>NC_056731.1:1667926393-1668226393 GCF_019279795.1 Protopterus annectens | reverse complement strand
CCAATTTGCTTTTCCATTTCCAACTTACAGCTTTGCAGTGACTGACTGGCCCCAAATGGTACTGGGTCAGTTTGACGGGAAAAGAAGAAAAATTCTTCATGCCTATCAAATGACGTGTATAAAAAAAAGTTATGTACTTACCATAACCTGGCATCTGTGTTATCCTATGTCATTCATTCATCACCATAGGGTCTAGGATCTGACATCGGATCCAAGCCGGCAACATTCAACAGACAGATCCAAGGCTTCAGCTCCTCCCTCTCCCATGACTCCCTGCTGCTCTCTAATCCCTGGATCGAGATCGCTAATGTAATCCTAAAAGCTACTCCTAACAAGGTGGAGGGAAATCACTCCAACTTTCTCCACGATCGAAGCAAGGTAGGGGGATGGCAGGTGGGAAATGTGATGAATGAAGACATAAGATAACAGAGATGTCAAGTTATGGTAAGTACATAACTCTGTCTGATATTATCCAAGTCTTCATTCATCACCATAGGATCAGAGTCCCCCAGCTACCATATATCCTGGGAGGCCTCAAGGAAGGATATGCCAGAGCACTGTGGAGCCAAAAAGGCCTGCTCCTAGAAATCAAATCCAGCTTCTAATGATATAAAAAGGTGTGAGGATTAGACCAAGTGGCAGCAGTACAGATATCAATAGAAAGCCTTGTTACAAAGGCTGAAGAAGTCTCCACAGACCTAGTAGAATGGGCCCTGACATTACCTGGAACCTTACGATGGGTTACGACTGTAGACCATAGAGATGCAGTTAGATATCCATTTAGAAATACTAACTTTTGAAACTGGAAGACCACGTCTGTTAGTGGAAAAGGCCAGAAAAAGCTGCTCTGACTTATGAAAATCTTTAGTCCTATGCAAGTAGAACTGTAGCTGTCAGTGAACATCCAAGGCATGTAGGATATACTCCCCTCTATTTGGAATAGCTGGGGAAGAATACTGGAAGCTGAATACATTGATTTAGGGTTTACTCTGAAGTAATCTTGGGCAAAAAGGAGGGGTTCATTCTAAAACAGGCTCTGTCCTTGTAAAAAGTCATGTAAGGAAGAGTAATGGTGAGAGCTTGCAGTTCTGAGACCCTCCTAGCTGAAGTGATAGCCACCAGAAGGGCCATCTTCCAAGACAAAAACTTGAGATCATAGGAACTAGCAGGCTGAAACAGACTCCTAGTCAGAGACTGCAGAACCAGCATGAGGTCCCAAGGAGGCGAAGGGTCCTTACTCAGTGGCTGAAGCAGAAACCCCCTTCATAAAAGCTTTACAAAGCCTACATGAAAAGGTAGATTTGGAGCTCTCATGAAAGTTGGAAATCACCACCAAATTAAGCTTAGTAGTGGAAAAACTTGCTACATCTTTGAAACGGGAGGACAAAAACAAAAGTATATCTGAAACCGAAGCAGAAAAAGGATTCAGATTCTTGCCTCTGGCCCAGATAGAGAACCTTTTCCACTTAGTCCTGTACACCTTTTTAGCTGAGGGTTTTTGAGAGGGCAAAATGATGCATTTAATGGGGGATGCTAGCCTGGACTGTTTAAATGATCATTGGAACTGCAGAACCCATGCGGTTAGGTGAAGGGTCCACAGGTTTGGGAGAGGAAGCCCCAACGGATGGGAAATCAGATCCAGATGGGGATGCAGTATCCATGGCAGATACTTCAGATGAGACCTGATGAAGAGGAAACATGGTTGACAAGGCCAGAAAGGGGCAATGAGGATAAAGGATACCCTCAGGCGTTGCCCTTTCCGCAGAACCTTGGGTATTAAGGGAACAGGCGGGTATGCGTAAAGGAGACCCAGAGTCCAACTGTGGACTACAGAGTCTCTTGGTGACTCCTCCCTGAGGGGGAGATCATGGCAAAATATCTGCTGCATTTGTGGTTGACTCAAGAGGCAAAAAGGTCGCAGCATGGTGGACCCCAATAGCTGAAAATTTGCTTCACCATTGAAGGCTTGAGGGACCACTCGTGAGGACTTAGGATAGATCTGCTGAGCCTGTTGGCCAACATGTTGGAATCCCCAGGTATATGTGGTGCAATAAGGAACCAGCAGGAGGACACTCCATTCCCACACTCTCATGTCTTCTATGCACAACGGGTAAGAACGTGTTCCCCCCTGCTTGTTGAAATACCAGACAACTGCCATATTGTCTGCCAGAATTGCAATCATCCCTAGAGGGAGGCAGTCCTGGAAGGCTTGCAACAATAGAACTGCTCTCATCTCTAGAACATTTATATGCAACTTGCTCTCTACTGCGGACCACATGCCTTGGACAGTCTTTCCCCCAAAATGCCACCCCCCCCAGCAGGGAGGTGTTCGTGGTCACTGTGACTGTGGGAGAGAAAAAAACCTGCCTAGAGACAGATCCTACGACTGAAGCCACGAATGGAGGTGACGTCTGCACACAGGCGGCAGTTTTATAGTCATAGACGGGATGAAACAGAGCTGACCACTGGACAGCTAAAGTCCATTGTAACACATGCATATGGTACCTGGATAGAGGAACAAGAATAATGGCAGAGGCCATGGATCAAACAGCCCGAAGAACCAAATGAACCAGGGAGCAGAATAGGTCTAATATCTGTGAGACCTGTTCCAGTATCAAATGAATTCTGCACAGAGGTAAAGCTGCAATCTCTATAACAGAGTCCAACTGAACTCCTATGAACTCCAACTGCTGAGTGGGGAACAGACTGGATTTCACAAGGCTGATGGTTATCCCCAATTGATGGAAGAGGAAGAAAATATACTGAATTGTTTGTATCAGTCGTTGCCTTAACTCATTCACTCCGGAGCAGCGCTGAAAAAGCTGCCTGCTTAATTCCACCATAGGAACAACAGTGCAGCCTGAGCTCATTTTCAGAAAATCCATTTCTTATACCATACAGAAAACAAATGTTCATAACTCTAACTGTAGGAGGTAGACTAAAAATGTAAACGCAAAAGTTGTTCAGCAGACGCTGACCTTTCCAACATTATAAATGTTAAGAGTGCATATCAAAGTCAGTATTAAATATTTGGCAAGGAATGCTGATATTGTGCATATTTTTTACCTTTTTGGAAAAGCAAGGCACAATATCTTGGTCAATGTACCATGTAGCCCCATACAATTTGTATTTAATTTGTTAGTATGAATGTCAGCTTTAAAATGATACCTTAACCATTACTGTGTGATGCTCCTTTATGGAGATATTCACAGAAATATGATTAATATAATATTTCTCATAACTGATAAATAAACAAAGCATAATATCTCATCACCTGTAACAGACAGAGCCTACATATCCATGTAGAAGTTGTGCGTCTCAATGTCAGCTTCAAAACGATGCATCATTTGTGTGCTCACGATGCTCCCTTGCAAAGATATGGGCATAATAATGAGAAGTATTGGAAATGTATAATTTTCATAATCCTACAAGACTAAACTGATATATGTAGATGTGTACAGTGCACAGACATAGTTCTTTTACCATGTTGTAAGGAGTAACACTGTCTTCAAAATGAGATATTACTAGACACACTGACATGCTCACTTGCAAAGTTATTTACTAAAATATGAAAAAAATTATAATTTCCATAACCTAACTCCAAAACAAACGTTGATATCTGCACATGTCTACAACATACAGGCACGATTCTTTTACCATGTTGGAACCAGCAATACTGTCTTCAAAATGAGACATTACTTGACACATTCAAGATGCTCCCTTGCAAAGTTATTTACCAAAATATGAAAAAAATCATAATTTCCATAACCTAAGTCCGAAATAAATTTTGATATCGGCACACGAGTACAACATACAGGTACCATTCTTTTACCATGTTAGAACTATCAATACTGTCTTCAAAATGAGGTATTAGTACATTCAGATGCTCCCTTGCAAAGTTATTTACCAAAATATGAAAAAAAAATCATAATTTCCATAACCTAAGTCCGAAACAAACTTTGATATCTGCACATCTGTACAACATACAGGCACAATTCTTTTATCATGTTGGAACCAGCAATACTGCCTTCAAAATGAGGTTTTACTTGGCACATTCAGATGCTTCCTTGCAAAGTTATTTACCAAAATATGAAAAAAATCATAATTTCCATAACCCGAGTCCTAACAAAACTGATATATGTACATGACTACAGCATTCAGAAGTAATTGTTTTACCATGTAGACACATATGATTGTAAATATACACATTCTTGTTGTAGCCGACATACTGCTGAATGTTATTTGCCAAACATTGTGGAGGTCAGTCAAGAACAAG
The DNA here is from genome assembly GCF_019279795.1 of Protopterus annectens. Classification (NCBI taxonomy): domain Eukaryota; kingdom Metazoa; phylum Chordata; order Ceratodontiformes; family Protopteridae; genus Protopterus; species Protopterus annectens. The sequence continues at coordinate 1,668,222,117 of NC_056731.1, read as the reverse complement.
GCAATGCCCTCCTCAGTTAGGTGAACGCCATCCCTTCTGAACAGGTAAACATCTTCTGCGGTGATGCTGTCATGACAGATTGTAGATTCACCGACCCTGTGCATCAAGCCATGCACAAACCCATTCTGTAAATGTCTGGTCTTGTGCACTGCCCATTGACTGTTTGCTGTTTTCCACATCTGTCGAGGATTTATGTCAGACCACACAAAACGACAACATGGCCGCCACGACTGCAGGTGTTCAAAAATTGCTCTGACTTGAAACCATAGCCTTCCGAGTGTTTGACTGATAACATCATTCCCACCAATGTGCAGCACAAGGATGTCGGGCTCAGGGTAGATGGAACACTTCTCTTCCAACAACTGCAGTACTCCACTCCAATGCATACCTCTTCTTGCAATCCAGTATACCTTCACACTGGGATGTGGGGAAGATAAGGTTGGACTGGTTTTCAGTTCTGGAGGCATGGCTGGCAGCCCAGTGAATGGAGAAATGGCCACATACCCACACTTTCACTTGTCGTTCTCCTGCTCATGAAGCCATGTCAGTGTCAGAAGGTGGAGAACCTGCACAGGAAAGAAAATGCAAACGGATTACTACTGATGCTTGACAGATCTATTGGAAGAGTACATATATATGTATATCATAATGCATTACCTGGTTAGACCATCCAAATCTTCACTCCTATCCACAGGGGTATTATTCTTTTCATAAGGTACATGTAAATCTCCTCTAAATGAACTACAGACAATGTATGCAGATGCATCACCCTATCTCCCAAGAGAGGCCACTGTCATACTGATATTCGTGTGTATATGTATATATGTGCAAGTACTTCATATACATACATATCGATATACACATATATGCAAAGACACGTATATATACAGGGAAAAAAATCAGGGGTTTTGGAGGATAGCTAGTTGATGAAGAATGGGGGGTGGCTTGCAATGACTGCAAGCAGAGAAAAAACACAATCTGGCTTGTGCATTTATCAAAGTGATAACGATTTCTACTTATGTGAATAACAGTTACAGCAGCTGAGACTTTTACCAGAAAAGTGATAATGACTCGCTGCTATATTGTAACTGCACTTATTGCTAATGTGATAATGACATTCCTTTCAGTACTGCAAACTTATGCATGCTCAGACAAAGGTGATAATTGATGCACATAACCTATTGACTAGGCATTCATTATATTACCGTGTGCAGCTGTTGTGTAACACAGACTCATTATTAATGAGAACACCTGAGTAATTCATTAAAGTAGTATAACACTTCCATATTACTGAGCCCTTTCCTCCCACCTAAATTCCACACGACTGACAAAGCCAGGGAAAAATGCACAAAAAATATGGTAGCTCCATGCTGGCAGTAGTCAACAAATGACGACCTTTATCACACTCATGCAACTACTAATCAAAAATAGAATAATACAAGCAGAAGTGATTGCTTTTCTGCATATTTTACATTATACTATTAATTAGTCAATGGTGTATCTGATGTCTTATATGCTGGCATATTACACTATAATTACATTTATGTGCTGTATTCTAAGTAATGTAACCACATGTAATTTTTAGACTTCATTTCTATGTTTCCTCAGTAACCAATTCACTTGTTTGCATTGTGTATGCACAAGCACCAAAATGGCACAATAAAATATTTTGACCAGCGGTCACTTCAGCAGTCAGACCATGTATGCACAAGCACTTCCCTGATACACAATGAATTATTTCCCCAAGCAACATCCTCATTACTATGTCCAGGTATACATGCACCTAAATGAAATGCTTCCCCCAAACAGCCCTTCACTAACATTTCCTGGTACGTGCAACCACCAGCATGATTACTTCACCCAAGCAACCCCTTCAGTAGAATGTTGAGCTATGCACAATCACCAAAATTAAACGCTTACCCAAATAAAACGTGTAACATTTCCTAATATGTACAACCACCAAAATGAAGCATTCACTCAAGCGAGCCCTTCAATATAATGTATGCACAGACACCAGAATGAAAGATTTCCCCAAAACAACCGTTCAGTAACATTTCCTCGTATGTACAAGCACCAACGGGAAAATTTCAGAAACAAACACCTAATGTGTAGGTGGGAAATTGCATCATATTATCTGTTGAGTGGCCGTTCATTATATTCCGGGTCTTGGAGATTCTGGAACAGGTGTAATACAAGACAGAGTCATTACCATCTGTTAGGAGAAAGACCAGAGTAATTCAGTCAAACTAGTACAGCATTTATATCTTACTGAGCATTTGATATACCATGGAACACAGTGAAGACCGTCAAACAGTGGAGAAAATATGGGACAACAGTGATGTTGCAAAGAACTGGATGTCCCTCCAAAATTTATGAAAAGACAAGACACTGTGGACAAATACCTTATGAGAATACTGTCTTCGGAGGAATGACCTACAGCCTTCTTATATACAGCTAAGAAAACCAGTGATGGCACTCTGCCCAGTTTCCTGGTAGTGGGCTAATAGAAGTCTTCACACAATCATAGGTAAAACAAATGTTTCAGAATGGATTTACGCTAAATCCTAAGAAAATAATTTAAAAAATCATCAGCCAAAATATAATTTCTCTTACTGCATACATGGTGTGACCTACATTCTGTATAATGTCAAAACAGGGAGCTGCATAATACATCAGAATGTAGATGCAATCAAATCCATGAAGTAGAATAGCATTTTGTCTAATACTGAGAATAGCATTTTTGAGTGAATTTTGCAGTGAACTTATTAAAATTTCTAATTATGTTCAACTGTTTAACTTATTGTTTTATTGTATTTGTTATATGTACATTTGCGTATGTTTATAATGAAAACAAAATAAAAATGTTTTTGGAAAAAAAGAAAAAGCATGCTCATTCAAAGGTACTTATTCTAGCAACGTTCCAAGACAAATGGTGCAATTTGGAACCCCTGCCCCCCAATATCTTTGGTTTGGATGGTTGAAAGGTATGTGCAGTCATCAGTAAAATTATAAAAATGGACGTAGGACATGTACCCTTCCTTTCCTCAAAATTTTAAGTCACCTCGATTCAGATCTCATTTATGGCAGATATGCGGTCTCTTTTTTCTTGTATTGATTTTACCTCTATCACATCATTTAAGAGCTTTATCATACATCTGTCTTTCCATTTTCATGTGAAACGATAAATGTCACCACTACATTTTCTGAACACCTAACTAGTAAACCACTATTCAATTTCCATTTTGTTTGCATGAAAAAGATTTTTCTCCGCTTCATCTACCTTGCTCTATTTTGTAAGCCTCATTAATACCCAATCAGCTATCTTTCATACTTTCCACATCCTGTCTTTATTCAGTTCTTGTCCTTCAGCTTTACTTTTTCTCTTTCATTTTATGCCCATCTTTCATTCAGCTGTCTTGTGCCCACAAAAAGTAACCTTTCTTCTTAGTTTCTGCATCTAACTTAGTGCAATCATTTTTACAGATGCCTTTTCCTATGTTCTCCATCTACACTTCTACTCATAATGTTGTGTGATCTGGAAGACCCATTCCTTTCCTTTCTTTGTTGTACATGATTACACCAGTGGCCAGAAATAAACCTGTACAACACAAACAATCTCCTTGTGTGCCCCAATTCTAGTATTTGTTTTTGTAACCCAACACCCACCTCTTACATTTTCCCTCTTTGCCTTCTGTTCAAGTCACATAAATTGCTGTTGAAATCTGCTGCCTTCAACACCCATTACTTTCATCACACAAAGGCTTAATTTTCAGCAATACCTTTGGTGTATATATTATAGCAATAACCCATGCCTGGGTGTGGGTAATGCTGGATTTACCCATGGTTGGCATGGTTTGGTCACAAGGGTGAAGCCTGAGTGGCCAAACAAAGCCAACCGTGGGTAAATCCAGCATTACCCACACCCAGAAGTGGTTATTGTTATATAATGACATTATTTAAGAAAAAAAATAATTACTTTTCTTAAATAATGGCATTGTATAATGCCTCCTTGCTGCCCTTATGCAGCTGTCTGGTATTCTGCGGCAGTTCTGATGTACTGCGCATGCCTATGCAGTACATCACAGCTGTGGGCAAAAGCAACGGAGAAAGCAAGATCTCCATTGCTTTTTACTGTTTTGCTATGTTAAATGGGTTTAACATAGCGAGACAGTTTAAAAAGCAACAGAGAATCTCCGTTGCTTATTTTAAAGCTGTCTCGCTATGTTAAACCCATTTAACATAGCGAGACAGTTTTGAAAAAAAGCAACGGAGAAAGCAAGATCTTCGTTGCTTTTTGCAAACTGTTTCGCTATGTTAAATGGGTTTAACATAGCGAGACAGCTTTAAAATAAGCAACAGAGGTCTCCGTTGCTTATTTTAAAGCTGTCTCGCTATGTTAAACCCATTTAACATAGCGAGATAGGTTTAAAAAAAAAAGCAACGGAGAAAGCAAGATCTCTGTTGCTTTTTACACACTGTCTCACTATGTTAAAGGAGTTTAACATAGCGAGACAGTTTTAAAAAAAGCAATGGAGATCTCCGTTGCTTTTTTTAAACCTGTCTCACTATGTTAAACTTCTTTAACATAATGAGACAGTATTTTAAAAAAGACTTATACTAATGGAAAAAGTCCGGGCGACCGGACCTTTTTCTATTAGTATAAGTTGATTTACAATGTGCATGCTGACCAATCAGCGTGCACATTTTGGAATAACAACATAGTTTGCCCATTATAGGCTGCAGTCCTCCAATTATTCCCATAAGCAGTTTCAATCTTGACTTCACTTTGACAGAAATAACCGTTAGTAACCACTCCTCAAGGAGACCAGATACATTCAAGTTTTTTACAAAATGTTACTCCTGTAATTTGTTTAAGTCTAACACTTGTTTATTTCTTACCCATTCCAGAACCCTGTTAGCATCGAGTGACAAAAGTTTCATTTTTCAAGTACAGGTTTCTGGTTAAAGCTTTTGCATTTTTCCATATTCTTCCCATTTACCCCTTCACCAGTAGTTCCCAGTTTTATGTCTTCCAACTCTGCTTCAGTTTCCTCTTCTGTAGCTTGAGTAAGAACTCCAAATCATTTCTCTTCATATTATTTGCTCTGTCTCTTAATGCTCTTTTATTAACATTTACTTCGCACTCTTCCTCCCATCACTTCTCTGATGTATTTCTTGTTCACATTGTACCTCACAAACACTTTTCATTTATACCATTATTTTCCTAATTCCACTCTCTGAAGTTGTTTTACTACAACCCCAAAATGACCCTCACATCTGCACCATATGTACATTTTAATATAACTCTTTTTTTTTTCCAACTCCATATTTTTCTGGTTCCCCCTCTTTCTGTAGTGTTCACAAATTAATTTATTATGGTTCACTTTAAAAATGTTGCACTTACCTTTTTTTGTTGTTGTCAGTATGTCCATTTCACCAGTGACTCTGAATTTCTTTCTGCAGATCGCTGGTTAACAGTTACCGTTACCAAATGCGTAAGGGATTATGGGGCGCAATCGTTACTTTATGAAGTGGGGTAGATTGCTAGCTTAGGAACCAGCAGGGTCTAAATGACTATCCAGGAAATGAACTTCCCTTCAAGTGGCTTAGGCTGTCGCCAAATCATTGCTTTAGCTTTGGAAAGAAATATTACCTCACGAAGTACTTTGCAAAGTTAAAAGGCTGGATGTGTGCATAAACACAGACACACGCGCATGCACACACACACTATTACTGTAGAAAAACGCTAGTGATTTTTATAAAATACATTCTGCTGCTTGGATACTTTCTATTTTAAACTTTTGAAAGGGGAATCAGGACCTCATCTAGTATGCAGAATATGTAGGCTGTAAAGAGTTTAAACACTTCATCTGTCATCTACTACCTAATAAATATGCATATTTATTTTTCCGGAGAGTGTTTCATCTCATTATACACCCACAGCAAGTCGAAGACAGAATGACCACTTCTGTTTACCTGTTCGTGCGCTGGTTCTACATAAATGTCAGAAACTGTTAAAAATATGATCATTAAAAGCAGCTCAAATGGAAAGCATTCCGAACAGCACTTGTTGAAGAAAACAGAGTTGTACAGCTCACAACTACATTTTTAAGAACTGGAATCGGGCACGCAATCTACTGGTGTGTTTTCAATTACTCTTAGGTTTCTGGAATCACCCAGCACAGTCGCAAAAGACACAGCTACAAAATCAGCTAACACACCTACATCTGGTGATCGATAACACAGTTTCAGCTATCTCCCTGCAATTCAATAGGATCGGAGATGAAGAGATTCCAGTGCCGATGTTTCTTTGAAGAACCAATGTCCAGGATAAATAGAGGGATCCAATAGTAAATTCTGCAAGAAGATGAAAAGAAAGGGAATATCTACTGTTGGGCCCCTTATTTAGTCAGAGCAAAGTAGTATTACATGGCCACTACTCACCTGACTAATGGCATATGAAATCGGATTGCTGTGGAGAAGTACAGACACTGTTGTAAGCCATTTTTCTCGGGAAAGCCAAATATGAACACCATGTAACTCCACGCTAAAAATAAGCTGACAAGGTAACTGACAAAGTTCAGTTACTTTGTCAACTTAATTTTCAGCAGTGGAGGTACAATATGACTGCAAAATTAGTTGCGCTGCTAGAAGGCACTCTGGTGTAACTACATGCAATTCCTACCGTCTCACAGCGCGCTTGGACGTAAGCACAAAGGTGCCATGAGATGGTAGTCGGGTTTAATGAGTTAAAGGTGCCGTGAGGAGCCAATCGTTGAGGTACAGAAAGACTTGGAACCCCTGCAGACGCAGGTGAGACGCTACCACTGCATACATTTGGCAAACACTCGGGGGAGCTGTGGTAAAACCAAAGTGTAGGGCTCGGAACTTGAAATGACTGGCTCCCAGCTGGAAGCGAAATGTCTCCTGGAATGCCTGCCTATTTTGATGTGATACTAGATGTCCTAGAGATCCACAGAGCACATCCAATTGTCCTTGCATACGAGTGGCAGAATGGACTGAGCAATGACCATCCAGAGCTTTGATTTCTTCCCTGAAAGATTGAGCTCACTGAGATTGAGAATAAGACAAAGGTCCCCCCCCCGTCTTTTTTTCTGCACTAAAAAGAAGTGACCAGTGTCAGATCCTCTTTGTCCTGTTGGGACCTCTTGGATTGCTCTTTTTAAAAGTTGTTGTTGAACTTCTTTGGAAGCCAACTCCCTTTGACTGGGTGGAACATCTGGGAGGTACGTCTGACTGGAAGGGGTTCCAAAAAGGGAATGAAACAGCCCCTGGAAATAAGAAGTTATGTACCTACCATAACGTTCCATGTTTGCTGTCCTTTATCTTGCCTTCCTTCTTGCTGGTTGGGTTCGAAGCTGATCCTCGGCTCCACCTCGGCCGTTTACTATACCTTGAGAGCTTATACTGGCTCGAGGCTAACCCCTATCCCAACATGCCTAGCGGTAGCTACCCAGATCTCGTTTGTAATAGCCCACACTAGAGCAAAATTGTAAAATGCAAATTTTACTAAGTTTTTATACATAAGGAAACTTGTGTATAAAGGAACAATCCACATTCAAAGGTTAAGAAGGAAAAAGGAAAAACAAAGCATGGCCAATTTACCTGGTATTTTAACAGGAAACTCAGCCAGTGTAACCAATGAAGGAATTCCTCTCGATCCTCCAGGAAGGGGGAAGAAGGGGTGACACAAGAAGGAAGGCGAGATGAAGGACAACAAACATGGAACATTATGGTAGGCACATAACTTCTTAATGTTACGTTGTCCCCATCTCACCTTCATTCTTGCTGATTGGGACAGTGTCCCCAGCACCTGGTTCTTGGGTGGCTCACTGGAATAAATTCTTCAGGACCATGGAACCAAAGGATGCCCTGTTCCAGGAGACCACATCCACTTTGTAATAAGTGATAAAGGTATGAGGATTTGCCCATGTTGCTGCTGCACAGACTGAATCTAAAGGCAATTTGGCTTGGAAGGCAACAGAGGTAGCCAAGACCCTGGTTGAGTGTCCTCTGGCTTTCCCTGGAAGCTTCTTGTTACGAAAATCATAAGTATAGATGATTGTGTGTAACAGCCAGTTTGATAAGGTCACTTTTGAAACTGGACAACCTTGTTTATTGTCAGCAAAGGATACAAACAATTGATCTGATTTTCTAAAGTCCTTGGTCCTGTGTAAATAAAAGCGTAATTATCTATGAACATCCAATTGGTGGAGCCTATACTCTGCCTTATTGCCATAATTGGGGAAGAATACAGGAAGCTCGATGGACTGATTTAAATTATACTCTGAACACACATTTGGCAAGGAGGAGGGATTGGTTCTGAGAGAAACTCTATCTTTGTGGAAGATGAGATGAGATACGGCGGGTGAATAGATAAAGCGCGTAATTCAGAAACCTGTCTAGCTAAAATGATGGCAGTCAAGAAGAGGGTTTTCCAAGACAGAAATTTCAGGGGACAAGATGATACTGGTTCAAAAGGTGAAGAACCAGAGAGGCTAAAACAAAGTTTAGGTCTTGGGGGGGGTTCTCTTACTGGGAGCCGTAAAAGGGTTGTACCTCATAAGAATGCTTTGCACAGCTTATGGGATATATTACAGCCCAACTCTCCCACATGAAAACTGGAGATGGCAACCAGTTGGACCCTAATGGTAGCTGCAGCTGCCCCTCGATTGAACGTTTTGGCCAGGAAATCAAGAATCTTGAAAACAGGAGCAGTGAAGCGATCAATATCAGTTTTCTTTGCCCAATAACAGAACCTCTCCCATTTGCTAGCGTAAATCTTTCTGGTAGTGGACTTATGAGAAGACACCAGGATGTGCTGTACTGCCAGGGAAATGTTGGGGAGTCTGGCTAAGACTGGAAGTGGAGAAACCAAGATGTCAGCTTGAGAGTTTGGAGGGAGGGGTGGAGCACGCCTGACTGATTCATCAGGAGGTCCAGAACTTTGTCCAGGATCCAAGGCTCCACTTGTAAATGATGGCAGAGAAACAGGAACCATCCCTGACGAGGCCAGTAAGGAGCAATGAGGATGAGCTTGCAACCTAGCGACTTTGCTTTCTGAAGTACCTTGGGGATCAGAGAAAAACATGGAAAGGCATAAAGTAATCCCAAAGGCCAATCGTGAACAAGTGCATCCCTGGGTGACAGTCTTGGTGGTGGAAATAAGGTGAAATAGCTGCTGCATTTGTTGTTGAGGGGAGTGGCAAAAAGATCGCAGCATGGCTGGCCCCATTTGTTAAACTCGTGAGGCATGAGGATAACCCTGCTGAGCCTGTCCGCTATCGCTTTGTATTTTCTAGGAATGTGTGTTACAATTGGAAAACATTGGGAAGACATCGCCCATTGCCATACTCGAAGGGCCTCCTGACACAAGGGGGTAAGATCTGGTCCCATCTTGTTTGTTGATGTACTTTACCACTGACATGTTGTCTGTCTGAATTGCAATAGTTCCGGTAGGTAGAGAGTCTTGAAGTGCTTGCAACGCCAGAAGCACTGCTAACATCTCTAGAATACTGATGTGCAAGTGCTACTCCTGTTGTTGCCACATTCATTGGACAGTGTCTCAGATAATGCCCCCCACCCTATTTGGGAGGCGTTCGTGGTCACTGTGGCTACTGGATGGAGGTCTACAAAGTTTCGGCCCAGAGTCACCTGGGGGGAGACAAGCCACCATACCAAGTCCTTTTTGCAGGATTCCGTGATCGAGATCATATGTGACACTGGTAAATCCTGGAACAACCACTGAATGAAAAGAAGCCACTGCAGAATTCTCATGTGGAAGCAAGCCATAGGGACTAGAGTAATTGCTGCAGCCACTGAGCCCAAGACTTTCTATACCTCTCTTGCCTGAACTCTCTTCTTTTTCATAAGGAATGAAACTTGTTGACAAATGATGGACACCCTGTCTTGAGGCAGCTTTGCTATCATGGCTCTTGTATCTAAGGTATGCCCCTATGAAGGTAATACACTGACAAGGCAACAAGGCAGATGCTTCGTAGTTTATGGTGATGCCGAGCTGGGAACAGGTTTGAATTCTGTAGTCCCATGCTTTGATCAGTTGATGCTCGGTGGTGGCAGTGATGAGCCAGTCGTCTAGATATGGAAACACTTGAATCCTAGATGTCTCAGGTGAGCCGTGACCACTGCCATACACTTGGTGAACACCCTGGGGGCTGTGGTGAGACCAAAGGGCACAGCTCTGAACTGATCATGACTGGCTCCCAGCCAGAAGCGTAGGAATCTCCTGGATCGGCTGTTCATTTTTATGTGGTACTACGCATCCTAGAGATTGATTGAGCGCATCCAATTGTCCTGACCCAAAAAGGGAAGAATGGACTGCAGTGATACCACCCAGAACTTCGCTTTTTTTTAATGATTTGTTTAGCTTGCTGAGATCCAAGATGGGTCTCCAGTCCCCTATCTTTTTTGGAACTAAAAAGAACCTTGAGTAAGTTCCGGATTCAATTTGGTCTGCGGGGAATTCTTGGATGGCTCTTTTTTCTAGCAAACTTTGGTACTTCAGGTTTGCTTGATCCCAAAGACTGGATGGAACATCTAGGATTGACCGTTTTGTTCTTGAGGGGGGGTAACTGAGAAAAGGGAACTTTGTAACCCCTAGATATTACTGACAGTACCCATGCATCTTTCGTAATAGTTTGCCAGGCTGTTGGGTACAATGATACTCTTCCCCCAACTGCTTCCAGAGGCAGAGTCAGACCTCCCTTCAGGAGTGCAGGAAGGGCCTAGCAGAGAACGCATCTGTCGACCTGCTGTTGCGGACCCCCCTGCCGCGAGGCCGGCATCTTCTATTACTGTTTCCCCCTCTGCCCCTGGGGGAAAATTCTCCACATGTCAGGCAAAGCACCCTGGGATTTTCGAAACCACATTTTCCCACTCTTCTGACCTTTAGGGTAGGGTCTAGATGGAGTGGAAAAATGGACTCCCATGGCAGAGAGAGTCTTGCCATCCTTTTCACACCTGGTGAGAGTATTCACACCTGGTGATCGTCTCTTTTACCTGAGGCCCAAACAAGGATGAGCCATCAAAAGGGGTACTGGTAAAGGAGAAATTGAAGGGTTCCGCAAATTGACAAAGGTGGATCCAGGAGTGTCTCCGCCAAGCAACTCTGGTACCTACTGCCCTACTCGCCCCATCTGCCGCATAAGAAATGAGCCTCATGAAGGAGTTAACCATGAAGTCAAGTTCGCAGGTTGGGAAGCCGCCCTGTAAGCAACTCTCTCAGCTGTAGGATCCTGCAGGGTATCTCCCAACTCCTTTAGGAGAGTTCTCTGAAGTCAGGTAAAGTGTGACAAATAATTCAGCGACCTGAGAGTAAAAGTCACTGAGAAAAAGAAGTTATGTACTCACCATAACATTCCATGTTTGTAGTCCATCTCGCCCTTCATTCTTACATATGGGACATATGGGTTCAGAGCCAATCCTCGGCTCCGACTCGGCCTATTACAATTTCAAAGTCTCTTAGTTGGCTCATGGCTAGGTAGGTATCCCATAGTGCACCAGTATAATCACCAGATCTAGTTTGCTGCTAAACTATAGAAAGACAGAACTAAGGCTATCCAGAAAGAACACAATAATAAAAGGTCTCTAGATCCTTCCAGGACTGGGGTAGGTGGATGTAAGAATGAAGGGCGAGATGGACTACAAACATGGAACGTTATGGTGAGTACATAACTTCTTTATGTTCTGTAGTCCTATCTCGCCTTCATTCTTACATTTGGGACAGCGTCCCTAGCACCTTATTCTTGGGTGGCTCAAGGAAAAATACTCCTAAGTACCATGGCACCAAAGGAGGCTCTACCCCTAGAGGTCAGGTCCAATTTGTAATGAGTAATAAAGGTATGAGGGGTAGCCCAGGTTGCTGCTGCACAAATATTGTCAATTGGAACTCTGACATGGAAAGCAGCAGGTGTAGAATGAGCCTTAATCTTGAACGGTAGAGTCTTTCCATTAGAAGAACAAATGGAGAAAATACAGCACGAAATCCAATTTGAGAGTCACTTTGGAGACTGGGAGACCTAGTCTAGAATCAGAGAATGATACGAACAATTGGTCTGACTTTCTAAATTCCTTAGTCCAGTGAAGATAGAACCGTAACGGTCTTTGCACATCCAACTGATGAAATTTGTATTCTGCTGCGTTGGAATGGTTAGGAAAAAACACCAGCATTCCCTATAGTTTGGTTCAAGTTATTGCGAGAGCAAACTTTAGGGATAAAAGATGGATTTGTACACAGAGAAACTCTGTCTTTGTGGAAAATCAAATAAGGGGGCTTGATAAGACAGTGCTTGTAACTCTGATACTCGCATAGCAGATGTGATGGCTACTGGAAACACAGTCTTCCAAGAAAGAAATTTTAGTGGACACGAGTGAGCAGGTTCAAAGGGCAGAGAAGTTATTTTGGACAGGACAAAGTTTAGATCCCAGAAAGCTACCGGTTCCTGAAAAAGAGGTCTCAGCAAAGTAGCACACTTACAAAATCTGTGTGACATCAGGTTAGACTCATGCTGACCCAAAAAAAAATTTAGATATTGCTGCTAACTGGACCCTGTGGCAGCAGCGGATCCCTGATGGAAAAGTTCAGACAAAAATTCTAAAACCACTGGGATGGATGCAGTGTAAGGGTCTACATTCCTTTCTTCAGCCCGGATAGAAAACTTTCTCCATTTGCTAGTGTATAACTTCCTAGTGGAAGGTTTATGTGAAGATGTGAGGATGCGGGTCACAGCAGGTGAAAAATCATGAAGCCTGACTAGGGATGGAATTGGAGCAGCCATGCTGTTGAGCTGAGGGTGTGGAGGCTGGGCTGAAGAGAGCCTGACATGTGTGTCAAGAGGTCTGGCTCAGGGTCCAGAGTCCATGGATCATCTAGTAGATGAGGCCCGAGAAAGGGTAACCAAATCTGACAAGGCCAGTAAGGAGTGATGAGAATCATTTTGCTTCACAGCAGCTTCGCTTTCTGAATCACCTTGGATATGTGAGGAAAAGGAGGGAAAGCATAAAGGAGACCCAGGGGTCAACCGTGAATAAGTGCGTCTCTCAGTGACTCCCCCAGAGGTGGAATAAGGGAAAAGTAGCTGCTGCATTTGAAGTTGATTGGACTGGCGAAAAGATCGCAGCAAGGCCATCCCCATTTGCGGAAAATCTGTTCCGCTATTTCCTGATTCAGAGACCACTCGTGAGGCATCAAGATTGCCCGGCTGAGTTTGTCGGCTATCATGTTGGTTATCCCTGGGATGTGCGTTGCCACTAGAACGCGCTGGGAAGATATCACCCATTTCCAAACACAAATCGCCTCCCGACAAAGGGGGCAAGATCTGGTTCCACCTTGTTTGTTGAGATACCATACCACAGACATGTCTGATTGGACTGCTATTGTCCCAAGAGGAAGAGAGCCATGAAGTGCTTGCAATGCTAGAAGCACCACCCTCATCTCTAGGACATCGATATGCAGGTGAGCCTCATGATCTTGCCATGAGCCTTGGACAGTCCTGCCTAGACAATGCCCTCCCCACCCTATCTGTGAGGCATCCATGGTCACAGTAGCAACGGGTTGGCGAGGAAGAAATGGAGTGCCTGTCAGTTGGCCGGGTTGGATCTACCAATGGAGATCCTTTTTGCAAGACTCTGTTATGATGATGTGGTGAGATAGAGGCAGTTGCTGAAAGGACCACTGGGACGATAGAAGCCACTGAAGAATTCACATATGTAATCTGGCAAGAATGACGAGCATTATGGTGGAGGCCATGGTCCCTAAGAGTTTCAGCACTGTCCTTGCCTGGACTTTTTGCACAGGAAGTAGACGGAGAACTTGTGTGAGGTTCTGTGCTCTTTCTGCAGGAAGACGAGCTAACATGGCGACTGCGTCTATTTCTGCGCCTATAAAAGCCACAAATTGAGAGGGCAATAAGGCAGACTTTTCCTAATTTATAGTAATCCCCAACTGGGAACAAAGTTGGATAGTGGAATCTCCGGTTTGAAGGAGTAGATGCCTGGTGGAGGCGGTCAGAAGCCAGTCGTCCAGGTACGGAAACACTTGGAATCCTAGACTTCTCAGGTGAGCTGTCACTATTGCCATGCATTTGGTGAACACCCTGGGGGCTGTGGTGAAACCAAAGGGCAGAGGACGAAATTGGTAGTGACTGCCAGCCGTAAGTGTAGGTGGCTCCTCGACGCTCTGTCCTTTTTTATATGATAGTATGCATCTTGGAGGTCTATTGAGCACATCCAACTGCCTTTCCCTAACAGAGGGAGTATAGACTGCAGTGTCACCATCCGGAACTTGTCCTTCTTTAAGGATTTGTTTAGTTTGCTGAGGTCCAAGATGGGCCTCCAGTCCCCTGTACGTTTTGGCACTAAAAAGAATCTGGAGTAAGCTCCGAATCCTACCTGGCCTGCGGGGACGGTTTGGATGACTCTGTTTGCGAGCAACTTTTTCACTTCTACAGTTACTTGATCCCTGTGATTGGGTGGAACATCTAGGATCTTCTTGGGAACGTGAGGTGGAAAAGGGTATGGAGTAACCTCTGGTGATAAATTCGTTGTAGCCATTTGTCTTGGGTGATGTTTAGCCAGGCTTCTGGCTACAAAGAAATTCGACCCCTGACTGGCTCCAGAGAAGCACAGCCGGGTCACACATCAGGAGCGCTGATAGGGACGGTCTTGAAACAAATCACTGCCTCCCTGGTTTTGCGGGCCTCCCCTGTCTCTAGGGTGACATCTACCATTTGCTCCTCCTCCTCTGCCTCTGAAGGAGGAGTCACCCTGTGCATCCTGGAAAAATCTCTGGGACTTCTTGAACCACATCTTACCACCTTCTCTGGCCCTTAGGATATGGTCTAGAGAGGACGGTAAAACATACTTCCACGGCAGAGAGCGTTTTCCCGTCTTGCTCGCACCTGGTGTGTGTCTTTTACCTTAGGTCCAAACAACGAAGAACTGTCAAAGGGGGCATTGGTAAAGGTAGACGAACAGCTCCGCAAAATTACACAAGTGCATCCAGGAGCGTCTCCTAAGGGAAACTCCTAAACCCGCTGCCCTGCTCGCTCCGTCAGCTGCATAAGAAATCAGCCTCATGGAGGAGTTAACAATGGAATTTAAGGTGGACACCTGAGCAGACACCTTCTCAGGGACTCCTTCAGTAGATATACCTTGTAGAGTATCTGCCAACTCCTTAAGGAGATCTCTCTGAAGCCTTGTAAAATGTGTTAGATAGTTCAGCGATCTGAGTGTGAATGCCGCTGAAGAAAAGATATGCTTCCTGTATCTGTCCATCGTTCGAGACTCCTTATTCAGCAGATGGACAGATGAAGTCTCCGCTAGCTCCTTCTTAGTGGCCGCTGCCGCCACCACCATGGCATCTATAGGCACACCCTTGGACAATAATGCTTTCTCTTTGGGAGCAGACAAAAATTTATTGGGTCTCCTGGGAACTGGCTCCACGTCATCAGGAGTCTCCCACACCTTCCGACTAACAAGGTCTAAAAGCTCATTAAAAGGTGGAGACACCCAAGAGGTTGAAGGTTGAGACCTGAAAGCCTTCAGGTACACTGACTCATCAGAAGGGGTAACAGTGGCCCAGCCAACTCTCTGCTTAAGGATATCTAAGATGTCTACAAAGGAGACATCATCAGAGGATGACTTCGGGGACCCTTCTGACTCCTCGAGGTCAGTGCCGGAGGTAATGGACTCATCCTGGGAGTCTACATGCTTCCTCTTGCATGTCGCCTTCCGAGGAGGCTCCTGAGAATGATATTCTGGGGAGGTCTCGGAAGACTGAGGGCCACCAACCAGGGGCTCCTGAGGCTGCGGGTCTCTGCTGTCAAGAGAGAGAGTAGGTGCTGAGACAGAGGTCGGTGCCCGAGGGGGAAGAGTGTCGGTACCCTTGAGTGAAGTTGATTATCGGGACAGCACACCCCTCATCATCTCGAAGACAGATCTCTCTGGCTCTGAAAACCTCCTTGGCTCTGAGGAGATGGAGGAAGTCATCGGCTCCAGAGCCATCAGGCCAAGATGGATGTAGGGTCTGAGCTCACCCTAGCTGATGCACTGAGAGGGAGACTCGGAACCGAGGAGATTCGGGTGCAAGTGTCCCAGTCGGGTCAGACTGGTGAGCTTTGGCTCCTAGACACCATGGATGGCACCGAAGGTGTCGGAGCACAACTCTGCTCTGAGACAGTCTCAAGGGGAGCTGGAACCGAAGGTTCCATAACAAGTGGTACGAACATTCAGGCTCCAAGAACCTGGCACAGCTCAGAGGAGGAACCACAACAGGGGGGTTGGACTCAGGTGGCTCCGGAACCGACTGGGTCACAGCCAACATTTTTGGCAAGGCAGACGACTTCAGGAGTCTAAGCACTACTCTCTCCACATCTTCCTCTGACAGGCTCCTGGAAGATCTGGATGACAGTGTGGGCGATCTGGACCTCTGCAGAATAGGAGATCTTAAGGTTGGGGACCGGCAAGGGATCTCTGGACCGGCTCAGATGAAGTCTTTCAGTAGTCGGCTCCGAGATGCTTGGGGCCGAAACTGAAGTGCCAGTATCAACAACCTCGATTGGCTCAGAGGACAGTGGAGCAGAGGAGGTTGAAGTCTTATCTGGCTTAATTAGTTTTTGGAGGAGGTTCCGATACACAAAATGGCACCGGAGAATGCCTCTTGGCTGCCTTGACCTTCTCTTTATGATAGAATGTGATCTTGTGGAGGAAGAAGAACTGGCTAAGTCTTCCTTGAAGGAAGGCTTAAGGAGACCTTTCAAAATTAACTTGTTCTTCCGCTTCTGGAGAAATCCGGAGTTGAAGGAATGACAGAACAAGCAAGTTTTCTGCAGATGAATGGCTCTGAGACAATAAACACAATTACTATGGCCATCCGTAATTGACATCTTCTGGGAGCACTTCACACATTTTTTGAAACCCGAAGGTTTGTGGTCTTTGGACTCTTTAGACATAATGACTAGCTAAGTAGGAACACACAAGCACGAGGACTAGGTCCTCTAATTTAAACGGGCCTAAGTCTTACCACACTCGTGTGCGTGCACACACACACACACACACACACACACACACACACACACACACACACACACACACACACACAAGGACTAGGTCCTCCAATTCAAACGGGCCTAGCCCTGGGAAAGAGAAAATAGGCAGAGAACTAGGTCCTCTAGCTTAAACGGACCTAGGTAGAAAGATTAAGTTGTAGAAAAAAGGCCAGAAACTATCAAACGACACTGCACGCAAGCTAAATTTAGAAATATCTAAAAGTCTAACTTTCTCAATTGGAAATCTACGGCTCGAAGGCTAAGTCGTAAAAACTAAGGGTCAAAAACTATCAAACGACCCTGCACACAAGCTAAATATCTAACTCTCTAATAAACAGGAAATGCTGCACACAATATATAGCAAAAATAAGTGCAAACGCGCAACGTTAATGAGAAAACTAGCACACAGGATACCAAACAGAGAACAAGGGCCAACGGCCAATCAGTTCTCAACAACTAACTAATTTAAAGTAAAAAAACACTAACAGGTCTGAAAACTACTTCCAACACTACTAAACCCTATCCAGAACAAGATAAATGCTATAGGTAAACAGTAATGTAATAATAGAAAAAGTTTTAAACTTAGCCACGGCCAAGCAAGAAGCACATCTGAACTCATAGACATGGCAAACGAGATCTGGGGATTGTACTGGTGCACTACGGGATACCTACTTAGCCACAAGTCAACTAAGAGACTTTGAGCTTGTAATAGGCAGAGTCACAGCCGCAGATTGGCTCCGAACCCATATGTCCCATATGTAAGAATGAAGGCGAGATAGGACTACAGAACATCTTATGCTTCCCATACCGGTCAACCGTATGGGACTCCTTGTTCGGCGGATGGACAGATGAAGAAGTTTCCGCAAGTTCCTTCTTAGTGGCTGCTGCCACTACCATAGCATCAACAGGAACCCCTTTGGAAAGAAAGGACTTGTCTTTGGGGGCAGTTATAAATTTATTTGGTCTCCGTGGAACCAGTTCCATGGTCTCTGGAGCGCTACACGCCTTCCGACTCACTACAGACAAAAGTGGGTCAAAAGGCAGAGACACCCAAGAGGTGGAGGGTCAGGAACCAAATGCTTCCAGGTAGATAGACTCATCCTCAGAAGGGGCTAGGGACTTCCAGCCACCCCTCTGTCAAAGGATTTCCAGGATGTCCAAAAATGAGACCTCCTCGGAAGTGGACCGTGGGTACCCTTCCGATTTATCCAAGTCTGTGTCTGAAGTGATGGATTCAGGGGAGTCCAGATGCTTCCTCTTACATTTTTTCTTCTGTGGGACCTCCTCCAAATATTCAGGGGAGGTTTTGGAAGAAGTGTGGTCGCCCAACAGGGCATCCTGGGGCATAGTTTCCCTATGCTTGGAGGAAGGCAGGCACTGGCAACAAAGGAGAAGGAGCCGATGCAGCCGAGGGTGGAGCAGTCTCAGGGTCAGCACACTCATCACCTTGAAGGTGCCACGGACCCGAGCAGAAGGAGCCTCCAACTCTGAAGAGCCCAGAGATCTCCTACAAACCGAGAGCGACGGCTCCGAGGCTGATGTGGGAGCTGAGCTCACCTGCGCCGAAGCTCTGAGAGGGAGAGCAGATCGGACAAGGGTCCGATGCCACTTCCTCCCTCAGAGCCGATAAGAGAGCTTCGGCACCCAGATCCCTCAATGGACTGAGAAATCAAGGAGATCGGAGCGGGAGTCGGAACTGATAAAGGAGAAGTAACCACAGCTGGCAGTTCCACCACCACGACATCCATGCACTCCGGTTCAGAGCTCACGAGATTCAGAGGAGAAACTAATAGAAAAGCTGGATGGGCTGAAGGACCCAATTCCTTATGGGCTGGGCCCGATAGCAATTTGGCAAGTGCCTGTGACTTGAGGAGCCTATTTACCACTCTCTCCACATCATGATCCGAAAGCCTGCAGGGCCGAGAGGAGTTAGAGGAGGACCGTTGACTGCCTGCCACAGACTGCAACAAAGGAGACTGAGGAGCAGAGCACAACTGCTCCACAGAGGGAGACATGGTTCTTTTATGGGCATGGACTGGTTCTGAAGACACTGATGGAGCTGCAGGAGACGCAGCTTTGTCGGAGCAGACACTGGGAACTGACAGAGCTAACAATTTGACAGCAGATTTGGGTTGCACTGAAATCAGAACCGTTGATGGCTTGGGAGATTTTTCAGACTCTTTTGCTGGCTGAGGAACCAGAGACAGGATCCTGAGGGTTCTTCAAAAGACCACGCAGAATCAGTTTTTTTTCTCTCCTGCAGGACTCTAACTGAAAGCATGACAGATAGAGCACGAGTCCTGCAGGTGAACAGCTCCTAAACAGTATACACAACCTGTATGCCTATCCGTAAGGGACATTTTTTGGCAGCACGAATCGCACTTCTTAAAGCCTGAGGGTTTTGACTCTTTAGACATGCTGGATAACTAGAAGACAAAAACAGCAAAAATAAGGCTGTAACGGCTAGCAATAAACAACAACAAACAAGCAAGGGAACTGTTTTTTCTAAAAAAAAGTACAGTTGTGTACACTTACCATAAATGTAGATGTTAGAGTGCATTCACTGTTGCAGTCATTACATTTGGGTAATCCTGCTGGCAGGCTGCCCTCAGTCGGCCTGAATTCCAAAGTCCTGGGTCCTGCGTCAGCAGTTGTCGCCCCTTCCCTGATGTCAGGTCATCAGGGGTATAAAAGAAGCAGCCGATGCCATTTTCTTTAGTTTTTCTTGTCCCAGATGTCAGGTGCCCCCTAATAGGGTAGCCAAAATTTATATCTATATATAAAATTACATGCAGCAATATAAGTAGACCAACGCACTGTCCAAACACAAAAGTGTTCAAGTAATAAACCAGCAGCAGCCAAGCAATGAACCACAGAATATCCAAATACGTTTAATTCTAAAGAGATGTCACGGCTATTTGCTCCTCTAGATGTTAACCTTTCTCCAACCCACTCAATTGCTTTTTCTTGAGGTATGCAAGTATATAAATCCTTAACGTCGATTGTAAGGAAATTGTGATGTTCTTCATACCTAAGCTCACTAATCTTAGAGAGAAACGTCCACGAATCCTTGCAGATCTGAGTCTCTAGTGGGATATATTTCTGCAAAATGCCATCTACTACTTTTGCGCAAGCATACGTAGGTGATCCACGACTGTCAATCAATGGACACATAGGTGGGTTGTTGACATTTTTGTGTATCTTAGGTATCCCAAAGAAATATAACTACCCCCCCACCATTTTTGAAAACGACTACTTTGACCGGATGACGCTGTTACTTGACAGTCCATCGTACGCTTTGAGTTCTAAGAATGAGATTAATAAGGCGTACAAAATTATCAAAGACCACATTGAAGAGATGTATATAGATGGTAGGATTAATCAAGACATGTTTAACTATATGACCACCTCCTATCCCAAGATTCCATATTTCTTTGGGATACCCAAGATACACAAAAATGTCAACAACCCACCTATGCGTCCATTGATTGACAGTCGTGGATCACCTACGTATGCTTGCGCAAAAGTAGTAGATGGCATTTTGCAGAAATATATCCCACTAGAGACTCAGATCTGCAAGGATTCGTGGACGTTTCTCTCTAAGATTAGTGAGCTTAGGTATGAAGAACATCACAATTTCCTTACAATCGACGTTAAGGATTTATATACTTGCATACCTCAAGAAAAAGCAATTGAGTGGGTTGGAGAAAGGTTAACATCTAGAGGAGCAAATAGCCGTGACATCTCTTTAGAATTAAACGTATTTGGATATTCTGTGGTTCATTGCTTGGCTGCTGCTGGTTTATTACTTGAACACTTTTGTGTTTGGACAGTGCGTTGGTCTACCTATAGTTTGGCTCTCCTTTTGGATTTTCTAGTTGTTTTTGTTTTATTTTCTTAGTATGCAGCAATATAAACTTTACCTTCATCCACAAGCAAATACACCACACAGGTTGTATAAATCAGAGAAGGAAAGATAGGTTCCATCAGAAGAAAAGGGGGAATGGCGGGTGGGTAACCTGGACTGCAACAGTGAATATACTCGAACATCTACATTTATGGTAAGTGTACACAACTGTACTATGTTCTTCGTGTTTCACTGTTGCAGTCATTACATTTGGGTAGATTCCCAAAGCTATGGTTGGGAGGCTGGAGCTAAACAGCATTAGGAGCGGCTATGAGACTCTGCAGACCTGCAGTGGCAAAGCCTGCCCTGGATTTAGAGTAGAGTGGCAGATGATAGTGCTTTGCAAAGGTGTGCACTGAACTCCAAGTAGCAGCTTCTAAAATGTCCTTGGTTGGTACTCCCCTGAGAAAGGCTGCTGAAGTGGCTGCAGCTCTGGTGGACTGTGGCCTAATGCCCTTAGGCACTGGCTTGCCATGGTTATGTAGCAGAAACAAATGCAGTGGCCTATCCACTTTGAAATAGTCTGCTTTGAGATGGCCTTTCCTTGTGATCCTGCAGCATATGCCACTAGTAATTGCTCTCTTTCTGAAAATTTTGGTTCTGTCCAAGTAGAATCTAAGCTGTCTGTGTACATCCAAAGAATGTAGAATTCTTTCCCCCTTGTTCTGTGGATTTGGATAGAAAGTTGGCAGATGAAAGGTTTGATTAAGAGCCACACTGGACACCACTTTAGGCATAAAAGTTGGGTTTGTCCTCAGGGAGACCCTGTCCGGATAAAAAATGATAAAAGGTTCCACAGCCATGAGTGCCTGTAGCTCTGAAACTCGTCTTGCAGAAGTTACTGCTAGGAGCAGAGCCGTTTTCCAAGATAAAAACTTTATATCCGCAGTAGCAGCTGGCTCAAAAGGAGGCAGGGTGAGTTTTTCCAAGACGTAGTTGAGGTCCCATGCAGGCAATGGTGATCTCCTTGGAGGCCTTAAATTTTTGGATCCTCAGAGGTACTGTTTTAATAAAGGATGAGGAAAGACTGGTGGCTCTGCATTGTAATGGGCTGAAATGGCAGAGGCATGAATTTTAATAGATGAGAAAGATATGCATCTCAGTTAAGTATTGTAAAATCTGAGGAATATTTGGCACAGTTGTATCTGTTCCTTCTGCCTGGTTCCAAGCACAGAATCTCTTCCATTTTCCAGCATAAGATTGTCTAGTACTAGGCCTTCTGGCTTCCAAAATGACATCCATCACAGCTTTGCTGTGAGGTGTGTTTTGTATAACTACATTATTCGCCATGCTGCCAGGTTTAAAGTTCTGAGCTGGATGTGCAGGATCTGATTGTTTTACTGGGATAGTAGATGCGGTACTTGAAGTAAGGTCCAAGCTGGGCATTGAGACAAGCTCCTTAATACTGGGTACCAGTGCTGGCAGGGCCAGTCTGGTGCAACCAGAATCATCTTTGGCTTCTCCTGTCTGACCTTTAGGAGTATCCTGGGGAGGAGAGGCAGAGGATGAAAGGCATATACTGATAGGTTTTTCCAGCTGAAGGATAGGATGTCCACTTTCCATGCTTGTCTGTGATCAATCCTTGTGCAGAATTTCTTTAGTTGGCAGCTGTGAGGGGAGGCAAATAGATCTATGTCCGGGCATCCCCATTTCCTTGTTATGTTGAAGATTTGTGGATCTAGCTGCCACTCATGGGGATCCATGAGGTTTCTGCTTAGTTCATCTGCCAAAGTATTTTTCCTTCCTGGCAGGAATTGTGCCTGCAGATGTACTTGGCAAGGCAATGCTGTGTCCCACAAAGTCGTAGCTAGTCTGCAAAGGCGGTAAGAATGAGTGCCCCCCTGCTTGTTTATATACCACATGACCGTGGTGTTGTCCGTCTTTATCAGTAGTTGTCCTGGATGAAGTAGGTCCTTGAAGGCTGTCAGGGCATTTTGAACAGCTAGCATCTCTTTTTGATTTATATGTAGATGCATTTGGTTTGAGGTCCATGTTCCCTGAATACATCTTCCTACCATGTGGACCTGCCAGGCATAATCTGATGCATCCGTTGTTAGTGTCTGCCTGGCTGGGGGTAATGTGAATGGTGTCCCTTGTTTTGGTGACAAGCCTTTGCCCACCATCGAAACTCCTGTTGCAGTCAGGGAATGAGAGTAATTATGGTTTCTAGGCTGTGGCAATGTTGAGTGCAAACACTTTTTAGGTACCATTAAAGTTTCCTCATATGCAGTCTTGCATATGGAATTAATAGGATACAGGATGCCATGAAGCCCAAAGCCTGCAGAATTTTTCTTGCAGATAACTGGGCCTTTGTTGCCAACATGTTGAAATAGGTAGTCAGTTGCCTTTGTTTGTCTGGCGTGAGATAAGCCATCTGGGCAGTTGTATTTAAGCTTGCACCCAGGAATATTATCTCTTGAGAGGGTACTAGTTTTGATTTCTTTTCGTTGACTGTGTACCCTAGGCATGTTAGAAGTTTTTTCACAAACGCCAGATGCTGTAAAAGATGTCCTTGTTCTCTGCTTGAATTAGACAGTCGTCCAAGTAGGGGTATATCTGTATTCCTCTTTGTTTGCAGAATGCAATTACTGGTGCCAGGCACTTTGTAAAGACCCTGGGCGCAGTAGATAAGCCAAAGGGCAGTGCAGAGAATTGGTAATGCATTGAGCCAGCCTTGAATCTGAGGTATCTTCTGCAAAGTTGTCTGATTGGGACATGCAGGTATGCCTCTTTTAGGTCTAAAGTTACAAGCCAAGCGTTCTTGCCCAGCATGGGCAGAAGCTGTTGCAAAAGTCACCATTTTGAATTTTGGTGTATCCAGGTATGTGTTCAGAATCGACAGGTCCAGTATTGGTTTCCAGGCCTTATCCTTTCTGGGCACTAAGAACAGTCTTGAGTAAAATCCTTGCCCCCGCTCTTGATCTGGCACTTGTTGAATGGCCCCCTCATGTCCATGAGGGATGAGACTTGTTTTTGTGCCTCTGCCCATTGATTTTTTGGCAGATCTGGCCAGCCGTTTGCCTTTGGCAGGGTATGGAAATGGAACTTGTAGCCTTGTGACATGATATTTAGAACCCACTTGTCCTGGGTTATAATGTGCCAATTTTGAGAAAAAAGTGCTAATGTTCCCCCAAAGGGTGCTGCCAGGTAATAAGTGCTTGGTGCAGGCAGGGGGAAGTCATTGGGCTGTTTTCTGTAGGGTTGTGATTTGTCTTCTCCACTTTTGGAGGTAGAAGCACCCCATTGCTTTGACCTGTATGAACCTTGCGCCTGGGGTCTGCCCCTTTGAGGTCTGTCTGACACAGGAAAGGACCAATTTTTTGTTGGCCAGTGTCTACTAAACCTAGGTGGCTGTACTTGTAAAAAAATCCTTGACCGTTTGCATAGATTTAGCCTTGTCCTCCATTTTCTTTAACACCTCTTCTGCCTTAATACCAAACAAAGTATCATGCTCTAAAGGTGCATCTATTAATTTAACTTTAACATGATCGGGCAGATTTTGTTCCTTTAACCAAGTATGCCTTCTAATTACAGAACCTGTTCCTGTGGCCCTGCAGAAGGCCTCTAAAGAATCAAAACCACATTGCAAAGTATGCTTTCCAACTTATTCAGCTGCATGCAATATATCCTGCATTTCCTTGTTTTCTGCACATTCAGAGTTTAACATTTTCTTTTTAAGCAACGACATGACATGTTGCTGATATTTGATCATATGAAACTGACAGTTTAAGGCCCTTATAGCCAAGGTAGCAGATGTGTAAACCTTTTTTCCCCATCTATCCAGTGCCCTGGAATCCCTGTCAGAAGGGTTGGAGTTTTTGGCAGCAGAAGCCTTAACTCCCTTGGGACCCTGAGAAATAGTTTCTGGGTCAGCAGCAGGGTTTTTAAAAAGGAATTTATGTGAGTCAGGAACCCTCCAATATCTGTCAGGCTTAACAGGAGTTGGAGGTAAGGAGTCAGGGGTAAGGCTAGACTCCGAAAACACATAATCTACAACGTCTAACACAGGGGGAATGGCAAGTGGCTTGTGCTGAGGTAGTAACAGGAAATCCCTGAGCCTCTTTTTAGATTCTGAAAAATCTTGGCTCTCACAGTGGAAATGCTCCCTCATGGTATGTAAGGTTTCCCAAAGGAATAGTCCTCAGGAGGAGAAGCTGAAGGTATGGATTCTTCAGCATCAGAATCCTCATATAGGGGAGAAGAATATACCTGATCAGAAGAGGAATCGGAAAAAATGGAAACCTGATCTGAAGATTCATAGTCAATCTCTTGCCTAGGCCTCTTATCAGGAGGGGGATGGGAACCCCTGATCAAGGTAATCAAGTCTTCGGCCAACTTGAGCATCTGTTTTTTGGGTATGGAGGCCTGTCCACGTGACTCTTGAGTTTGCTTCTTTGTCTTTGAAGGAGCTTTAGTCTTTGCCTTTGAAGTCGGTTTAACGTATAGATGTTTGGGTCTGAATACACCCTCAGAAGCCGGTGCCTGCTCAGCAGCTCCGAATCCATCTGAAGGATTAGCGTCCGAGGCTTCAAAACCTTGAGTCTCCAGCGGCATGGCCGACTCCACGTGGGAGTCGGTAGCGGCCTGCGACTCTAAAGTAGCAGTCGTCAGGGGCTGCAAAAGCACCTCACTGAGAACCGGCGACTGGCTTAGGAGAAGCTTCGGCATCGGGTTTGGGCCTTGGGTGTCTTTCTCTTTCTTTGCGTTTTCTGTGAACTCCGGTAGCCGGATGGCTTCCCGACATTTCTAGATATTTAAACCTGCGTCCAAAGTAGTTCAAAGCAAAATCATACCAACGCTTAATAGTGCGTTGGTTAAATCTAGCACAAAACCGACAACCCAGAAAGTTATGATCGGGGCCTAGGCAAGGAATACAGTAAGAATGAAAGTCCTTATGAGGTATTTGCTTCCCACAAGAAATACAATTAGCTTTTTCTGACATCGGTTCTGGAGCAAGAAAAAAGTTTCCCCAATGGGGTACTTAGCTTTATAGAAGATTTCGGATCTGAAATTCGAACTCGAAAATCTCAGGAGTCGGCCGACCGGCACTTGCGAACTGCTTCTGCTTCGGGCACCGCGCGGCAAGAAAGACTGGGGAAAATGGCGTAGGCTACTACTTTTATACCCCTGACGACCTGACGTCAGGGAAGGGGTGACAACAGCCGACACAGGACCCAGGACTTTGGAATTCAGGCCGATTGAGGGCAACCTGCCAGCAGGATTACCCAAATGTAATGACTGCAACAGTGAAACATGAAGAACATGAGGGACAGCCTCTAAGTAAAACAGCAATTCCCCCGATTGGAGAGCCTCTAACTTAAACGGCTACTCCAACAGATAGTAAAGGAAAGAAGAAATGAACCCTCTAAGTTAAACGGGCTCAATTAGAAAGCAAGGCCTGCAAAAACGATGGTCAAGAACCCAAAAAACAACAGCAGAGGAAGGGTCAAGAAGGTTGTTAGTCAGGCGAGGACTAAGCTAGACACCAATAAGTTTAATTAAACTAATAAAATTTTGGTAAGGATGACAGCAAAATAAGAAAAAGTCTTAATACTTAGCCTGAGCCAGTAGTCGCAATCCCGACGCTGCAAGCGGCAAACGAGATCTGGGTAGCTACCGCTAGGCATGTTGGGATAGGGGTTAGCCTCGAGCCAGTATAAGCTCTCGAGCTATAGTAAACGGCCTTGTCATTGCCGACGATCGGCTCTGTACCCAACCAGCAAGAACAAAGGTGAGATGGGGACAACATAACATTGATATTTAACACCCACTGATTGGAAGTGATGTTTGTCCAGACTAGTGGGTGTAGGGAAATGCGACCCCTAACTGCCTCCAGGCAATGCTTCAGGAGCGTTGATAGGGCTGCTCAGAGAAGGGTTCCCTGGAGCCCTGATTTTAAGGACCCCCCTGCCTCAAGGGTGTCATCGTCCATTGAAACCTCTCCCCCTGCATCTGGAAGAGGATTCATCAGGAGCGCCCTGAAAGGGAGTCTGTGCCTTATGGAACCACATCTACCGGTTCCCTGCTGGGTCTCAGAGAAGGCCTCTGGGGAATAGAAAGCATGATCCATCATCCCTTCCTGCTTGCTGTGGATCAAAGTGTCCTTCACAGAAGGTCCAGAGAGAGTAGAACCCTCAAAGAGGGCATTGGAAAAGGATGTCTTAAAGAGCTCCAAGAACCCGCATAAGCGTAGCCAGGCAAGACTCTGCAAGGCAATGCCTGTACCCGCGGCTTGAGAGGTAGCTTCCGTGACATTGGAAATTAACCTCATCGAGGAATTCGCGAGGGAGACCAAAGTGGATAGCTTGAAAGACACCTGCTTCAGGTTCTCTGCCGGCAACAGCTCTGCAAGGGAGGTGGAAAATTATTGGACCAAATCCTCTTGGAGGCAGATAAAATGGGCCAAGTAGTTTGTTGCTCTCAGTCCAAAAGTAGCAGAGGTGTACACCCACTTCCCAAAACGGTCCATCACTCAGGACTAAAATTACAACCACAGCAGCAGACCAAGTAAGAATATCCAAAAAAATGACAGCAGGAATCAGATCCACAGTTAAAATTTATTACACTGACCTAGCGCCTCGGGAGATGGACCGTGGAGTTCTGCTCTGCTAGCTTCTTTCTCGTGGCCAGAGCAACCACGATGGCATCACCTGGGACTCCTCTACTCCAGAACAAATGATTTGCAAGTGGCCTAAGGAACTTGTCTGCCCTCTTTGGTACAGGCTCCACCTTGTCTGGTTCCTTCCAGGCCCTGCTGGCGATCGGCTCCATTAACTCAGCAGGGGGGGGGGGGGACACCCAGGAGGTAGATGGGCCTGTCCCGAAGGCCTTCAGAAACAAGGACTCCTCCGAAGATGAGGGTTGGGGAGACCATCTTTCCTTTTGTTTCAGGAGCTCAAGGATGTCTCCAAAGGAGACATCATCGGGCAGAGATCTGGGGGACCTGTCTCCTTCCTTGAGGTCTGTTATCCTCGGTGAGGGAGTCCAAGTGCCTTCTGTTGCACTTTGTCTCACGATGAACCTCCGCCACTGGGGGGTCCGGGGAGGACTCAGAATAGACAGGGATTCCCCCACAGGGAGGAAACCCTCTGAAGGCTCAATCGGGAGAGCAGAACCAGGACAGGATGTGAGGCCTCACCAACCAAAGTAGAGAAAGGCCGGGAGAGACCTGGAGGTGTGGCAGAGGAAACTCCAGACCTGGAGAAGGTCCTCTCTACCATCCGGAAAGCCGAGGGGCTGGAAAAACGGGCCCGTCCTCCATGTCTGAGGGAGAAGTGCCTTGGAGAGCAGGAACGTGTCTGGAAACAGCCCCCTGATCCCTGGATGATACCGACCCAGAGCTATCAAAAGCAGATATGCAGAGAGGAAGGGACAAGTCCAAAAAAAGGTATCAGATTACCCCCCATGTGGAGACTGTGTCGACCACTCGGGTACGGGACTCACCCCACTCCAAGGGTAGGGGAACAGAATAAGCCAGGAAACCCAACAGGGCTGAGAAAGGGGGTATATTCGGCCTTGCTGGAATCTGGCTACAGATGTCCTGTTCCCTAGAATCCAAAGCCACTGGGGTTGGATGAGGAGAATGAGAAACCGAGGAGGGGCAGGCTCCCCCTGGCCTGATACCGGCCCAGAGCTACCAAAAGCAGATAGGAAGAGAGGATGGGACAAGTCCAAAAAACGGTACCAAACCATCCCCCTGTGGAGACTGTATCGACCACTCCGGTACGAGACTCACCCCACTCCGAGAGTAGGGGAACAGAATAAGCCAGGGACCCCAACAGGTTTGAGAAAGGGGGTATATATTCAGCCTCACTGGAATCTGGCTGCAGATGTCCTGTTCCCTAGAATCCAAAGCCACTGAGGTTGGATGAGAAGAATGAGAAACCAGGGGGGTGGGTCAGGCTCCCCTGGCCTGATGGGCAGGAGAAGCCAAAATCCCTAACTCTATCTGGGCCTTGAGGAAGACTCTTATCCTGTCCATGTCTGAGAGCAGGAGACTCCTAAAAAAATCTAGAAGAGGAAGAGGAGTGGGTAGACTTGGAGGGAGACCACCCCGACCTACCATCATGTTCTGTGGAACGGATGCAATGCGTTGGAGCTGACTGGGACCTCTGTTTAGAGGTAGAAGGGATAGCAACCTCTTCCACGATCAAAATTGGATCCGATGACACTTTTGGATACAAAAGCCTAGCTGACTCAGCAGGCCGATCTGACGGAAAGGTCAGATCTGAGGCTGGCTGGACCTTGGTCGGATCAGAAGGCCTCTGATCCAGAGAGTACCTGGATCTGACAGACTGCTCCGTGGCTCTCGGCTCCGAAGTCTTCGGATCTGAGATTGACCAGGCTGGAATCGAATCTGGGGACTTAGGATTTGACAGCCGCAGCTTCTTGGAGGGAGCTGGCTGAAGAGAAGGGGTCTTCCTCTTTGGATCTGAAGCAGCAGCCTTGGAGGGAGAAACTTTTAGTTATGTACTTACCATAACGATAGATGTATGTGATCCATTTCGCCTACATTCATAACTGATGGGGGCTCGGAGCCGAGAATCGGCTCCGACTCGGCCGATACACTAGCACGAAGTCTCTCATTGGCTGGGCCAACCCCCTTATCCCAGGATGCACCACGCCCAAACCCCCAGATCTTGTTTGCCCCACAACTCACTCAAATGAGCCACTCCAACTGTACAATAGAGTTTCCTCCAGATCCAACAGGTAGGGGGAAGGAGGGCAGGTACGTACGAATGTAGGCGAGATGGATCACATACATCTATCGTTATGGTAAGTACATAACTAAAAGATGTAATGCGATCCTATCTCGCCTACATTCATAAATGATGGACAGCGTCCCTAGCACCTAGATCCTGGGAAGCTCACTGGAAGACACTCCTGAACACTGTGGAACCAAAGGACGCCCGACCTCTACAGGCCACGTCCAGTTTGTAATGAGAGATAAAAGTATGTGGAGAAGCACAAGTGGCCGCTGCACATATCTCATCCACCGACAGTCTGGCGTGGAAAGCCACTGAAGTAGCCATAGCCCTAGTAGAATACGCTCTAACTGGAAATGGAAGGTCCCTTCCTGTTGATGCATAAATAAATTAAACACAATCCCTAATCCACCTAGCAATAGTGGTCTTAGTTACTGCTTTGCCAATCCTGTTATCAGCAAAGGCCACAAACAACTGGTCTGATTTCCTCTGCTGCTGTATCCTATCCAAGTAAAACCTCAGTTGTCTATGCACATCCAACTGATGAAGTCTGTATTCTGCCTTGTTGGAAAATTTTGGAAAGAAAACTGGTAGCTCTATAGATTGCTGCAGGCAAAGAGCAGAAGAAAAGACGGGTTTAGTCTTAGAGATACTCTATCCTTGTGAAAGATCAGATAAGGGGGCTTAACAGAGAGGGCTTGAAGCTCTGAAACTCTTCTGGCTGAAGTAATAGCTACCAAGAAGGCAGTCTTCCAAGATAAGAACTTTTGCTCACAAGTGGCCGCTGGCTCGAAGGGATGAGACGTCAAGGTTCCTAAAACTACATTCAAATCCCATGGCAAAACAGGTTGCGACACCGGGGGGCGAAGCAACTAAGCTCCCTTAAGAAAGGCCTTACACAACTTATGACTCATGAGTGAAGGCTCAAAGGCAACATGATAATTAGAAATCGCTGCCAATTGGACTTTAAGCATGGAGACAGCGGAACCCTGTCTAAAAAGAGTTGCCAAAAAATCTAATACTGTGGACACCGGGGCTGTCATGGGGTCAAGGTTGTGCTGCTGGGCCCAAATGGCAAACCTTTTCCATTTATTAGAATATATCTCCTTAGTGGAAGCTCTGTGAGAAGAAGACAGAATCCGGACCACCTCAGGCGAAAGGATATGCTGTCTGACTAAGGTCGGAAGTGGAGCAGCCAAGCAGTTAGCTTGAGAGTTCGCAGTGATGGATGGGCCTGACCTTTCTGAAGAGTCAGGAGGTCTGGAACTGGGTCCAGAATCCAAGGATCCTTCACTGCATACTTCCGAAGGAAAGGAAACCAAACCTGGCGGGGCCAGTGTGGTGCGATCAAAATCATGCTGCTTCCCAAGCAGATCGCCTTCTAAATCACCTTTGGCAGCAGTGGGACCGGAGGGAACGCGTAGAGCAGACCGGAGGGCCAATTGTGGACTACAGCGTCCCTGGGATACCCCCCTGGGGGGGAATCAGGGAGAAGAAATTGCTGCACTTCACGTTCCAGGGGCTGGTGAAAAGGTCGCAACAGGGAAACTCCCACTTGGAGAAGATCCAAGCCGCTACTCGGTCGTTTAGGGACCACTCGTGAGGCATCAGAATAACTCTGCTCAGCCTGTCTGCTATCACAATGGACTTCCCCAGAATGTGCGTTGCCACTAGAAATCTCTGGGAAGCGATCGCCCAGTTCCAAACTCTCATGGCTTATCTGCAAAGAGGATAAGACCTGGTTCCTCCCTGCTTGTTCAGGTACTACACTACTGCCATATTGTCTGAGAAGATTGCGATGGTACCCTTGGGAAGAGAGCTGTGAAGTGCCTGCAATGCTAGAAGCACTGCCCTCATCTCCAGGACATTGATGTGTAAGTGGGTTTCGTGATCCTGCCACGTGCCTTGAACGGTCATGTCCAGATAATGCCCCCCCCACCCTATCTCGGAGGCGTCCGTGGTCACTGTGGCAATGGGGGAGGGGGGGCAGAAGAGTCGCCCCTGGTTCAGGTAGGAGGAGAGGAGCCACCAACGAAGATCTCGCCGGCAGGTATCCGTAATGAGAATCGGGTAGGACAAGGGCAGATCTTGGTACGACCACTGGGACGACAGCAGCCATTGGAGAATTTGCATGTGCAATCTTGCCAGAGGGACCAGAAGAATGGCGGCCGCCATCGACCCCAAAAGTTGAAGGACCATCCTGGCTGGGGCTTTGCTTCAGGGTAGTAAGGCTACAACTTGGTTCTGTAGTATCTTTATCCTCTCTGTTGGAAGGAATGCTCACATCTCGACAGAGTCTAGCTCTGCGCCTATAAAGGCAACACGCTGTGATGGCAGCAATGCAGACTTTTCCCAGTTGAATGCAATTCCTAATAGATGTCCCAATTCGATGGTAGCACTCACGGCTTGAATAAGAAGATGCCTGGTGGGGGCAGTGAGGAGCCAGTCGTCTAGATACGGAAACACCTGGAATCCCAGACGTCTCAGGTGAGCTGTCACCACTGCCAGACATTTGGTAAACACCCTGGGGGCTGTGGTGAGACCAAAGGGCAGGGCTCGGAACTGGAAGTGACCAGCTCCTAGGCGGAAGCGTAAATGTAACCTGGACGCCCTGTTTATCTTGATGTGATAATAGGCGTCATTGAGATCGATAGAGCACATCCAAACTCCTTTTTCCAGCAATGGAAAAACGGATTGCAATGTGACCATCCGGAACTTGGACTTCTTTACGAAGAGGTTTAGGTGGCTGAGGTCCAGAATGGGTCTCAAGTCCCCTGTTCTTTTCGGCACCAAAAATAACTGAGTAAGTTCCTAATCCGGTCTGGTCTGCGGGGACTGGCTGGATGACTCACTTTCCGAGCAGCTTTGCGACCTCTATGGCTGCTTGATCCCGTTGACTGGGTGGCACATCCGGGATTTTCCTTGACTGTGGAGGGGGACGGATAAAGGGAATGGTGTAACCTCCGGCGATGATATGAAGCACCCACTGATCCTGAGTGATGGAAACCCAGGCCCTTGGATGCTCCGAAAATCGACCCCCGGCTGGCTCCGGAGACGCACAGTCGGGCAAGTCCCTCAGGGACGCTGGAAGGAGGAACCACGAAAGGATTCGCGGTCTCCTGTGTTGTGGGGGCCTCCGCTGCCTCTAGGGCGACTTCTTTCAGAATAATTCCCCCCTCCTCTGCCTCTGGAAGGGGGGTCACTCTGATCGGCAGGGAAAGACTTTTGGGACTTTCTGAACCACATCTTTCCTCCCCTCTGCGCCTTGGGATAAGGTCTTGAAGGGAGCGAAAAACGGGCCCCAACGGCAGACAAAGTCTTACCCTCCTGCAGGCATCTAGTGAGTGTGTCTTTCACCTTGGGTCCAAAGAGACAGGACCCGTCAAATGGAGCGTCTGTGAAAGAAGACTTGAAAGCCTCCGCAAAGTGACACAAGCGCATCCAGGCTTGCCTCCTAAGGGCTACGCCCGAACTCGCTGTCCTACTCGCCCCTTCGGCTGCATACGATATGAGCCTCATGGACAAGTTAATCGACGAAAGGGTAGACAGCTGGGCGTTGACAGACTGTGTCAACGCCTCAGGCACGTTACCTGACAGGGTATCTCCCAAGTCCTTTATGAGATCTCTTTGGAGCCTCGTAAAATGACACAAATAATTCAGCGACCGCAGGGTAAAGGTAGCTGACGTCAGGGTACGCTTCCCATACCTATCCATGCTCCTGGACTCCTTGTTAGGAGGATGGATAGACGTAGATGCCTCTGCCACATCCTGCTGGGTGGCAGACGCCACCACCATAGCATCCACTGGGACTCCCTTGGTTAAAAACTCCTTGCCAGGGGGTGCGGATAAAAATTTGTTGGGGCGAGAAGGAACTGGCTCCAGAGAGTCAGGGTGCTCCCACACCCTTTGACAAATAAGGTCCAGTAATTCATCGAAGGGTGGAGACACTCAGGAGGCAGAGGGTTGGGCTCCGAAGGCCTTGAGGAAGACCGACTCCTCTGCGGAAGGGGTTTTGGATGGCCAGTCGCCCCTCTGTCTCAAGATCGCCAGGACATCGGAGAACGAGACATCGTCAGAGGATGACTTCGGGGACCCTTCCGCATCATCAAGGTCGGTGTCCGAGGTGACAGACACCATTTGGGGAGTCTATGTGCTTCCTCTTGCACAACTTTTTCCTGGGGGGCTCTTCAGGCAAAGACTCTGAAGGCTCCTCGGAAAAAGGGGACCACACATGGAGGAATCCTCAGGCCTTGGAGCTGCACTGTCCGAAGACAGGGGGGCACCAGAAGCTCTAGTCACCGTGTCTAGGGAAGGAGTCGCAGATTCCGGTGAAGTCACTAGAGATTTGTCTAGCGCACTCCTCATAGCCTCGAAGGCGGGTCCACCAGAATCTGAAGAAAGGCCCGCCTGCGAGACCATGACCGGTGTCGGGGTCCCCCTAGCCGAGGCGCCAAGGAGGAGACTCGGGGCCGCAACCAGAAGCCCCGAGAAATCCCCCTCGGGCTCGGCCGAGGACACCCGAAAACCAAAACCCCTGGAAGGAACAGAAAAGGTTGGAGCTGAAGACGGTGCCAACAGACTAGCAGTGGGTCTCGAACCGACTCAGGAACCTCACCTGAACCCCGTCTCCGACGACACCAGTGTTGTCGGAGGAGGAAGAAACGGAATCGAAATGGTTGGCTCCGGCCACTGGGCTGGAGCTGAAAATAATTTAGATAAGACAGGTGACTGGAGGAGCCTCTGGACCACCCTATCTACGAGAAACTCTTTCTACCGGCTCCGAGGTAATGCTGGAATGTCGACTCCTAATCGGCTCCAGAAGGATCGGAGCCGAGGAAGACTCGATTAGAACAGAGACCCCCTTCGGCGCTGATGGTTCAGGAGCTGAAGAAACCGACCCTGGAGCCGAAACACTCACCTGCGGCTCCGAGACCAATGGAGCCGAGGAAAACCCAGATTGGAGTTCTCTATCCTGTGGCTCCAAGACCAATGGAGCCGAGGAAGGAGACCGAGACTTAGATCTTTTCTCCTGTGGCTCCGGGACTATTGGAGCCGAGGAAGAAGACCCAGACATAGATCATCTATCCTGCGGCTCCGAGATCAGTGGAGCCGAGGAAGAGGACAAAGATTTAGTTCTTTTTTCAGGCGGCTCCGACGGACTTGTCGGAGCCGAAGACGACTTTTTCTTCGATTTCGAAGAGGGAGAAGAAGATATAGCTTCCTCAAAAGCTGGTTTTATTAAACCTTTCAAGATCAACTTATTTTTCCTCTCCTGTAGTACACGAGAGGAAAAGGCATGGCAAACACTGCAAGATTCTTGCAAGTGTTTAGCCCCTAAGCAATAAACACAGATGGCATGGCCATCTGTTAACGACATTTTATTGCCACATTTCGAACATTTTTTTAAAGCCTGACGGCTTATGCTCTTTTTCTTTGCCAGACATGACCCACAAAGCACTCGAAACAAGGAAGGGAAGGGAGGGAAGAGCTCTAACTAAAACGCTCGACAAGAAATAGGGCAAAGGCCCTCTAACTCAAACGGGCCTAGCCCGCCAAACAGAAGGAATCACACAACACCAAAAACAAACACAGCCAATCACAGGGTAGTACAGACGAAGATAGCTATTAAAATAGCCGTTTGGTTATAAAATTTTTAAGCTAACAGCAAAAAACGACCCAAAAAGGCCAAAAAAGAAGGGTACTTAGCCACAGCCAAGTCGAGACCACGTCGTTACTTCAGAAGTGGCAAACGAGATCTGGGGGTTTAGGCGTAGTGCATCCTGGGATAAGGGGGTTGGGCCCAGCCAATGAGAGACTTTGTGCTAGTGTATCGGCCGAGTCGGAGCCGAGAGCCCCCATCAGTTATGAATGTAGGTGAGATAGGATCGCATTACATCAAAGGGATCCCCCTGAGCTAGACATTTGGTAAGAACTTGTTGAGGCACTCTGCCAAAGCCCTGGGGTTAAATGTGGCACAAAGGTTGCATTTAACCTCCAGGTGCAAGGTACCCGAGCAATACACACTCCTTATGTGTGTCGGAATAAGGCATTTTCCGACCGCATGAGGAGCACTTTTTAAAGTCAGCAGGCTTATCACACATTATGCTACTACTACAAATCAAAAATTAACTACAAAAGACAAATACAACTACTCCCCTAACAAGTCTACAGCCCTAATGGCTACTGCAGAAAAGGGCGCCGAAAGCCCAACACACACAAAACTACTGACACTAAGCTAAGGGAAGGGAGGGAATAAACTACAAGAATACTACTAACAAACACTACACTAGAAAAAAACTACATCACAAAAACTTAACTACTTAAAGTAGAAGAAAAGCACTTAACTCACTAGAGCCACAGGACATGCACTTGCAAAGGAAGCATGTCAAATGAGATCTGGGGCAGCAGGGCATCATGGGAGAGGGAGAAGCTAGAGGCTTGGATCTGTCTGTTGAATGTTGCCAGCTCATAACGGATGTCGGATCCTAGACCCTGTGGTGATGAATGAAGACATGGATAACAGCAGATTCAGTGTATACCAAGATTATACAGCCCTCATTCTTAAGGAGGTATGGGTCTCCTCCAAACTGATTACATGCTTAGATCTGTAGTCATGGGACTGCATACATATCTGCTGACCTCACGAGATCCAAACATAGTGAAAATTTAAAAACATGAACAGAAGTCATCTAAGATGACTTATTTGCTTGGTTTAGCAGAAACATATCAGTCGTAAGCAGGAACAGAAAATCAAAACAGAAGTAGAGAAAAATCACGCAGCAATTGAACGTGCCAAAAAACAAGAGAGAGTACAAGGAGAAAGATCAGAAGAGAAAGAAAATAATGTGGAAAAGACAAATGTGTGAAGTACAGAGATCTCCTGGAACAACCACATTTAATTCAGGATTTGACACAGGAGTTACGTGAAATGAAACCAAAAGATGAAAAGTTAACAAAGGCATCCAGGATTGTGGACTACATACACATTGGTTTACAAAGTCTACTGAACACATGGGAGAAACAGACAAATGCAAACTCTGTAAAAACATAACTGGAAAGAGTCACATATCTTGTTGCCGGGTGTCATATACTCACGGCATAGGGCCTGGATACTGAAAGGTACAACAATGTGGCATGACTGTTGCAATGGGGATTGAGTTGAGCAAACACTACAATATGAAGAAGTTGAGAAGCACTGGGAACATGTACCACAAAGTATTGCAGAAAATTATGTTTATTGGGAGCACCCATTACCAAGAGTTCAAAAAAAAGAGATGTGAGAAAAAGCAGATATAATAGTCCTGGAAAAAAAAGAGAAAAGTAGCATTGATCATTGAAATTACTACACCCAGTGATTACAGCATCTTACATACTGAGAAATAAAGTCAGAAAAATAACAGGATTTGCAAGCAGAGACAAGCGCAACGTACAAGAAAGATACCCAGACAGTTCCAATAGTATTAGGAGAAACACATCTAATGAAAAAAGAATTTACAGTCATATTTAGATACGCTACCAATACATACAACTTTGTATAAACTGCAGGAAGAGTAAATTCTAGCACCTTACGGGTGTTATGAATGGCACTTTTGGCTAACATCAAAGATGGAAACAATACTAATTTCCTTAACTTTAATCATACTCTCACTTAGGAATGGGGTCCATTCCTGCTATAGTATTACAAATCCATAAAACCTGTAGAAATTAAACCTAGAGACGCACAATAAAGTGCATTATCCTTTGTATATCTATTAACTAGGAAGAACCCTATGCACAAACTTTTCACAGCAGTAGAAGGCAGAAGACAAAAGAAGCAAAAATTCAGAAAGCTAAGTCCCGGACAGGCAAAGTCCTAAAGGAGACCCAACTCTTACAGTCCAAATAATAATGCAAGGTAAAGATGTGAAGCAATGGCTAAGTGGCCACTGCACAAATATGGGCAAATGAAACCACTGAAAGTACCAGTACAGCTGGTAGAGTGGCCTTTGACAGCACGATTTTTCCCAATTGATGATTAACTGCCTAATATGAAAAGGCAATGTGACTGGCAAATCTGCTTGAAAGGGTTGCCTTGCAAATTTCCAGCCCTTGAAGCAAAGAAGATGAAGAGCTGTTCTGTCTTCCTACACTCATACATTCACGTCAGGTACAAACTGGGCTAGCAGTGCAGGCCCAGGGTGTGAAAAGTTCTTTTTCCCCAGGTTTCAGACCCTACAAAGGGACAAGAGAGATTAATGGACAGATTCAAGAACAATTTGTTTATATATTGTTGAGAGCAAGTACTCATTCGTCCTATGGAAAAACTACTTTCTTAAGGACTAGTTATGGCTCCCCTGTGATACAGGCTTCAAAGCTGAGAGATTCTGAAGGCAGAGGTGATGGCCACAAGAAAAACATTTTCAAGAGATGATCCTAAAGTACACTGAATGACTGTGTTTGACTGAAAGACAGTAACTCCTGTGGGGAAAGATAAAGGCTTCCAAGAAAAATATTTTTCAAGAGGTGATATCCAAAGCCACTGAACCAACAGGTTTAAATGTAGGACAATTAAGCATGTGGATCTGTATGCTCAACTCTCAAGGAAGAGGAAAACACAAAGAGCTAACAGAAAGACAAAATCTATAAACATTTGGTGATGTAGCTATCAGTGTATCAACGTCCACTGCATTGTTGGCTACTAAAAGCACAAGATGCAGGAGCATTCAAACACAGACCCTCTGCTACAACCTTACTCCTGTTACCAAGGACAAGACTTCCTGGATCTTCTAGAGAGGCAGAAATGTGTGCTCCTGCAGTCTGTCCATCTTCATGCCAATGAAACCAATCCACCGAGGGTGAATCAAAAAGAAAGACATTTTCCCAGTTTATGAAGACCCCTCCCCCCACCAGAAGTTTTAGTCAGGCAAACATCCACTCCATGTATGCGACCATGAAGCCCTTCAATAGGGACACTAAAAGACAGTCATCCAGGACTGGGAACACACAATGTTCTTCCTCCTACAAGACATTCACTACAATAACTAGGATTCCACAACTACTCTTTCAGCAAAGGAGAAACCCAGGACTCTATATGGAAAGGGTGATCAGTGTGGAGATGCATGGAGAACTCAGAGGCCTTCAGGTCCTTTGACTCATCTGAAGAAGCACAGGAGGGTTGGAGGTCTCTCACATCTTTGTACTAGTAATAGACAAGTACAGATGCCATGCAGTGAATGTACTCAAGGATATACCTACCAGTGGGGGCCCAGGGCCTTGAAAAGTTTCCATCTGGCCTGGCACTGGCATCAAGTCTTAGTCCCCGAAGTCTGCACACCCACACAATTACAAGGAAAGGTCCCACCAGACTTCTGTCTGAGGCCTAGGAACTGAACTGCAGTTCTCAGCTTGGGAGGGACCAAATGGAACCTCATAACACTGGGTCGTCAAGCCCTACTGGAATATGGGCAATGCCTTGCAGAGAAAATTCCCTGGCCCTGAACATTACCACTGTATTATGACTGAAGAAAACACTTCTGGCGAACAAGCTAGTCACAGATGTGCTCAGTTTCTTTGACAGTGGGGGAGGCCAGACCCCCAAAAATGACTGGTAGGGATGCACCTCTCTTGGGTACCTCATCATCCACAGAAGAGGACAGGCATGAACTTAACCCCTCACTAGTCGAGGACTTGAAGTCTGTCTTTATACCAGACATCCTTTGGAAGGATAGTGATCAAATCATCCCCTCCATTTCTTTTGTCTTCTGCTGGTGCTGGAGAAAAGCCTGGGAGTGGGGGAAGGGCACTACTAATGGTCTCAGTGCTAGTATGCCCATAAACTGCCATTTACCAAGTGACACAGGTCAGCAGCTTTTCACTCCTGCATCTCTGGGTGACCAAGTGAGCCTCAGGGTGAACACAGCAGCAGTTCTAACACTTTGCCCAGCTGTCCTACTCTGACTCCTATACTGTGCTCCTTTCCAAAGTAGAAAAAAACAATACCAGTGTGAGTCATACCCTGATAGCCACACACATGCCTTGACTACTTCAGGCATCCAATTTCTATGAAGTATATTAGAACAGAGACTGAAAATGTACAAAACAGGAGAAAATAAATAATGCTGTCAAAAAAAAAAAAAAACAAAAAGAAAAAAACACGGTCAGAGTTGGTCATGCTCTTTTTGCAGCGTTCATCATGGGACCTTAAGAAAAAAGGCAGTAAAACTGGAAAAGAGAGGAGAAGAAGAGAGAAGAGACTCACCATGGTGGGCTTCCAGTGGTCACTCTCTTTCACTATGTTAACTGTTGCAAAAATACTGTACTTGATGCAAAAGAATAAATCATGGGCTATAAACTGTCACACTTCAGAATAATTTATTTCTCTTGACTATACATCAGTATTGCCTTGTAGTACATTCAGAATAAAGAAGTTATGTCTTACCATAACGTTCCATCTGTATTGTTGATCCTCGTTCAGTCATTATGCATGGGTATCGGTTCCGAGCTCGGAACCGAGCCGGCCATTTTCCAAGCTTGCTTCAAGCATCAAACTCTCGAGCTAAACTCCTACCCACAATCTCCCTCTCCCTGTTACCTCAGATTGAGTTTGCAAGTCAAGGAAGGTAGAGGCTAACTCTGGTCAAATAACCTAAGAGAACCAGATAGTGAGATCCACTAGAAACCACAGGAGGGGGAAGGAGGGAGGGTCGTAATGACTGAACGAGGATCAACAATACAGATGGAACGTTATGGTAAGACATAACTTCTTTATCTGATATTGTTAATCCTCGCTTATTCCTTACGCATGGGACAGAGTCCCCAGCTACCTCTATTCCTGGGAGGCTCTTGTGGAAGGACATTCCTGAGCACCATAGAACTGAAAGATGCTCTACCCCTGGAGCCCAAATCCAATTTGTAATGACTGATGAAGGTAGCCCAAGTTGCAGCTGCACAGATGTCATGTAAAGAAGCTCTGGCATGGAAGGCAGCAGAAGTTGCCACCGACCTTGTTGAATGAGCTTTCATGGTAGTAGGCAACGAGATATTACGTTGTGTATAAATAAAGGTCACACAGTCCTTCAACCATCTAGCTAATGTGACCTTAGCAACAGCAGATCCTAATCTAGGTCCAGAAAAGGCCAAAAATAACTGGCCAGATTTATGAAAAGGTCCTGTTTAAGTAAAAACAGATTTGCCCTTGTATATCTAAGGTATGTAGGCAATACTCTCCTCTGTTTGAATGATTGGGAAAGAAAACTGGCAATTCAATGGCTTGATTAATAGACATTTCAGAGATCACTTTAGGCAGAAATGACAGATTAGTTCTCAGAGACACTATCTCCATGAAAAATCAAGTATGGACTCTTGATACATAAAGTTTGAAGCTCAGAAATACGTCTGGCAGAAGTAATGGCGACCAAAAATGAGAAGTTATGTACCTACCATAACGTTCCATGTTAGTTGTCTTCTTCTCGCCTTCTTTCTTGCTGGATGGGTTCGGAGCCGACTCGGCCAATACTAAAGCTCGAGAGCTAATTCCACCGGCTCGAGGCTCCCCTATATCCCCACAATGATTCAATGGTGGCCAGCTGAGAGGCCACTTTGTCACGGACCTCATCAGACACGGCATCAGCCAAAATTTCAGAGAGCTCAGAAACCAGATCCCTCTGAAGCCTGGTAAAATGTGCCATACAATTCAGGGACCTGATAGCAAAGGTCGCTGAAGCAAAGGTGTGCTTCCCTATCCTGACCAGGGCCCGGGACTCTCTGTTAGGTGGATGGACAGTCTGTCTTTCTTCTTCTGCCAGATCCTTTTTTGTTGTGGCCGCCACCACCAAAGCATCCACAGGAAGACCTTTGGACCAATGGGGATCCAAAGCAGGAGGGACAAGATCTTATACAGCCTCCGGAGAAGAGCTTCGACGGTATCAGGAGCCTTCCAAGCACGCTGCACGATGAGCCGGACAAGTTAATCGGCAGGTGGAGTAACCCAGGAGGTAGGGGGTCTGGTGCGAAAGGCCTGCAGGAACACATTCCTCAGAGGTCGGATTAGAGGACTGCCAGTCACCTCTCTGTTTCAGGATTTCGAGGATATCACCAAAGAATACCTCAGAGGGTGACCGAGGGGATCCTTACGCCTCATCGAAATCTGTGTCTTCGGTGAGGGACTCCTCTGTGGAGTCCATGTGCTTCCTCCTACACGAACTTTTCCGGTGGACCTCCTCAACGGGAGAAGCTGGAGAAGACAGCGGAAAAGGGGATTCCTGAGGGAATATGTCCTGCGGCCCCTGCACCCGGTGTCCGCTAGGTGCGACTTGTGAAACCAGTATACCAGAGGAGGGCGGAGGTATAGACAGTCCGGAATCGCCAGCAGCAGCGAAAGCCTTCTCCATCAGTTGGAAGGCTGGTCCACCCAAAGAGGAGTGTGTGTCTAGGACAGGGGGCACCCCTCCCCTAAGTGGCTCAGCCTGCCAACCCAGAGTCCCTGGATGGCTGTGGAGCAGCAAACTATATGTGTCACAAGCTGACATCCTGGGTTGTAGCAAAACTTTTTTGCCACGAAGGCAAAGGCAGTTCCTTAATGAGATCCATAAAGGGAACCGCAGAAGGGGAAGACTGTGCTATATCCATGGACTTCAAAGGCAATGAAGGAGGAGAATAAGAAGGGGTCTTTGGAGATGGGTGATCACCTCCCAAGGAAGGACAGTTCCTGAGGGGTGGGATACCTCTGGCCAAAAATGCCTGGTCCACAAGACGCAACATATGTTCGGAAAGGCTTCTAGTGGACCTCACGGAGACTGAGGGAGAAACAGGCCTGCCCACAAAAAGAGGCAGACTTGGTGCCCATCTCATCTGACCGCACAGAGGACAACTGTGCCGAGAAAGACTGGACTACTGTTGTCGGCACCAAAGTCGTCATCGGTACTAAGGTCACTGTCTGCACCTACACAGGGATCGGTGCAGAAGTGGTCGTCTGTGCCAAAGCTGGAACCAACAAAACTGGAGTCAATAATAAAGGTGTCAGTTCCGAGGAAGGTCTCGGAGCCGACGCGGTCAAGGTCTGCGCCGACTGAACGGTCGGTGCCGATACAGTAGTAATGGTCTGAACCGAGGAGCCCCTCAGTGCCGATATATAGAAGGCTGCAGGAGAAGACGGAGCCGAAATCACTAATGGAGCCGAAGGCCTCAGTGCCGAAGGTCTAGGCACCGAAAGCACTGGGGCTGACTGAGAAAGCTCCGGAGCCGAAACTTTAGCTTTTTTAGGTTTTGGTTGGCGGGAGTCCCCAGCCGGAGATGAAGGCAAAGATTTAGCCTTAGTAGAAACATCCAAGGTTTTCTTATGGGCTCTAGGAGAGGTTGAGGCCTCCGACCCAGAAATAGCCTCTGAAAAGGGAGATTTTAGAAGTTCCTTCAGTATCAGCTTGTTTTTCCTTTCCAACAAGGTTCTTTTAGAAAAGTTGCCACAAATAGTACAGGGTGGATCAACAGACAAATGGGAAGCTCCCAAACAATAAACACACAGTGTGCATCAGAAGTAGGCAGTTTGTGTCCACAATCAGAACACCGCTTAAATCCCGGGCTACCTTTCTCATCTGCCATGACAGCAAATTAAACAGTAGAAAAAGTAACCAACAATGGTACAACAGAGTACCCGAAGGTATGAAAGAAAAGGGTGAAAGGATTACCAACGATGGTAAAGAGAGAGAATACCTCGCAGTAAAGTGGTAAAGAAAAGTCAGAAAAACCTGAAGAAATTATAAGCGCTAGATCCTATAGGGTAAGAGACATTAAAATATGAACTTTTCTGACAGAAAAGTAGTCTATAAAGCTATTAAACAACAACTGACTATACTTAGCTCAAGAGAAGTAGCTTGACACGACCGAATGGAAACGCGTCAAACGAAATCTGGGGTAATAGGGAGAGGGGGATTGTGGGTAGGAGTTTAGCTCGAGAGTTTGAAGCTGTCGCGAGCTTGGAAAATGTCCGGCTCGGTTCTGAGCTCGAAAAAGATACCCATGCGTAAGGAATGAATGAGGATTAACAATATCAGATCCAGTATTACCTTGTAGTACATTCAGAATCCATTAAAGGACCTTAATTACAATTAGCAAGTATCAACTCCACAAAGACAACAATACTGACTCAGAAGACCAGAGTGAGGAAAAAGCCACTTTAATGTATTTACAATAGGTTATTCCCCAAACTGTAAACGCTAAATTTAGAAACCTGTTACAGAGTTACAGCTAAAGACAAAGGAAATTATATTCTGTAATTGTTTTCACATTCATCTACACCACAGGATATCTGCCCTTTTTAAAAGATCTGTAGCAGCAAGCGTTATCCAGACAATATTATTTGCTTTAATATCTTAAAGATCTAAACAGTATTGTATTACACAA
This sequence comes from Protopterus annectens, assembly GCF_019279795.1. Lineage (NCBI taxonomy): Eukaryota > Metazoa > Chordata > Ceratodontiformes > Protopteridae > Protopterus > Protopterus annectens. The sequence continues at coordinate 1,668,178,042 of NC_056731.1, read as the reverse complement.
CTCTTTTTCAGTTCACCAACCTGTCCCTTATTAAATATTTCTAGAATTTAAAGTGCTATTAGCAATCAACCAACCCACACTCTTGATGAGAAAACAAAACTACATTGCAACATTTATTTACAAGGTAATATACAAAAATCAGCTGAAATTTCAGCAAAGAACGTGAACTGTCACACATAACAGCAAAACTTCCTTGTAACGCATACAATAATTTCCATGTTTAATAGTACACAAAAGCCTTAGAAGTTTAAATCGGCTTAAGCTATTATTGCCTCAATGGCATATAGTTATTTTCCCACAAGGATGACAGAAGCTATTTATATAACTAACCCCAGATTTTTCTTTTATTTTGAGGTCACAACAGTAACTTTACATATTCTACAAATCTGCTATATAACCATCTACATACAGTATGCTAACTCTTGCAAGTTGTTGCTAGCTTTACAGAATACATATATCTACATTACATAACATCAACATTTATATATATTTTTTTATAAATATATATATATATATATATATAAATATATACGTAATAAGCTGGGATTATGACCCCTTGTCTGTGAGATTATTTCACTTCTGAGATGTGACAAGGCTAAAAAGAGGGTTTTTATGCACCACCTCAGGAAATAAAACAATCTTGGGTTTATGACCAGACAACTGATCATAGCATTTTGTAGTACATGTTTAGCCCACTTAATACTCTCCGTCTTATCTTAAGGTAATAACGCAGAGTACAATAAAGTAACATTTTTCAGTACAAAAAAAACCCATTATGAGTGCCAACAAGAAAACATAAACAGTGTTGCATTCTATTAGACTGATACATTGCTAAAGGGCATGTTACAGTGTGGATTTGGACTTTCTCGTGTGCTATACATTCCCATACGAGCGTGTTTGCAATTAAGCTATATGTTTAGGAAATTCTTCATAAAGCCTGAAAATTAAGTCAGAAAAAGCTTTTGAGCTTACTTTTTATAATCTGTTGTAAAATGATGATCTGTTTGCCAAAGCTGGTAGCCATCAGGACTGGCACTACTTTTAGAAAAGTTCATTCAGTCATTTGAGATACTTGCGAGTCCTATTCCTGTTACAGTACAGTTATAAAAATCCAGAAATGCTATTAGTAGCAGATGTGCCCTCAAAGCTATAATGTAACAAGTATATGATTTACACTGCATTTCTGATAATGACAGGGACTAAACATGTGCTACAAATATATACACATTTGTATGTATATGCATGTTTATATAGACATACACCCATACACATGTACACACACATTCACACAAATATGAACATATACACGTGTGTTATATGTCTAATTCAACTGAAACTAGCTGTACACTTGGAAGTGGTATACTAGTTTACTAGAACAGGAGGAGGACCACAACAGTAATAGCACGATTCTTAAAGGAAAGTTTTATCTGTATAGCAGAAGCTCTGCTATACTTGATTTCAATATGACAGCTTGAAACTAAAACAAGAGCATTTTTCCTAAAAGCCTAATTCCTGACCTGTCAATAAACCCAAAAGGTCTGTCCCTTTCCATGTGTTGTAAGCCCCATCTGCTATTAAACCCAACGCTGGCAGCATTAGTCCCAAACCTGCAGAGCCTGCTATCCTGAACTGTATTGCCTAGTTCATTTTCTGACTTCACACGTGTCATGTAAATACTTTCCTGCATCTCAACAAAGAATCTGGTGGCAACAAAAGGCCAAAAATAAAATTACCTTATTGTAGTAAAACCTGTTTTAAAGCTCAGCCATGAAGAACTGGACAGAGCTGGCTAACACCGATCTCATGCTTATTCTGCAGTACAGCTTTTCTGTTGACTGTAGCTCTACTGACAAACATTATACTGACAGTAGCACGGACCAATTCTGTACCTGTACTAATTGTGTGTGCAGTTTTGGCATATATGGAAGGTATCAGCAAAACAGGTCTATTGATTTGCTCTTAAGTTCCAATTTGGCTGATCCAAGGTATGGCCAGGTTTGGGATCTTGCTGTGCTACAGTTTTTCTTCACATCTGTGCAATTTTCTTATTCAAAAGCCCATATTTCAATATCTTGTACAAAGAAATCCTCCTTTTTGGAAAGAGTACGATTGCCAAATGTTTTACAAGCATGACTTCTTCCATGGTAAAGGTCTCCATCCAGCCACAAACCGAACTCTCCCCTGCAACACAGGAAAAGAGGAAAAAAATGAATGCAAGTACAGTTATTTTATGCAGTTAATATAAAGTGGAAGCAAAGCAATGGAATATCATATTGTAGCAGGCTGCTCCAAAACAAATCTATCAATCGGAAAAGCCTCATATTCAGCAACCCCATAATTCTTCAAATCAAGACTCTAAGCTCTCTACAGATCTCCCATACCCACAAAATCAGGAAATGCAGAAACCTGATGGTCCAAAATAAGGTACAAAGCATTTCTCTCTTCAGAATGGTAAAACTGCCAAAATTCATGGAGAAGGTGGGCATCTGGATCTACAGCTAGAAGAAGAAAATCTGACTCTGCTTCAAGAGCCCCTTTCAGTGACAATACATTTGTGTGACACACTCAACATAAACAAAATCTATGTACTTAACTGATAAAATCTGGGTAAGCATGTTCATCCTCATTCATAGTAGGACTAATGTGAACAGGCTCAGCACGTGACATTTTCTCAGGCTAACAAGGCCTTCCTCCCTTTAGCCATAATGCATTGCTTGACACCTTCTCAAAACATCCAGTACAGCAGGCAAAATCGACATAACTAGGCATAAGCCTCTAGACCAAGACAGCAAAGGAGAAGATGAAAGGGGATGAGTATGTTAAGGAGGATGGACCTGCTCATCTAGGTCTAGGATCATGTTTAACTACATAATTTTTGTATCTGGGATGAGAAGGTCTATCCTTGGAAACAACAAGACAGTGTTCAGATCTAAAACTTCTAAGCAGAATCCTTCATGGAATGCACCTCTGATTGCTGTGGCATCAAAGGAAGACCTAAACTTGGATAACATATCTAGATTTCAGTGCCAACAAAAGTATTCAATGAAGACCATGTGACTGCTTTAATTTTATCCAAGGCTGCACTATGGCTTGAGATGTAGCAACTTGACTGTTAGATGTGTTCCTCAAACACAGGAAAGAAAACAAAGTTCCGTACTTACTGTGAGGCTGCCAGCCCAGCTATCTGGAATTTTGTAAATAATCATATGTCATTTGTGAATATTAATATGACCCATAGGCTTGTCTTAAAAATGTAAGAGAACTATATGTGATGTGGATATTACACTACTGTTGCAGAAGTGTGTGTTGAACTATATGTTATGTACAGAGCTTCAAGAATGTAACCACAGTGTATCCCACTGGAAAAGAACAAAAAGTATATAAACTATAATAATGATAGAAGTTGGAACATACAGCGTTAACTTGCAAAACTTCCAAGAAAATAAGTTAAAAGTATGTTATGATGTGCTATAAAAAAGTTTCAGTGCAGCAAGCAGACAATGTATAGAGCTAGGGTGTTTTCCTATTGTCTTGAATCAGAAATAATTAGAAGTTATGTACTCACCATAACGTTCCATCTGAGTAGGTAGTTCATTTGTCTGCAACCTGTGGGCCACGGATCTGATATCGGATCCGAGCCGGCAACTTGTTTCAAGCTAATGGATCTGAGCTCCTAGCCCCTCCCTTCACCCATAATCCCCTGCTAACCCTCCATGACCTCAGATCGAGTTTGCCTCTCCATATATATCCAAGAAAGGATACCTAAAAACTAATAGATCCAAGAAGGTCAGGGGGAAGGAGGGGGGGATGGTTGCAGACAAATGAACTACCTACTCAGATGGAACGTTATGGTGAGTACATAACTTCTAAATCTGAAGTAGGAATGTTCATTTGTCAGCAACCTGTGGGACAGAGTCCCCAGCTACCTGCACCCTGGGTGGCCATCATGGAAGGATATTATGAAGCACCACAGAGCCAAAGGATGCTCTCCCTCTAGAAAGCAGGTCTAGCTTGTAGTGGTTGATAAAGGTATGAGATGAAGCCCAAGTGACTGCAGAACAAATATCATCCAAAGGAACTCTAGACTTGAAAGCCGCAGAAGTAGAAATGGAGCGAGTGGAATGAGCACGAACTCCTTCTGGTGCGGGTCTACCCGAGGCTTGATAAGCTAGCAGGATACATTGGGAAATCCAGCGAGATAAAGATACTTTAAAGATAGCTTTCCCCAAGTTAAATTTGGCAAAGGAAACGAACAGCTGGTCGGATTGTCTATGGCCAGCCATCCTATGGGTATAAAAACGAAGCTGCCTATGAACATCCAATGAGTGCAGCTTGTATTCACCCTTATTTTGATATTTAGGGAAGAAAACTGGTAAATTTATGGATTGGTTTATGTTGGTTTCTGATGTTATCTTGGGAAGAAAGGAGGGATTGATCCTGAGGCACACTCTATCAGGGTGAAAAATCAGGTATGGAGGCTTTACAGAAAGAGCCTGAAGTTCCGACACTCTTTTCGCTGAAGTAATGGCTACAAGGAATGCTGTTTTCCATGACAAGAATATGAGATCCACTAAAGCAGCGGGTTCAAAGGGTGGAGCAGTCAAGGCTTGAAGAACTAAAGTAAGATCTCATGGGGGTACGGCTTCTTTTACAGGAGGTCTAAGTAAAAAGGTACCCTTGAGAAAGGTTTTACACAATTTGGCTGACATCAAGGGTCCTGTATCATGTCCCACATGATAATGAGAAATGGCTGCCAATTGCACTTTGACAGTTGAACAACTAGCACCTTCTTGAAAGAGTTCAGTTAGGAAGTCTAAAATGGATGGAAGAGGAGCCGTAAAGGGATCTAGATCGGCGCCCAGATGGAAAAACGTTTCCATTTGCTGTGATATACCTTTCTGGTGGAGGGCTTATGTGCTGCCACGAGGATGGCTTTGACTGGTGAAGAGATACCGGGAGTCCTAACTAGGAGTGGAACTGGAGCAACCAAGCTGTCAGTTTCAGATTGTCCAGGTTTGGAGTTGGCAAGTCCAATGGATGGGAGATGAGATCCAATGGGATCTAGAATCCAAGGGTGATTCACAAGGTGAGACCACAGGTAAGGGAACCAAATTTGTCGAGGCCAGAATGGGGCAATGAGAATCATCTTGCTCCCCAACCGCAAGGCTTTCTGTAAAAGTTGTATCATCATTGGAAGAGGAGGATAGGCATAGAGTAGACCGGGTGGCCAAGCATGCACCAGAGCATCTCTTGGAGATTCCCCTGGTGGGGGGATTAGAGTGAAGAAATTGTCGCATTTGGCGTTTGATGGAGATGCAAAAAGATCGCAGCAGGGTTGCCCCCATGTTGCGAATATCTGCTTCGCTACTAGAGGATTGAGAGACCACTCGTAGGGGGTAAGAAGGGTGCGGGGCTGAGTTTGTCCGCTAGGATGTTGGTCGTCCCCGGAATGTGCGTTGCAATCAGAAAGCGGTTGGTGGAGATCGCCCATTCCCACACTCTCATGGCTTCGCGACAAAGAGGATAAGATCTGGTTCCCCCCTGTTTGTTGATATACCAGACCACTGACATGTTGTCCGAGTGAATTGCAATCGTTCCTGCGGGGAGGAAGCTCTGAAGTGCTTGCAACGCCAACAGCACCGCTCTCATCTCCAGAACGTTGATATGCAGGGAGGTCTCTGTATCGTTCCACGTGCCTTGGACTGTCCTGCCTGAGTAATGCCCCCCACCCGAGGCGGGAAGCGTCCGTGGTCACCGTGGCGATAGGGGGAGAGGTGCAGAAGGGACGGCCCGTATGGAAGTTTGATGCTTGGAGCCACCATAGTAGCGCCCTTCTGCAAGCCTTGCTGATAGCAATGGGATGGTGGAGAGGACAGGATAGGAAGGACCATTGCACTAACAGAGTCCATTGCAGGACTCGCATGTTCAAACGGGCGCATGGAAGGAGTGTAATCGCTGCTGCCATGGAGCCTAGTGCCCTCAGGATCAATTCCGCTGGTGAAGCCTCTGAATGAAGGATAGCCCGCACGTGAAGTTGAAGATTTCTGATTCTCTCGGCAGTTAGGAAGGCTCGCAAATCTCTGGTGTTTATTCTGGCACCTATAAATTCTATGATCTGTGTTGGAGCCAGTAGGGATTTGCCGACATTGATAGTAATGCCTAGTTGTGGGGCTAGATGGAGAAAGAAGTCTCTGGCTGAGCAAAGTAGATGCCTTGTTGGTGCGGTCAGGAGCCAGTCGTCCAGGTACGGGAAGACCTGAATTCCCTGGAGTCTCAGGTGGGCCGCAATCACTGCTAACACTTTGGTGAACACCCGGGGGGCTGTGGTGAGGCCAAAGGGAAGGACCCTGAACTGGTAGTGACTGGCTCCCAGCTGGAAGCGAAGGAACCTCCTGGATCGTTTGTCCATTAAGATGTGGTAATACGCATCCTTGAGGTCTATAGAGCACATCCAATCGGTCTCCCTCAGAAGGGGGAGGATAGAGTGAAGAGTGACCATTCGGAATTTTTCCTTGGTTACGGACAGGTTCAAGCGGGAAAGGTCTAGGATGGGTCTCAGATCCCCCGTCTTTTTTGGCACCAAAAAGAACCTGGAGTAGAACCCTAATCCGAGCTGGTCTTGGGGGACGGGCTGGATGGCTCTTTCTTAGCAGCTGCTGTATTTCTGCGTCTGCGGCCTCCCTGTGATCGGGAGGTACATCGGGGAGGTTCTTGGATTGGGGGACATGGAGAATTGGTATTTTGTACCCTCTGGTTGGGAGGGTGGCCTAATGGTTAAGGTGTTTGCCTTACAAAATGGCTCGCAAGGGCAGTTAGCTTAGTACTAATCTATGAACCTATGAATCTATGGATATGATGTGAAGCACCCAGCGGTCTGTTGTGATGGACTCCCATGCCGCTAGATGCTTCGAAGAACGCCCCCTGACTGCCTCCAGAGTGGAGCAGCCGGGCAACCCCTCAGGGCTGCTGCGCGGGCCGTTCAGAGAAAGGTTCTCTGGACCCGAAATTTCTTGGAGCCCCTCTGCCCCTAGGGAGACTTCCTCCCTGTCCACCTCTGCCACGGTAGGACTTGTTGTCCGGAGCTGGTTGGGAATGTTGTGATTTTCGGAACCACATCTTCTTCTGACCCTTTTGGTTCCTTGAAAAGGACCGCTGGGGAGCAGAGAAGTGGACTCAGACGGCAGACAGCGTCTTCCCGTCCTTCTCGCTCTGGACAAGCGTCTCGCGAACTGTTTTGCCAAAAAGGGCAGAACCATCAAAGGGGGCGTTCGCGAAGGATGCTTTAAAGGGCTCCGTAAAGTCGCAATGACGGAGCCAGGCCTGACGTTTCATGACTAGGCCTGCTCCGCTGGCCCTAGCGGCTCCCTCTGTGGCGTGGGACAATAGCCGCATAGAGGTGTTTGAAATAGATCTGAGAGTGGCCATTCGGGTGGAGTACAATTGTTTATCCTCCTCCGACATGGACTCAGGGGGGGATGCAGCATATTCTTTGATAAGATCCCGCTGCATCCTGATGACATGTGCCATATAGTTCAGAAACCTTACTGAGAAGGTCGCTGAACTAAAGACTCGCTTCCCTAAGCGATCCATCAAACGGGACTCTTTGCTCGGTGGATGGACTGAGGGACTCTCCTGAGCCAATTCCCTCTTTGTGGCTGCCGCCGTCAATATGGCATCTACAGGGGGACCCTTACTCCAATGTGACCGGTCTGAGGGGGGGCTAAGAATCCTATTCAGTCGCTTGGGTACTGGCTCCACGGTGTCCGGATCCTTCCATGCCCTGGTGGTAATAAGGTCCACCAGGGGATCGGCTGGAGGGGACACCCAGGAGGTAGACGGGCCTGCCTCGAATGCCTCCAGAAACACGGACTCGTCAGAAGAAGACTTGGGGGCAGACCACCCACCTCTGATTCTCAGCATCTCCATGATGTCTCCAAAGGAGACATCCTCAGGGGGTGATCTTGCGGAGCCTTCCCCTTCCTCCAAGTCCGTGTCCTCGGATAAGGACTCAGGGGAGTCCACGTGCCTCCTTTTGCACTTATGCTTGCGGGGAGCTTCCTCGGGGGGACTGTCCGAGGAGGCCTCGCCAGCAACATCTTGTTCCAATGGAACTATCTGTGACATCGAAGCAGGCTGTCCCTTTGGCCGGGTGATGGAAGCCTGGCCCAGCAGAGAGGGAGTGCAGGGAGGAGTCGATGCAAGGACCGGGGGTCCGGATGCTCGGACCACGGCTCCGAGAGGTCGGATCCGACAGACTCGAGGGTAGGGTCGGATCCGAAGTACCAAGTACTGTCGGAGCCGACCCACCCCCCGGCTCCAAGGCTGCTCGGCTCCGAGCGCTCCGAACCCGGGTAACGGGTCGGAGAAGGAGCAATTGGGTGGAAAAAAGGTGTTGAGCTCCCCCTCTGAGTGGGGGGAGGAAAGAGCACTCCCATCTGCAGCTGGGCCCTGATGAACCTTCGCATCATCCGGTCCAAGTCTGCATCAGATAAACTGAATGTGGATCTCGAAGAGGCCACCGAGGCAGGCCTGGAATGCCGCCTCGATGACCTCGACGGAGATCGGGTCTCCTCCTCGGGCCCCGGGGAGAAAGAAGGGGATCGGAGCCGAGGAGGAGACCTAGAAGCAATGGAGGGAGAAGCCCGCTTAGCTGGCGGGGCCAAAACTGAGGTCTCGGCCCACCGCTTGTGGTGCTTCTCCCTCCATTTCTCCTTCCTGGCCTCCCTGTCCTCAGACACTTTAGCGGGAGTTTGAGTCCCAGTCGGAGGCAGGGGGGCAAGAGTGGCAACCATCACAGGCTGTGATGGAGCCACAGGAGTAGCAGAGGTAGTGGAGGCCGAAGCTAAATCCGGGGGTAGAAGTCCCGCCAGGACCAGCTTCGACCTCCGCTCTTTCAGTGCCCTGGGGTTGAACGCTGCACAGATAGTACAGCCCGAGGTGAGGTGTTCAACCCCAAGGCACCGAACGCACCAAGTGTGGCCATCAGCCGGGGAGAGCTTATGGCCACACTCGGTACATTTAGAAAATATGGCTTTTGGGGCCTCAGCCATTCCCTTTTTTTTTTTTTTTTTTTTTAACTAAAAGGAATAAAACTACACACACACACACACAGGCCCCAAAAGACACTCAACACACACTCACACACTAGCGACCAGCGAAGGGAGGGTATTAATTAAATAATAAAAAAATATAGGGAACCTAACTCATACACACTTTAAAAGTATTAATGTAAAATAAAAATTTAAATTCTGACGAAAAATGTAGAAAAAAAGGTAACTTTTTTCACTTATTCATGGAGCTCTGAAGAGGATCCAGCCATCACAAGCGCGGCAAACTAGATCTGAGGTCATGGAGGGTTAGCAGGGGATTATGGGTGAAGGGAGGGGCTAGGAGCTTGGATCCATTAGCTTGAAACAAGTTGCCGGCTCGGATCCGTGACCCACAGGTTGCTGACAAATGAACATTCCTACTTCAGATTTACTAGGTTTTAAATGTAAAGTGTTTTTTATTGCTCTGTTAATTCCTAGCAGCTGCACATCTAAGAGAATAATTTTTTACACAGAGATGTTGGTTTCTGTTAGCCTGGGAACTGAAGGCAGGTGACAGAGTGATGTCATCCAGCTGACCCAGCAGTAATGTTTTGATAGTAATTTAGGAACTCTTTCAGCGACTGTGTATTTTGTATTTGTCTTTGGACCTAGAAACATCCCACTCATCAGCACTTCTGCCTGCATCTTGCACTAAGTCAGTCTAGGGTACAGTGAGATTTCTCAGATATAGATAGGAATATGGCAAAAATTAGTTTAGATGTTTTCTGTATTTATTTGAGACTGTCCTGCAATGTTGTTTTAAAATATTTCCTGCGATTCTGAACTCTGTAGTCACTGTGCTGAGTTACTGAATATTGTCTTGTTCTTTTATTATTTATTATTAAGCATATTTAAACCTTTTAATTGTGGCTGGTCTGTTTAGAGATATTTAAGCTCTTAAGAGTGCTTGCATATGTATTTGGTGACACTGTACAGGCCACTCTTAAATAGCCTTGCAAGTCTTGGTCACACTTTACCATTTGGATAATAGTAACATTACACAGAAAGATTGGGCACCCTTTGGTTAGGGCCTTAAAAGTAGCTGCTAAGTAAGGGTGGCTGGTGGCAGGACGACTGATCGGAGGAGGAAATGTGACAGAAAAGGGGGTTTGATACTGACCCAATTCCTTTGGGCTCGGATCCACAAGAAGCCTGGCCAAAGAAGGTGTCTAAGTCTCTCTATGACCCAATCCACATTTTCATCGGATAAACTCCTGGTAGACCTAGTGGACAGGGTAGGTGAACTTGAAAGTAGCTAAAACTGGAGAAGGGTGCCTGGAAGAAATCTTCTCAATGGAAGGAGAACGGCTCCTATGTCTATGAGTAGAAGTAGTCAGCATCAGTTGAGTTTGCTCCGAGGGAGTGGTGGAGCTGGGAGGAGATGCCAGCTTCAATAGAGCCTTCGGGTCCGTCAATTTCGGAGCATTCTGCTTTGGCTCCGATGAAGATCTCGGCTCTGATAAAGGTCTGTTAGTTGGTTGTCTGAATGATCGGAGGATATAGCATCAGAGAAAAGAGTTTTCAAAAGGCCTTTCAAAATCGGTTTATTTTTACATTTCATTAATGCCCACTGATTAAAGTTGTGGCAAATGCAACAAGATTCATGCAAATGAAGAGGCCCCAAACAATATAAACACAAAGTGTGGGAATCGCTAAGGGGCATCATCTTACTGTACTTCTCGCACTTCTTGAAGCCTAAAGGCTTGCGTTCCTGTTTTTGGGACATGATACTAAGGAGAAACAGACAAAAATAACACAATCACTCTCAGGAAAAATAAGTCCTCTAACTTAAATGGAATTAACCCATATGCATATACAGCAGAAACGAAGATTATAAGCTAAGAGAAGAAATGATAATATGCTACTCGAAGAAAGTTCTATATCTTTATTTTTATAAATCTTTAAAGGGTTGAGAGAGGTATTAAAGGAAAGGAATAGCAAGAAAAGTACGGAACGTCCTCTAACTAAAAAAGATGTTCCTAAATGCCTTCTAATTTAAATGGACGTGTAAAAAGGGGGAAAGCTGGGTAAAGAAGTCAAGTTAAAGAATTAAAACTAGAAAGGATAAACTATGCCGAAATGCAGTAGTGAAAAGTTGTACTTAGCCCAGAGCTATAGCTGACGAAACCGCTTCGCTGTGCGGCAATAGAGATCTGAGGTAACTACGTGAATGCATTATGGGTAAAGAATGAGGCCCACAAGCTTTGCTGAAGACCTCGAGCTGGAGAATTGGCAAAGACAGATCTGATGCATCAGATCCGATTCACAAGTGAGAATAAAGGGAAGACTGACATCACATCAACTGTTTACACTTCCTTAATGATTTTGTTATACCAAGTAAAATCTCAATTGCCTTTGGACATCAAGGCAATGCAACAAGTATTCCCCCTGGCTGGAAAACTGAGGAAAAAGCACAGGTTAAGTAAATGAAGTGGTTCAAGTAGTTCTCTTTAGCCACCTTAGGGAGAAAGGAAGGATCTGTGTGGATGGAAAAGTACAGTTTTGTACCTACCATAAATGTAGATGTTCGAAGATCCACATTGCTGCAGTCCTTACTTATGGGTAGTCCGCTGTCCTCGGTCGGCCCGTATACCAAAGTATTAGGCTGACGTCGGTCAAGGCGCACAGCCCTGACATCAGAGCGTCAGGGTATAAAAGCGCATGACCGACGTCATATCCTCAGTCTTTTCTTGCCCCAAAAGAAAGGCCACAGCCAAAAAACAGAGTAACTTCCCAAAAGATATGCCCAACTACAGCCATCACCCAAACCATATAACCATGCTAAGCTACAGAGGGGAAGGAGGGAGGGAAAATTGGACTGCAGCAATGTGGATCTTCGAACATCTACATTTATGGTAGGTACAAAACTGTACTATGTTCTTCATCTCACATTGCTGCAGTCCTTACTTATGGGCAGAATCCCAAAGCAACGGGAAAGGGAGGTTGGAAAAATCATAAAGCATTAGGGGCTGCTAAAATGCCCTGTAAAATTGCAGTGGCAAATCCAGCCCTAGACTTAGAATAAAGAGGAATGTGGTAATGTTTAGAAAAAGTATGTACTGAACTCCAAGTGGCTGCTTCCAAAATATCCTTTGTAGCTACCCCCCTTAGAAAGGCAGTAGAAGTTGCAGTAGCTCTAGTGGAATGAGGTCTGATCCCAGTCGGAATCTCCTTACCATGATGGGAATAACAAAAAGAAATACAAAACCCAATCCATTTAGAAATAGTTTGTTTTGAAACAGGTTTACCCTGTGAACCCAAAGCAAAAGAAACAAACAACTGCTGAGACTGTCTGAACTCCTTGGTTCTGCTCAAATAACAACGCAACTGCCTGTGAATATCCAAAGTATGCAAAATCTTCTCCCCTTTATTTTGAGGATTTGCATAAAAAGTAGGCAAATGAATAGTTTGGTTTAAGGCCACACTAGAAACCACTTTAGGCATAAAGGAAGGATTAGTACGCAAAAATACCCTATCCTTATGAAAAATCAAGAAAGGCTCCACTGCCATAAGGGCCTGTAATTCAGAAACCCTTCTTGCAGAAGTAATGGCCAACAAAAAAGCAGTTTTCCATGACAAATACTTTAACTCGGCCGTAGCTGCAGGCTCAAAAGGTTGTAGAGTAAGCTTTTCCAACACAAAATTGAGATCCCAAGCAGGAGTAGGAGCTCTACGTGGGGGTCTTATGTTCTTTGCCCCTCTGAGAAACTGCTTAAACAAAGGATGAGAGAATAAAGGAGGGTCACAGTCATAATTAGCCGAAATGGCTGCAGCATGAACCTTTATGGAGGAGAAGGACAAACCTTTGTCTAATAACTCAGTAAGATATTGTAAGGAAGCACTAAAATTAGGCTTGGAAACATCAAAGTCCTTCCCTTTGCTCCAAATAAAAAAATCTCCTCCATTTATCAGCATAAACTTTCCTTGTACTAGGCCTCCTGGCCTCCAAAATAACATTCAAAACTTGTTGTGGAAGCTGAGAACCTCCAGAATCTAAAACAGAATATGCCAGGCTGTTAGATGCAGAGACTGAATTCTGACATTGAGAAAGTGATTGCCCTCCTGAGACAAAAGGTGTGGAATCAAAGGCAGAGGCCATGGAGGCTCTCGGACCAAACTCCTCAGTAGTGGGTACCAGTGTTGTCGAGGACAATCCGGTGCTATCAGGATCATGGATGGCTTGTCTTGTCTGGCCTTCAAGAGAACCTTGGGCAGAAGAGGTAGAGGTGGAAAGGCATATACATGAAGATTGTCCCAACTGAATGACAGAGCGTCCACCTTCCAAGCTGTGGGATGAAACCTTTTTGTGCAAAACTTTGGCAACTGGTAATTTAGTGGAGAAGCAAACAGATCTATGTCTGGAGTTCCCCATGACACTGTCAACTTTTGAAATACCTGAGGATCCAATTTCCACTCGTGAGGATCCACTATTTGTCTGCTCAATACATCTGCTAAGGAGTTCTGTGCTCCTGGTAGAAATCTTGCCTGAAGATTGAGGTTGTAACTGAGAGCTGTCTCCCACAAAATCATCGCTTGTCTGCAAAGAGGGTACGAATGAGTTCCCCTTGCTTGTTGATGTACCACATGACAGTTGTGTTGTCTGTTAGAATCAACACCTGCCCTGGGTGAAGTAAATCCTTGAAAGCCATTAATGCAAATTGTACTGCTAACATCTCCTTCAAGTTGATATGCAAATGTTGAAGTCTGGCAGGCCACGTGTCTTGCACCCATTTCCCATTGAGGTGTGCTCCCCAAGCCTTGTCCGAGGCATCCGTCGTTAGAATCTGACTCGCCTCTGGTCGGGTCACAGAGAGTCCCTTGTTTAGGTGACATTCCTGAGCCCACCACAAAAATTCCTTCTGAATGCAAGGTATCATTTGAATGACAGTGTCTAGATCCTGGCAGTGTTGTGTCCATAGATTTTTGAGATACCATTGAAGCTTCCTCATATGTAATTTGGCATTGGGAAGCACCAGAATACAAGATGCCATGAACCCCAAGGCTTGAAGGACTGTCCTTGCAGTCAGCCTGGACTGTAGAGACATTTGATGGAAATAAAGTGAAAGACTTTTCTGTTTGTCCGGGGTCAAAAAGGCCATCTGGGAAGCTGTATTCAGTCTCACACCCAGAAAGCACATGTCCTGAGAGGGTACTAGACTGGACTTTGTTTCGTTCACAGAATACCCTAGGCATCTTAACACTACCATCACATACCGTAGATGCTGAAGAAGCTTGTCCATGTCTTGTGCAATAATCAGGCAATCGTCCAAATAAGGATAAATTTGTATTCCTTCTATCCTGAAAAAGGCTATCACTGGAGCCAGAACCTTTGTGAACACACTGGGAACAGTAGATAAGCCAAAGGGCAATGCAGAGAACTGATAATGTAAATTTCCAGCTCGAAAACGCAGGTACTTCCTGCAACTGGGCCTGATAGGAACATGAAGATAAGCCTCTTTAGATCCAGAGTTACCATCCAGTGATCTTTTCCCAGCAGAGGCAAAAGCTGTTGTAATGTCAACATTTTGAACTTTGGAATGTCCAAATAAGTGTTGAGGAGAGATAAATCCAAAATCGGTCTCCACGTGTTCCCTTTCTTTGGTACTAGAAACAGGCGGGAATAAAACCCTAGACTCACTTCTGAAGGAGGTACTGGCTGTATGGCTCCCATGTGAAGAAGTAATGAAATCTGTTTGTGAGCCTCCATCCTTTGCCGAGGAGGAATGTCTGGCATACCTTTGAAAGGAGGCAATGTATGGAAATAAAACTTGTAACCTTTGTTTATAATGTCCAACACCCATTTGTCTTGGGTGACTAAAACCAATTTTGCTTGAAGAGAGCTAGCTTTCCTCCCAAAGGAGCTGCCAGGCAAGAAGAATCTGGCAGCTGAAAATGCAGGTCATTGGGCCTGTTTACGAAAGGACTGGCCCCTACCCTCACCAGCAGATTGAGCAGGCGAACTCCAGGTTCTAGGCCTAAAGGTACTCTGAGCTCTGCCCCTACCGCCTAGATCTACCCCTAGACTGGGAATCAGAAGAAGGGTACGTCCACCCCTTAGCAGGCCAATTTCTACTAAACTTAGGAGGTTGAACCTGCAAAAAATCTTTAACAGTCTGCATAGACTTAGCCTTGTCCTCCATTTTCTTCAAAACAGACTCCACAGGAGGACCAAACAACACTTCGGACTGTAAAGGGGCATCCAGAATTCTAGACTTAACATGTTCAGATAAATTCTGATCCTTAAGCCAGGCATGCCTACGAAGAACTGAACCAGTGGCAGCCACTCTAGAAGAAGCCTGCAAAGCATCAAAGCCACACTGCAAAGAATGTTTCCCCACCTGTTCAGAAACATGCACCAAATCTTGCAATTCTTTACACTCTATGCCCTCCGCCAAAGCATCCACTTTAGATTTTAGCTGAGAAAGGAGGAAATTCTGATATTTCAACATATGAAACTGGCAATTTAAAGCCCTCATTGCCAAAGTAGAAGAGGTGTACACCTTCTTACCCCATCTGTCCAAAGCTCTAGCTTCCTTATCTAGAGGAACCGGATTCTTTACAACAGAAGCCCTAACACCCTTAGGCCCCTGACTAATAGTTTCTGGGTCTGCCCTAGGACTCTTATATAGGTATTTATGAGCCTCAGGTACCCTATAATACCTGTCCGGTTTAACTGGTGCAGGAGGCATAGAATCTGGATTAAATGAGGCCTCCGAAAAACATCCTGAACAACATCCAAAACAGGAGGAATAGCCAAGGGTCTGTGCTGTGGTAAAAACAAGAACTCTCTAAGCCTCTTTCTGGAATCTGAGTAATCCTGTCCTTCCCACTTAAAATGTTCCCTCATAGAGTGTAAGGTTTCTGAAAATGAAAAATCCTCTGGAGGGAAGCAGAAGGAGTAGAATCCTCTGCATCGAATCGAATAAGGAGGAAAATCTTGAATATCCTCAGCAGAAGACTCAGAATCATCTGAGGCCTGCTCCAAAATTTCCAACTCTGGCTCTACCCTGGGCCTCTTATCAGGAGGGGGCATGGAACCTCTAATTAAAGAAATCAAATCTTCTGCCATTTTAAGCATATGCTTCTTAGGTACCGACCCTGAAGAACCAGAACTAACTCCTGAAGAAGGCAAAACAGTCCTGCCCTTAGAAGGAGCCCTAGAAACAGTAGCAGAAGGCCTAACCCCCTTAGGCAAAGAAGGGAGAATAGTAACCTGAGAGGCCCCTTCAGCCTGACCTGACTCCTGTGATGCCACATCCTGTAAAATCAAGGTTTCCCCCTGAGACTCAACAGAAACTTCAGCCGGATCCACCTGTTCCACTGCAGTCTCTAAAGGACCGGCGTCCGAAATGGACGAATCATCCTGTCTAGGCTTTACAGATTTGTCTTTACGCTTCTTTGGAAGCGGCGCCGGAGGATCCGACGGCATATTATAATTACACCGTTTGCCAAAAACTAACCTAGCGCAATCTAGCCTTCTCTTAATAGTGCGCTTATTAAACCTAGCACAAAACCGACACCCAACTACGTGCTCGGTCCCAAGCAAGGGATACAAAGCGAGTGGTAATCCCTATGCGGTATCTGCTTCCCACAAGAAATACAAGTATTCACTTTTTCTGACATCCGGTAAACAACTGAGGCAAGAAAAAACAAAAATGCTCCCCAACGGGGTACTTAGCCCAACTTGGTATGTCTGAAACTCCGAAAACGAAAAATTTCAGAAAGCCGAACGGCACTTGCAACGCTGCTTCTGCATCGGACCATACGGCAAAAAAGACTGAGGATATGACGTCGGTCATGCGCTTTTATACCCTGACGCTCTGATGTCAGGGCTGTGCGCCCATGACCGACGTCAGCCTAATACTTTTGGTATACGGGCCGACCGAGGACAGCGGACTACCCATAAGTAAGGACTGCAGCAATGTGAGATGAAGAACATCCCTGCCTTTACGGAAAACCAAGTATGGACGTACTGATGAGATAGCCTGCAACTGGTGCCCGCTTGACTGAAGTAACTACCACAAAGAATAAAGTCTTCCAAGCTAAAAACGTCAAGTCAATTGCAGCAGAAGGTTCAAACGGAGGTGCAGCCAAAACCTAAAGCATGAAATATGCACACAGAGTAACAGGGTCTCGAACTAGAGGCCCTAATGAAATGGTACTCTTTAAGGAAGACCTTTGAAATTTTGAGAGCTGTTAAAGACATATCATCTTTAACAATGTGGAAAGTGGAAATAGCTGCCAATTGCATCTTAACAGTAGAATAACTACAGCCCGAGTGGAACAAATCCACCAGTAAGTCAAAGATTACCCCCTATGAGGGCCAA
Organism: Protopterus annectens; assembly: GCF_019279795.1. NCBI lineage: Eukaryota > Metazoa > Chordata > Ceratodontiformes > Protopteridae > Protopterus > Protopterus annectens. Next base: position 1,668,160,626 of record NC_056731.1, on the reverse strand, counting down.
AAAGGGATCCAACCCCTTAGAGGCAGCCCAACAAGCAAAATGTTTCCACTTACTGGCATACAACCTATACACAGGCAGTTTGTGAAAGGAAGACAAATATGTACCACTCCATCAGAAAGCTTGGAATTTCAGGCCATTAAGGGTATTGGAGAAACCATGCAGTCAACTCGAGGGTCTGAAAGTTTGGCAGATCCAGACCTGCCAGGTGAAAGATTGAAACTGGAAGGGGATCCAAGACCCAAGAAGTAACTTTAGAAGAGGATAAAGAAAGGGGAACCACACCTAACGAAGACAAAAGGGTGCAATGAGTTGCTTTCTGAAGAAACAAAAGTTATGTATTCACCATAACAATGCATCTGTGTTGTATGTTTTTTGTCCTGCCTCAACCTCTTGGTTTTGAATCCTACCTTGACCATTTCTCGGACTTTGGATCCATAGCTCAAGTTCTTCCCCTTACCCATAATCATCTCCGAAGCCCCAGATTACCTCAGACTGAGTATGCCCCCTTGATATCAACATACAGAAAAGAAACAGTTCTATATATGTCAAGAAACGTAACAGGAAATGTATATGGAGCTAAGAGAGGGTAAGCCCAAAAGGGAAATACCCCCAGGTCCTACTAGGAGACTATATGAAGATCTTCTTCCAGTGGAAGGGGGAAAGGAGGGAGGGGTAGGTTGAGAAAGGACAAAAACAGACAAAACAGATGCATTATTCTGGTTAAGTGCATACGTTTTATATCGGATTGCTGTCTTTTTTTGTCCGTTCCTCAACCTCTGGGGCAGAGTCCATGGCCAGTAACCCAGGGTGGTCTCATGGAAGGATATCCTGAAGTAGAACCAAATGCTGCCCTGTTCCTAGGAAGGATATTCAACTTGCAATGCTCTTTGAAGGTATGAACACATCCAAGTAGCAACAGCACAAATGCAACTTATATAAGTTCTGGATAAGAAATCAGAGGAAGTGGAGACTGACCTTGTGGAATGAGCAAAAGCTGGTATTGGTAAAGACAAACCCTTGCATTTTTAAACTTAATGCTTTCAGTAAGTCACCGTGCACTGTAATTTTAGACACAGATCATTTGATTTTCAAAAGCTAAGTTGGGACAAACAACTAGTCTGATTAACTGAAAGTTTTTGTTCCAATGATATAAAATCTCAGCTGTGTTTGTACATCCAACAAATGAAGCATATATTCCCCTTAACTGCAGATTTCTGGCAATACCGCTGCTAGAGTAATGGACTGGTTAAGGGCAAGTTCAGAAACTACTTTCAGTAGAATGGAAGAGCTGGTGTGAAGATAAACCCTGTCTTTATGAAAAATTATATAGTGTCTGGTAAGATAAAGCCTAAAGTTCCAAAGCTCTTCTAGCAGATGTAATGGCAACTAGAAAAACGGTTTTCCAGGACAACAATTTTAAATCCGCTTTTTCTGCAGGTTTAAAAGGAAACTGAGTTAAGGCCTGAGATGAATCGTCAAATCCCAAGGAGGGGCTGTGGTCCTTGACAGGTGGCCTGAGTAAAAATGTACCTTTGAGAAAGGCCTTACATAACCTAAGGGAGGGTAAGAAGAAAATGATATTTGCCTACATGAAAACTGGAGATTGCAGCCTGCTGTACTTTGACTGTAGAGTAACTTGCTCTATTACGAAAAATGGAATCCAGGAATTCTAAAACTGCTGGAATGGGCGCTGAAAAGAGGTCTCTAGTTCTCTCATTAGCACAGACAGAGAATTGTTTCCATTTGCTCGTTTATCTTCCTACTGTAGTCTTCTTGAGAAGTAATGATGTAGAAAACTTGGGAAGAAAGCCTGGACTGTACAGCCATCACTGGAAGTAGGGAAACCATGCAGTCAACCTGAGGGTTTGTATGTCCATGTGAGGAAGCCTGGATGGCTGAGACAGGAGATCCAAAAAGGGATCCAGAACTCAAGGAGGGTATATCAGATGAGGCCAAAGGAATGGGAACCACACTTGAGACCAGAATGGAACAATAAGGATCACCTAGTTTTTCCACTGTTAAGCTTTCTGTAAAAACTTTGATATGACAGGTATGGAAGGTTAGGCATAAATGAGACCGGGGAGCCAATCACTCCTCCTCTGGGGAGTTTAGGGCAAAAAAACTGCTGCAATTGGAATTGTGGACAAAGGTGAAAAGGTCGCAGCACAACTAGTCCTTCCATCCATCTTCAACCCCTTTTCCCATATTGCACACAGGGTCGGGGTGTCACCTCTTCAGTGACCATCTTGAACCAAGGTTTACACTGCCGGGTGGCTAGCCCTGCTGGGGTAATTCATTCGCACCACTCACTTGCACACATGCTCTCACCTATGGTCAATTTAGTGCATGTCCAATCCACCTACTGCATGTCTTTGTAATGTGGGAGGAAACCGGAGCACCTGACGGAAAAGTACAGTTGTGTACACTTACCATAAATGTAGATGTTTGAGTGTCTTCACTGTTGCAGTCATCACTGTAGGGTTCTTCCTGCCGGCAGGCAGCCCTCGGTCGGCCAGAATCCCAAAGTCTGGGTCCGGCATCGGCTGTGTACTCACCCTCCCTGACGGCAGTGCGCCAGGGGTACAAAGCTCCCAGCTGACGCCATGTTCTCCAGTTTTTCTTGCCCCAGATGTCAGGTGCCCAAAAGTAAAGGCTAAAAGTACAACAAAAATGTAACATACAACAAACCCCATACCCTGTAGCAAATATACCTCAGAAGAAGGGTGAGGCAGGGAACCACAGCAATAAAAGTATAAGAGGGGACAGGAGGGTGGGTAACCCAGACTGAAACAGTGAAGACACTCGAACATCTACATTTATGGTAAGTGTACACAACTGTACTATGTTTGTGTTTCACTGTTGCAGTCATCACTGTAGGGTTGAATCCCAAAGCTGAGATAAAGGGTGGTGGTTATTGAGTAGAAGGGGTGGCTAGAAGGCCTTGTAAGACTGCAGAAGCAAAGCCCGCCCTAGACTTAGAATAAAGAGGGAGATTATAGTGCTTAGAGAAAGTATGCACTGAACTCCAAGTTGCAGCTTCCAAAATATCTTTGGTAGGGACTCCCCTGAGAAAGGCAGCTGAAGTAGCAGCAGCTGTGGTAGTGTGTGTCCTAATTTTTCCTGGGATTTGCTTTCCATGATGAGAGTAACAAAATCTGATTCCATGAGCAATCCATTTAGAAATGGTCTGTTTTGAAATAGCTTTGCCTTGGGAATTTGCTGCATAAGAAACAAACAGTTGTTCAGTTTTCCTGATATCCTTGGTTCTGTCCAGGTAAAAGCGAAGCTGCCTTTGCACGTCCAAAGAATGCAAGATCCTCTCCCCTTTATTTTGTGGATTAGGGAAAAAAGTTGTCAGGTGAATAGTTTGGTTTAAAGCCACTTTAGAAACCACTTTAGGCATGAAAGTAGGGCTAGTCCTCAAAGAAACCCTGTCTTGATGAAAAAGGTTCCACAGACATGAGTGCTTGTAACTCCGAGACTCTCCTGGCTGAAGTTAAAGCCAGTAGGATAACAGTCTTCCATGATAAATACTTTATATCAGATGGGCAGCAGGCTCAAAAGGAGGCAGAGTAAGTTTTTCCAGGACATAATTGAGGTCCCAGGCAGGAATGGGTGGTGTCCTAGGGGGCCTTAAATTCTTTGCTCCTCTGAGATATTGTTTCAGAAGTGGATGTGAAAAAATTGGAAGATCTGTATTATAATGTGCAGAGATAGCACAGGCATGTTATTTTTATGGAGGAAAAAGTTTAAACCCTTATGTAACATACCTGTTAGGTAATGTAAAAGCAATGGAATATTTGGAATGTGAGGATCCAATTCCTGAGCATGCATCCAGGTGCAAAATCTCTTCCATTTACCTTCATAAAAGATTTCCTAGTGCTGGGCCTTCTGGCTTCTAAGATAACATCCATGACCTATTTGGAAAGGGTAGGATTAATCATAGACCCTGAATACGCCAGGCTGCCAGGCTGAGAGTTTTGATATGAGAGTGCAGGACCTGGCCCTGATGTTGAGACAAAAGATTTGGAATCTGAGGTAGAATCCAAGGAGGTTCCTGGGATAGAGTTATCAGTGTTGAGTACCAAAATTGTCGAGGCCAATTTGGGGCTAGTAAGATCAGCTTTGGTTTGTCCTATTTTATTTTTAATAACACCCTTGGTAGAAGAGGTAGTGGTGGAAAGGGATACCCCGAGAGGTTCCTCCAACTGAATGAGAGAGCATCCACTTTCCATGCTAGCTTGTGATATGTTCTTGTGCAAAAAGTCTGTAACTGGTAGTTATGGGGAGATGCAAATAGATCTATGTCCGGGCAGCCCCAGGCTTCTGTACTCATCTTGAATATTTGGGTGTCTAGCATCCACTCGTGTGGGTCTGACAGGTTCCTGCTCAGGTTGTCTGCCAGAGTGTTTGGTTTCCCTGGCAGGAATTGAGCTTGTAGGTCCACTTTGCAAGCTAGTGCTGTGTTCCATAGAGTCATGGCTAGTCTGCAAAGGGGGTAGGAGTGTGAACCCCCTTGCTTGTTTATGTACCACATAACTGTGGTGTTGTCTGTCCGTATCAGTAGCTGCCCTGGCTGTAAAAGATCCTGAAAGCCAAGAGGGCATTCTGCACAGCTAACATCTCTTTTAAATTGATATGTAGATGCTTCTGATCCTTTGTCCAAAAACCTTCCAGGCCTTTCCCCTGCAAGTGGGCTCCCCATGCATAATCCGAGGCGTCCTTGGTTATCACTTGGTAGGCTGGAGGTAGACTGAAGGCTTTCCCTTTGAAGACATGCCATGGCCCACCAATGGAATTCCTTTTGCAGGCAAGGCAAGACCAGACTGTGACAATGCTGGGACCATACGCTTTTTAGGTACCATTGTATCTTCCTCATATGTAGTCTTGCATATGGTACAAGTAGGATGCAGGAAGCCATGTAACCCAAAGCCTGCAGGAATTTCCTTGCAGTTAGCTGAGACATTAACGCCAGGCTTTTGAAAGTTGAAGCCAGCTGTAGTTGTTTTTCTGATGTCAGGAATGCCATTTGGGTTGTTGTGTTTAAAAGAGCACCCAGGAAAGTTATCTGTTGAGTGGGTGTCAAATTTGACTTTTTTACATTCACAGTGAATCCCAGGTACTTGAGTAGATTTTGAACAAATTCCAGGTGCTGGAGTAAAATGTCCTTGCTGTCTGCTTGAATAAGGCAGTCGTCCAGATAAGGGTAAATTTGAATTCCCTTGATTCTGCAGTAAGCTACTACTGGTGCCAGGCACTTGGTAAAGACCCTGGGCGCAGTAGACAAGCCAAAGGGCAGCGCAGAGAATTGGTAATGTTTCGAGCCTGCCTTGAACCGGAGGTATTTTCTGCACTCCTGTCTGATAGGAATGTGTAGGTAAGCCTCCTTTAAATCCAATGTCACCATCCATGCATTTTTGCTCAACACTGGCAGGAGCTGCTGCAGAGTAAGCATCTTGAACTTTGGTATCTCCAGGAAAGTGTTTAAGACTGACAGATCCAGGATGGGTCTCCAAGTATTTTGCTTTCTGGGAACTAGAAAGAGTCTGGAATAAAAGCCTTGTCCCGTCTGAATTTGGAACCAGTTCTATGGCCCTCATAGCCATGAGGGACCTTCACCTGTTTTAATGCCTCTGCCCATTGAATTTTTGGTAGATCTGGCCATCCATTTGGTTTTGGTAAGGTGTGAAAGTGGAATTTGTAACCTCTTAAAACTACATCCAGAACCCACTTGTCTTGGGTTATGTAAGTCCAATTTCGGTGAAAAAGAGAAAGTTTTCCTCCCAGAGGAGCTTCCAGGAGAGAGGTTCCTGGAGCCATGCAGGGGGAGTCATTGAGCCTGTTTCCTGTAAGGTTGAGACCTATCTTCTCCACCCCTGGGGGTGGAAGCACTCCACTGTCTAGGTCTATAAGAGGTCTGTGCTTGGGCCCTCCCTCTGGGGCGCCTATATCTACCCCTCTGAGGCCTGTCTGAGCTGGGAAAGGACCAATTTTTAGCTGGCCAATTTCTACTAAATCTAGGAGGCTGAACTTGTAAGAAATCCTTAACCGTTTGCATGGATTTTGCCTTATCCTCCATTTTCTTTATAACCTCTTTAGCCTTAGACCCAAACAAAACATGTTGAACAGGAGCATCCAGTAACTTTGCTTTTACTTGATCAGGCAAATTATGTTCATTTAACCAAGCATGCCTTCTAATGACCGTGCCAGTGGCAGCCGCCCTGCAAGAGGCCTCCAAAGCATCAAAACCACAGTGTAAGGTATGTTTCCCCACCTGCTCAGTAGCATGCATCAAATCATGTAATTCCTTATTGTCTGCACATGCAGAAATGGTACCCAGTTTTTGTTTCATAACAGACAGACGGTATTGCTGATATTTCAACATATGAAATTGACAATTTAAAGCCCTAATAGATAAAGTAGCAGAAGTGTACACTTTTTTGCCCCATCTCTCCAAAGCTCTAGAATCCTTATCTGACGGAATAGGTTTCTTAGCAGTGGTGGCCTTAACACCCTTAGGACCTGAGAAATGGTTTCTGGATCAGCAGTAGGATTTTTATAAAGAAACTGGTGGGAGTCAGGGACTCTGTAATATCTATCAGGCTTAGCAGGGGCCGGAGGAAAGGAGTCAGGAGTTAAATTAGACACAGAAAAGACATCATCCACAATATCCAAAATAGGAGGAATAGCCAGGGGTCTGTGTTGGGGAAGAAGAAGGAAATCCCTAAGCCTTCTCTTAGATTCAGAGCACTCCTGTCCTTCCCAGTGAAAATGTTCCCTCATGTCATGTAAAGTTTCCCCAAAAGAATAATCCTCAGGAGGAGAAGCTGAAGGAAAGGATTCCTCAGCATCAGAATCCTCATAAGGAGGGGAAGTATAATCCTGTTCAGAGGAGGACACTGAAGAGATAGATGCCTGATCAGAGGATTCATAATCCAATTCTTGTCTTGGCCTTTTGTCTGGAGGGGGATGTGAACCCCTAATCATAGTTAGCAAGTCCTCTGCCATTTTAAGCATTTGTTTTTGAGATTTAGGTCCCGGATCAGAGGAGGCCTGGGCTTGAATCTTTGTTTTAGGAGGAGTCTTTGCCTTTACCTGAAGCTGCGTAGGCCTGAAAACCCCCCTCGGAAGCCGGTACCTGCACAGCGGCTCCGGACCCATCCGAGGGAGCATTATCCGAAGGTCCTGCACCTGGAGTATTCGAAGGCCTAGTTGGCTCCTCGTGGGAGTCTGTTTCGGCAAGCAGTTCTGTAATGGCCGATGACAGGGGCTGCGAAAGCGCCTCACTGACGACGGCCGAACCGGCAGCTGGCTCTGATTGCAAACTGTCGTCTGATTTGGACCTCGGAGGCCTATCCTTATCCTTGCGCCTTTTATGAACTCCGGTAGTCGGAAGCGTGTCAGACGACATGTTATAATTAAATTGCCTCCAAAGAATCGTATCTCCGTTTAATAGTACGTTGATTAAATCTAGCACAAAACCGACAACTAGCTACGTCGTAGTCAGGGCCTAGACAAGGAATACAGTAAGAGTAAAAATCCTTATGAGGTATTTGCTTCCCACATGAAATACAGTAAAAAGAAGTTATGTACTCACCATAACGTTCCATCTGAGTAGGTACTTCATTTGTCTGCAACCTGTGGGTATCGGATCCAATCTCGGATCCGAGCCGGCAGCTTTCCAAGTTACAAGATCCGAGCTCCTAGCTCCTCCCCCTACCCATAACCCCCTGCTATGTGCTACATTACCTCAGATCGAATTTTTTGCCTCTTACACAACTCCTACCTTTGATAGAGGAAGTGACACCAGATAACTGTCCTAAAGCAGAACAAAGATTTCTTTGGTGATCAGGAACCCCGAAAGGTTCGGGGGATGGCAGGGGGGGTCGGTTGCAGACAAATTAAGTACCTACTCAGATGGAACGTTATGGTGAGTACATAACTTCTTTATCTGAAGTAGTTACTTCATTTGCTCTGCAACCTGTGGGACAGAGTCCCCAGCTACCTAGGGAAAAACCCTGGGCGGCCTTATGGAAGGATATTCCGAAGCACCGCAGAGCCAAAGGAAGCCCTACCTCTCGATACCATATCCAACTTATAATGAGAAATAAATGTATGTGAAGAGGACCAGGTAGCTGCTGAGCATATGTCATCCAAGGGGATCCTGGACCAGAAGGCTGCAGAGGTGGCCACAGCCCTCGTAGAGTGAGTGCGAATTCCGGTAGGAACCGGTTTGCCTGCAGATAAGTACCCGTGGACTATGCATTGACAAATCCAATTTGCTACAGTCACTTTGGAAATGGCCTTACCCATGGCCGATTTAGCAGATGACACGAACAACTGGTCTGACTTGCGAAAATCTTTAGTCCTGTGCAGGTAAAAACGCAGTTGTCTGTGCACATCCAATTTATGCAATTTGTATTCTTCTCTATTCTGAAAATTTGGGAAGAACACGGGTAAGTTTATTGATCGATTGATATTTGACTCCGAAGCCACCTTAGCTAAGAACGACGGATTAGTCCTGAGGAACACTCTATCCTTGTGAAAAATGAGATAAGGATGCTTCATACATAAAGCTTGAAGTTCTGACACCCTTTTGGCTGAAGTAATGGCCACCAAAAAGGCTGTTTTCCAGGACAAGAATTTTAATGGAATCGAAGCCGTGGGTTCAAAGGGTGGGCCTGTCAAGGCTTGTAAGACTAAGGTCAAATCCCATGGAGGCACCACCACTTTCACCGGAGGCTTCAAGAGGAAAACACCCCGCAAGAAGGTTTTACATAATTTTGTAGAAGCCAAAGATCCTAGTCTGTCTCCCACATGGAAATGGGAGATGGCTGCCAATTGCACTTTAACTGTAGAAGCACTTGCTCCTTGTCTAAATATCAGCGAATGGAAGTCTAGAATAGTAGGAATAGGAACTGTAAATGGATCCAGGCCTCTATCTTTAGCCCAGACAGAGAAACGTTTCCATTTGCTGTAGTAAATTTTCCTAGTAGTCGGCTTATGTGCGACTAGAACGGCCTTAACAGGAGATGAGATACCGGGAGTCCTAGCCATCAGTGGAACTGGAGCAACCAAGACGCAAGCTTGAGGTTCACCAGGTTTGGGGGTTGGTATCCCGCTGGATGCGAAATCAGGTCTGGAATGGGATCCAGTATCCATGGCGGAGATACACTGCGAGACCGCAGGTAAGGGAACCAGATCTGGCGAGGCCAGAATGGGGCTATGAGGATAACTCTGCTCCCCAACCGACGGGCTTTCTGTATGAACTTCGTCATGAACGGAAGGGGGGGATAAGCATAAAGTAGACCGGGCGGCCAAGCATGGACTAGAGCGTCTCTGGGATTCTCCCCTTCGGGGGGAAGTATTGCGAAGTACTCGCTGCATTTTGTGTTTAAGGGAGAAGCAAAAAGATCGCAGCAAGGCCAACCCCATTTGCGGAAGATCTGCTTCGCAACTGATGGATTGAGAGACCACTTGTACGGAGTGAGAATCACTCTGCTCAGTTTGTCCACCAAAATGTTGGACCGACCCGGAATGTGCATTGCTACCAGAAAATGGTTGGTGGATATCGCCCATTCCCACACTCTTACAGCCTCCTGGCAAAGTGGGTAGGACCTGGTTCCTCCTTGCTTGTTTATGTACCAGACAACTGACATGTTGTCTGTCTGGACTGCAATAGTCCCCAGAGGTAGAAGGTTGTGGAGAGCTTGCAACGCTAGAAGCACCGCCCTCATCTCTAGGACATTGATATGCAAAGCGGTCTCCAGGGGAGTCCACGTGCCTTGGACGGTTCTGCCCGAACAATGCCCCCTCCACCCGAGGCGAGAAGCGTCTGTGGTCAGCGTGGCTTGAGGGGGAGGGACAAGAAAAGGCCTCCCTTCCCTCAGCTCTGGGGCGTGGAGCCACCAAAGAAGGGAGTGCCTGCAAACTCTGCTCAGAGGAATCGGAGTATTCAACGGATGGAGTAGCAGGGACCACTGAACTTGAAGGGTCCACTGCAGAATCCTCATTCGTAGACGCGCATGAAGGGAGAGACTGCTGCCACAGATCCTAGTGCCCTCAGGACTAATTCCGCCACCGGGGCCGGACTTTGAAGAAGAATTAGCACCTGACACGACAAGCTGTTTAGCCTGTCTGCAGTTAGCATAGCTCGAGAGATGCGGGTATCTAACTTGGCCCCTATGAACTCCAGGACCTGTACGGGGCAAAGAGAGGATTTTTGTAGGTTTACAGAGATGCCTAAGCTCTGGGCAAGGGTCAGAGCATAATCTCTTGCCACGCAGAGCTGATGCCTGTTGGTGGCGGTAAGGAGCCAGTCGTCTAGGTACGGGAAGACCTGAATGCCCTGAAGTCTCAGGTGGGCTGCAACCACTGCCATGACCTTGGTGAACACCCAGGGGGCTGAGGTGAGGCCGAACGGGAGAACCCTGAACTGGTAATGACTGGCTCCCAGCCGGAAGCGGAAAAACCTTCTGGATCGTCTGTCCATCAAGATGTGGTAGTACGCATCCTTGAGGTCTCTAGAGCACATCCAGTCATTCTGCCGCAGAAGGGGGAGAATAGATTGGAGGGTGACCATCCAGAATTTTTCTTTGGGAATGAACAGGTTCAAAGCGGAGAGGTCTAGAATGGGTCTTAGGTCCCCCGTCTTTTTTGGCACGAAAAAGGACCTGGAGTAATAACCCAATCCGGACTGGTCTGGGGGGACGGGCTGGATGGCTCTTTTTTCTAGCAACTTCAGGACCTCTGAAGCTGCTGCCTTCCTTTGATCGGGTGGAACATTGGGGAGGTGTCTGGTCGAGGGAGGGTGGTTTATGAAGGGGATGGTATAACCTCTTGAAATGATGCGGAGCACCCATCGATCTGTCGTAATGGACTCCCAGTTTGACAGGTGCTCCAACAACCGCCCCCCGACTGCCTCCAGAGAGGGACAGCCGGGTAAGCCCTCAAGGCTGCTGCGCGGGTCTATCCGGGAAGGGTTCCCTGGACCCGAAGTTACACGGTCCCCCTCTGCGCCGGCGTCCTCCTTGTCCTCCTCTGCCTCTAGAGGACGAGGGGTCTTTTGTCCCCTCTGATTCCTAGAAAAGGATAGTTGGGGATTAGAGAAGCGGACCCCGATGGCAGACCGCGTCTTCCCATCCTTCTCGCTTTGGACCAGCATCTCGCGTACGGTCTTGCCGAAGAGCGAAGATCCGTCAAAGGGTGCATTCGCGAAGGATGCCTTGAAGGGATCCGCGAAATCGCAAAGACGGAGCCAAGAGTGACACCGCAAGACAACCCCGGCTCCGCTGGCCCTAGCGGCTCCCTCCGTGGCATGGGAGAGTAGACGCATGGACGTGTTAGAGATGGATTTCAGAGTGGCCATACGAGTCAAGAACACTTTTTTGTCCTCGACCGACATGGACTCCGGGGGGGCTGCAGCGTATTCCTTAATTAAGTCTCGTTGCAGCCTAATGGTATGTGCCATATAGTTCAGCGCCCTTACAGAGAAGGTCGCTGAACTAAACATCTGCTTCCCAATGGGGTCCAGTGCCCGAGATTCCTTATCTGGCGGGTGAACTGAAGAACTCTCCTGCGCGAGTTCTCTCTCGGTGGCAGCCACCACTAACATGGCATTCATGGGGGTTCCCTTGGGCCAAGACAGTCTATCCACTGGGGGGCTAAGGATCTTGTTGGGTCGCTTCGGCATAGGCTCCACGGTGTCGCACTCCTTCCACGCCCTGGTAGTAATGAGGTCTACCAGGGGGTCAGCCGGAGGGGACACCCCGGAGGTAGAAGGGCCTGCCTCAAACGCATCCAGGAACATGGATTCATCCGCGGAAGGTTTTTGGGCAGACCACCCCCCTCTAATACGCAACATTTCCATGATGTCTCCGAAGGAGACATCCTCGGGGGGGGGGGGTGACCTTGGGGGAACCTTCCCCTTCATCTAAATCCGTGTTGGTTGTAACGGACTCTGGGGAGTCCAGGTGCCTCCTCTTGCACCGTTTACGAGGGACCTCCTCGGTGGGACTGTCCGAAGAGGGCTCATCAACGGGGTCCTGTTCCTCCAAGGGAACCAACTGGAGGGCTTGAGCAGGCTGTCCCGATGGTCGGATGATGGAGGATAGACCCACATGCAGCGGGGGTACGGGAGGATCTGACGCCCGAACCGGGGACCTGGAGGTCCTCGACAGTACCCTCTCCACAACCTCAAAAGCCGAAGGAGAGCTACTCTCGCCAGGCTCCGAGAGCAATCTCCTCGGCTCCGAGGTAGGGATCGGGGTCAGAGCCGATGCAGCCGGAGCCGAGAGAGAGGTGCGCTCCGAACCCAACGGCGCCGAAGACACACCAGCTCCCCCGGATCCGATGCTCAGCCCTCGGCCCCAAGAGCTCGGATCCGACAGACTCGAAGGCACAGTCGGCGTCGAAGCCCTGGTTCCGAAGGGGGCCCAGATCTGATAACTCCGAGACCTGAAAAAAGGTCGGAGAAGGAGTAATCGGAGCAAACATGGGGGCCGCACTCCCCTCCAGAGGGGGCGGAGGCAAGAGCACCTCCATCTGCATCTGGGTCTGGATGAATCGGCGCATCATCCGATCCATATCTGCTTCAGTGAGGCTTCTGGTTGATCTTGAAGAAGTCGTTGAGGCGGGCCGAGAGGGCCGCCTCGACGACCTCAAGGTAGACCGATCCTCCTCCTCCAGCTCCGGAGAAAAATGAGGCGAACGGAGCCGAGAGGGGGAGGATCCGGAGACCCTCGAGGGAGACCTAGCCAGTTTAGACGGCGGGGCTGAGGGTTGAGTCTCAGCCCGCCTTTTGTGGGACTTATGTCCCTTGTCCTTATGCCTTTTCTCCACCGTAGTGGAGGTACCTGAATCCCCCGAACTCGCAACCAAAGAGGGAGGTTGAGTCGGGGGCACAGAAGGCACGAGGGCTGCCGAGACAGCCTGTGCCTGAGAGGGGGAGGAAGAAGAAGCCGATTCCTGAGGCAACAAGCCTGCCAGGATCAGCTTGTTCTTCCTGTCCCTGATAGCTCGGGGATTAAAGGCTGCACAGATTGTGCAGGCCGATGACAAGTGGGCCGCCCCCAAGTATAAAACGCACTGAGTGTGGCCATCCGCCGGCGAAAGCTTATGGCCACACTCAGTACATTTCGAGAACACCGCCTTAGGCCCTTCAGCCATAACACCACTCACACCAAGAACACACCCAAATACTAAGAGGGGGGAGGGTGAAAGGCGGGAACTACCAGAAACTAGTTAGAAAGGGAAAACAAAGATATCTAACTAAACTACACTATAGATAACTAACCCAGGAAATACACACACTCACAACTAGAAAAAATATTTTTTTTTTTTTTTTTGACAGAAAAAGAAAAAGGTTCAATCTCACCAAAAGCCAAGGAGCTCTTCAAAAGTAGCTGCTTCAGCTGCGGCAAAAACGATCTGAGGTAATGTAGCACATAGCAGGGGATTATGGGTAGGGGGAGGAGCTAGGAGCTTGGATCTTGTAGCTTGGAAAGGAAGGACCCTACAGTGATGACTGCAACAGTGAAACACGAACATCCCACCTGACTGCAGGAGGACATGCAGACTCCGCAACAGCAGAGCTGGTCCCATTGATGAAAAATCTGTTCTGCCACTGAAGGACTGAGAGAACACTTATGAGGTATAAGAATAGATCTGCTCAATCTGTCCTCTAAAACATTGGAGTACTCCATAATGTGCGGTGCTAAAAGAAAGTGACTGGAAGAGATCACCCACTGCACATTCTCACTGCTCCTAACACAAAATTAAGAGCAGGCTCTTCCTTGTTTATGTACCAGACTATGGACAGGTTGTCTGTCTGTATGGCAACCATCCCCTGTGGAAAGATGCTTTGAAACGCTTGCAATGCTAGAAGGACTGCCCTCATCTATGGGATACTGATGTGAAGGTTGGCCTCCAAGGTGGACCATGTGCTGTGGACTGTGTTCCAAGTAATGTCCCACCCCCACCCCAACTGGGAAGTGTCTCTGATCACCGTGGCCTCTGGTAATGGATGAACAAAGGAGTGGCCCTGTGAAACACCTGGTGCAGGAATCCATCAGGTTACATGCTGTTGGCAAATCTTTGCGATTCAAATGGTAGATGTCATGGAATGTTGATTAATAGACCATTGCACTGCAAGTGTCCACTGCAATACTCTCATGTAGTATCTTGCTAAGGGTAGAAGGGTTATAGAAGCCATCAATGACCTCAGAAGCTGAAGGATCAGTTTGGCTCCTGGTGACTGAAGAAGCAGAGGATTTGTCATCTGAAGCTGTAATTTGTACAGTCTGATGAACCAGAGCTACTTGAGAAACTGTATCCAGATGAGTCCCTGGTGCTTGCCAGTAGATACCTGGTGGGAGCCATAAAGAGCAAGTTAGTGAGATATGGAAACACTCAGAATCCCAGCAATCCCACGTGAACTGCAAGTATTGCCATACACTTGGGGGGGGGGGAGCTGTGGTGAGTTCAAAGAGCAGGGCTCTGAATTGAAAATGACTGGCTCACAGCAGGAAGCGAAGGCATCTCCTGGATCATCTATTTTTATGTGATACACACATCCTGGAGATCTAGCTAGCACATCCAATTCTCATTCCTCAAAGGAAGGACAATGGACTGAACCATGACCATTTGGAACTTGAACCAGTTTATTAAAACACTCCAAGTGGATTGATTCCAATACTGCCCTGAGGTCCCCAGCCTTCTTTGGCAGCAAAAAGGACCGTGAATAAGTTCCAAATCCTTGTTGGTCTGGTGGCACCCTCTTGGGTGACTCTTTCTTAGCAGATTTTCCATCTCTGAGGTTGCTTGCTTCCTCTGAATGGGTGGTACACTGGGAAATTTTCATGGGTGAATGGATGCAGGAAGAAAAAAAGGGAATGAAATAACCTCTGGTAATAATTCTCTGTACCCAGACATCCTTGGTGATAAGACATCCATGCTTTCGGGTGCAGAGATAAGTGACCCCCCCCCCCCCCCGTTTGCCTCCAGGGTACAGCAGTCAGGCAGCCATTCAGTGGCACTGGAAAGTCTTCTCAGTAAAGAGTCCTCTGAAGCCTTGGTTTTGCAGACCCCCCCCATCACATGGATGACATCTACCATAAAAGTTCCCCCCTTTGCTGCAGGGAGGGGGGCATCTCCACAGGAGTCCTGAGACAGCCACTGGGATTTCTGGAACTACATCTTTCTATTACCTTTCTGGTTTCTTCAGAAGGTCCTCTGAGTAGAAAAATGCTTCCCTATGGCAGATAGAGGTTTTCCTAGACTGTTCACTCCTGGAGAGCATCTCCTGAACTTTGGTTCCAAATAAGGTAGATCTATCAAAGGATATATTGATGAAAGATGTCTTGTAGGGCTTTTCAAAGTGGCAAAGGCACATCTATTAGTGCCTCCTAATAGTAATGCCTGAACCTGTTGCTCTTGAAATGTCCTCTGTAGCATGGGAAATCAGCCGCATGGAGGCATTTAACAGGGACTGAAGTGTGGTCAGTTATGAAAAAATGGTCTTTTTATCCTCTGCTGACATGGACCCTGAGAGGGATTTGGTAAATTCCTTAGTCAAATCCATCTGGAACCTTGTAAAATGTGCCAGGTAATCCAGAGGCCATAGGGCAAAGGTCACAGACGCAAAAAGTGCTTCCCAAATCTGCCCAAGGCCCTTGACAATCTGTTGAGGGGGTGAACAAAGGTATTTTCCTTGGCAGGTCCCTTTTTTGTGGCTGCAGCAACCACCATGGCATCAACAGAGGGACTCCTGCTCCAATGGGTGCAACTAGGTACTTGTCTGGCTTTCTAGGAATGTGTTTTGTCATGGCTGGATCCTTCCATGATTGACAGAAAATGAGGTCCAACATGTTATCTGCCGGGGTACTACACAGGACATAGCTGAGCGGGTTCCGAAAGCCTCAACAAACACAGACTCATCCTGGGAAGGTGCTTTGGAAGACAGCCATCATCCTCTTTCAGAAGCTCTAGAATTTTTCTGAATGAGACATCCTCAAGGGGTGACCTGGGGGATCATGGCAAGAATGTCCTATCTCCAGTCACATGTAGAGCTCTTTCCACTGCCTCAAAACAAGCAGAAGATGAAAGGGAGCCCAGGGCCACTTCAATAGGAGCCAAAGCCACCTGCCTGGAGAAATCCAAGACTTTCTCATGACTCGGCCTTAACGCAGAAGTGGGAGCTGAGCTATCTAGTGCCGAAACCCCAAGAAGGGATGGTTCCAAAAGCCTCAAACACCTAACCACAGATCCACTGCCAAACCTACAGCTCCAAGTTCCCTTCAGCTCCGACAAAGTGAGCTCCGGATAGATCAGAGAATGTGACAAGAGTCGAAGAAGGCTAAGCCTTTCGATCCGACCCAGTCAATCCAAGAATTTATGGATGTGGTACCCCTGAGGCCAAAGGACTGATCACAGTAGGAGTTACTAAAGGTTTTTGGGTTGGTCCAAAGCTCATGGGTCTAATGGGAAACAGTGATAGGAGTACTCCTAAATGAATTTAAGTCCTGAAAAATGTTCTCATCATCCTATTTACGTCTACTTCAGATAGGCTAAAGGATGCGAAATAAGATGGAGGTCTAGAAACTCTATGTGGGGTCTCTTGCAAAAATTGAGTGTGCAGTCTGGATGAGACTGGCTTGAGAGAGAACTGAGGATGTCTAAGGACAGGTGACAAAGCAGCTGAAGTCTTCATATCTGCAGAACTAGAGAGATCCAAGGTCCTGGAAATTTTGGCTGAAGTTGGAGCTGAATCAGGACAGCCATCAAGGAAGCAGTTCTTTGATTCATTTGGCTTATCTTTGGACTTCTCTCTCTTCTCGCCCTGAGGTTTGTCCGCTTGTTTCTGAGCAGTAAGAGAAGCCTGAAGAGGAGAAAGGTAACAGAACTGATTTTATACATAACTGCTGCATGTAGAATCCAGCAAGTTCCATGGGGGCTTCCTCTTTTGTATCTTCCACCTCTGTAAAATCTTAGAATGTACAAATGTAAATAGAAATGTAATTGCTCTGTCTTTAACTGGAACTTAGTATAATGCAATGTAAGCAAACAGAGCTTTTCTCACTAGGCATCTGCTGAAAATTAACATTACCCAGTTGGACTTCCCTGGTAAACAAAGACAAATAAATAAATAATTTGTTCCTGTGTTCAATCAAGCCTCTGTGGCTGAAGCCGGAACAAATTTCATATTCCACCTCTAGATGTGCGCATTACAAGATTAATATTTTTTAAAGCCAGTAGGTTTGTCATACATACTAAAGAACTAATCCTAAAACAGACAAAAGAGTTATGTACTTACCATAACGTTCCATCTGTGCTGTTGATTTTCATTCTTTCTCAACTGATGGGTTTGGATCAGAGGCGTCGGATTTAACTTAGCTGCTTTTAAAAGCTCATGGCAATCCAAACTCTCGAGCTTCTCCCTTACCCATAATGCATCATTCCCATTATCTCAGATCTTGTTTGCAAGCACTAAAGACAGACATACTCTTACAATTTATACACATATGTGTACAATTTGGATGAAGAGAAAAGAGTCTCACGGAAAGGAAAGGGCAATGCCACTTCTGGAGCTGGTAAAGGCATAAGGATGCAATCTGTTACATCCTCTCGCAATTTATACATATATGTGTACAATTTGGATGAAGAGAAAAGTGTCTCACAGAAAGGAAAGGGCAATACCACTTCTGGAGCTGGTAAAGGCATAAGGATGCAATCCAACTGTTACATCCTCTCGCTCTTCTAGAAAAAACTTAAAAAAGGTTGGGGGGGTTGGAGGGAGGGTCGAGAAGGAATGAAAATCGACAACCCAGATTGAATGTTATAGTAAGTACATAACTTTTTTTTATCTGATGTCAATTTTCAATTCCATCCTCAACAGATGGGACAGAGTCCCTAGATACTTAGAACCATGGGTGGATTCACGGAAGGATATTTCTAAGCATGACTGAGCCAAAACATGTTCTACTTTTGGACACCAGATCCAGCTTATAATGAAAGATAAAATTGGGAGGGGAAGCTCAAGTTGCTGCTGAACAAATATCATCCATGGAAGTCCTTGAGTGGAAAAATGAAGCGGTAGCTACAGCTCTGGTAGAATGACCTTGTAACTTTGTAAGGCAAGGACATTCTTGTCTTATTATAAATAAAGGAGATATAGTCAGTAAGCTATTTAGCTAAGGTGACTTTAAATACAGGTGTGCCCGAGTTCAATCCAGCAAATGATACAAACAACTGATCAGTTTTTCTGATATCTGTTGTCTTATGAAGATAGAAATGTCTCACTCAAACAAATGACTGGTGCCAGAAACGAGGCCTCAAACTGAATGCCAAAAAAATGCATCATCACCCCTTTCGGGCAGAGTGACATCCCCACAAATTATCACATTGCGTGCTTAGGACCCTATTATCAATAAGTCGTGATGGACTTGGGCACCCAGGTTGAGAGCAAACTAACTTTTGACCACCATATTGCCACCATTGGGCAGAAAGCTTTCTACATGGCCCACTTCATTAGTAAGGGTATCTCATCCGGGGACAAGGTGGTCATAACATCCCTGTATTCTTCCCTTGGAAGGCCCATTATTGAGTAAAATGCCCTATTCGGCATGTACCTCACAAAGCACATGCAGCAGCTGGAGAGACCACAGAGGTTCCTCACCTGGAGAATGGAGGGCCTCAAACATCAACTTGCACAGATAGGCTAAAAGCCCTGTCCCTCTACTCAGTCTCCTACAGACTCCTCAGAGGTGACCACTGTCTGGCATACAAAGCAATCTCAGACCCCAGCCCTGATGGGATTGCTGCATAATCGCAAGTCAAGCTCCACTCGAGTAACCCGCACACGCGACCTCAACCTGGTCTGTGACATCAAAAGGACTTATTGGCAACTTGTTGGCAGGACAGATTTCTGTCCCAGAGACTCCCCCTTTTGTGTAACAGACTCCCTCTCCACGTAAAGCAGAGTACCTAATTAAGGGTGGCCTAATGGTTAAGGTGTTTGCCTTACAAACACAAGGTGCAGGGTTTGAGTCTCACAAGGGATAATTGGCCAGTTAGCCTAGTCCTAACCTATGAACCTATGAACCCTTTTTAAACGCAATCTGCATAACCAGATGGAGAACAGAAAATACACTCCTAGGCTTCCACCTGTATCCCTGCTGGATACTGGCATAGGGTGCTGACTTGTTGGAACATGAGCTACATTCTTGGCTAGGCTTGTTAAGGGCTTCAGGGCCAATAGCCTAGTAACTTCCTATGATCCTATGCAATTGTTTATGTACATCTAGCAGGTGCAGCAAATATTCTCTTTTGCTGGAATAGTTTGGAAAAACTGGAAGATTAATATATTGATTAATGTTGATTTTTGATAACATCTTTGGCAAAAAGGATGCATTAGTTTGTAAGGATACTCTATCCTTATGGAAAATGAAATATGGAGGTTTTGCCGACAATGCCTGAATTTCCAAAATTTGTCTGGTGGAGGTGATGGCAACAATAAGGTCTTCCAAGACAAAAATGTCAGGTCACAATCATGGGCAGATGATTCAAAGGGTGGTAGAATCAAGGACTGCAGTACCAGACTGAGATCCCACGGTAGCATGGGATCTTTAAAGGGAGGTAGAGAACTGTGCCACACAAAAACGCTTTACATAGTTTAGGACAGGCTAGTAAGTGGCCATCAAATCCATTGTGGAAATTAGAAATTGCTGCTAATTGGACTCTTACTGTTGAAGAACTAGCCCCCTGGTTGAAAAGCAATGTCAAGAACTCTAACATGTGATTAACTGGTGCTGAAAAGGGATTTATATGCTTTTGAATAGTGCACTGCACAAATCTTTTCCACTTACTACCGTAAAGTTCCCTAGTGGATGGCTTAAGGGAAGATAGCAAGATGTGACACACAGGAAAAGAGGGCACTGACTGCCTGGTTATCACTGGAATTGGAGAAACCAAGCTGTCAGCTTGAGGCTCGGAAGGTCTGGATGTGTCATGCCCGTCAGGTAAGACAGGAGGTCTGGAACTGGGTCCAGAATCCAAGGTTGGTGAACTAAGTGAAGCTACAGGAAGGGAAACCAAATCTGTCAAGACCAAAAGGGGGCAATGAAGATCACTTTAGTCTTCAACCTGGCAGCTCTCTGAAGTAATTTTGGGATTACAGGAATTGGGGATATGTGTAAAGTAACTTTGGGGGGACAATTGTTGAGTACATCATTCCTCTGACTCCCCCTGTGGAGGGATCAAGGCAGAATAGCTACTGCACTTGTTGTTTAGGGGGGATGCAAAGAGATCGCAGCATTGCTGGCCCCATTTGTGGAAAATCTGTTTCGCCACTTTCTGACTGAGAGACCATTTGTGAGGTAATAATATGCACCTGCTCAGCTTGTCTGCTAGCACTCTGGATTTCCCTGGGATATACATTTCTAAGAGAAAGCGGTTGGAAGATATTTGCCCACTGCAATACCCTTAACACTTCTCGACACAGAAGGTGTGATCTGGATCCTCCTTGTTTGTTGATGTACCAAACCACTGACATATCTGTTTGAATTGCAATCATTTCTGATGGGAGAGCATCCTAAAAGGCTTCCAATGTCAAAAGCACTGTTCCCAACTCCAGAACACTGATATGCAAATTGGCATCTTTTGGGGGACCACATGCTTGCACTGTCTTTCCCAGCTAATGCCCCCCAACCTAGCTGGGAAGTGTCTGTGGTCACTACGGCCTTGGGCTGTGAGGGGACAAATGGATTACCCTGTAGTACCTGATCCGATTGGATCCACCACATCAGAATTTTCT
Source organism: Protopterus annectens (assembly GCF_019279795.1). Taxonomy (NCBI): domain Eukaryota; kingdom Metazoa; phylum Chordata; order Ceratodontiformes; family Protopteridae; genus Protopterus; species Protopterus annectens. The sequence goes on along the minus strand of NC_056731.1, from coordinate 1,668,139,817 downwards.
TGCAAGAGTTTGTAATTTATATTGGGGCAGACAATGGTAGTTGAAGAATTGAATTGGAACAAGGGTTATCGCTGCTGCCACTGATCCCAGAGCTTGTAGTACTAGGCAAGCTGAGATTGCGGTACTGCAAAGTATCTTGTTGACTTGTGACCTTAAAGTTTGAACTCTGGAAAGGGGAAGAGAGGCTATTGTTGACCTTGTGTCGAGTAGAGCTCCTATGAATTCTAGGAATTTGAGTTGGCTCTAGATTTGACTGTCAAAATTTATGGTTATTCCTAATCTTGTGCAAGTGTGGATGACATCTTTTGCCATAATAAGTTGATGCCTGGTCGAAGTGGTAATGAGCCAGTTGTCTAATTATGGAAACATACGGAATCCCTGCAGTCTCAAGTCAGCTGCTACTACTGCCATACATTTGGTGAACACCCTGGGGGCAGTGGTGAGGCCAAAGGGCAGTGCTCTGAACTGATGATTGGTTCCTATACGAAAGCACAAGAATCTCCTGGATTGCCTGTTTATGCATCCTGGAGATATACTGAGCATATCCAGTCATCCTTTTCCAAAAAAATGGAAGAATGGACTGAACCGTGAATATCCAGAACTTTGTATTTCAAACAAATCTTTTTAGATTGCTGATATCCAAAATTGTCTCCAGTCCCCTGTTTTCTTTGGCACTAAAAAGCATCTTGAGTAAGTTCCAGATCCTTTCTCGTCTGGTGAGACCTCTTGGATGATTCTTCCGTTTAGCAGCTTTTACATTTGTACAGCTGCTTGATCCCTCTTCATCAGGGATTTTCCTGGAAAATGTAGGAGAAAGGGAAAATGGAATTATATATCCTCTGGATACGATCCCCTGCACCCAAGTATCTTTTGTTATTTCTAGCCAGGCTCTCTGGTGCAGGGACAATCGGGCCTCTGTTCAGGAGCGCTGGAAGGGTTTGCCAAAGAAAGATTCTCTGGACCCTTGATATTGCGGGCCTCCTCTGCCACAAGAGTGACGTCTACCATTTGAGTTTTCTCCTCTGCCTTTGAGGGGAAGGCTATCCACGGGTGTCTTGGAAAGATCTTTGTGATTTCTTGAACCAAATTTTTCCACCTGCCCGATGATTCCACCAGAAGGATCTTGAGGTGGGTGGGGGTGGTGGAAAAATGCACACCTACAGCAGAAAGGGTCTTTCCATCCTTGTCACACCCGGACAATGCATCTTTTACTTTGGGGCCAAAAAGAGAGGTGCCGTCAAAATGAGCATTGACGAATGTAGACTTAAAAGGCTCTACAAAGTCGCACAAGTTCATCCAGGGATGTCTCCTGATGGCTACATCTGAACCCACTGCCCTTGAAGTTCCTTCTGCCACACTGGAAATAAGCCTCATGGACGAGTTTGATATCGATTGAAGGGTCGCCAGCTGTTAGGTGATGGAGTCCTTCACCTTCTCAGACACTGTTTCTGCAAGGTTATCAGATAGTTCCTTTATCAAATCCTTTTGCAATCTGGTGAAATGTGCCAGGTAGTTCAGGGACCTCAACCCAAAAGTCTCCGAAGCATAGACACACTTCCCAAATCTGTCCATGGCCCAAACCTCCTCGTTGGGGGGATGAGCAGAGGAACTTCTGTAGGCTAGTTCCTTCCTGGTGGCTGCCGCTATGACCATGCCATCAACAGGGGGGCCCCTTGGACCAGAACGGTCTGATAGAGGTGTCATAATTTTATCAAGCTTCTTTGGTAATGGAGTCAAGCTCCTTCCACATCCGCTTCAAGACCAAAGCTAGGAGCTCGTCAGCAGGCAGAATCACCCACGACGTAGAAGGGCCAGTATCAAACACCTCAAGGAGCACAGATTCCTCTGACAGATTGCTGGGCTTCCAGCCACCTCTCTGTTTTAGGATTCCTCTTGCATGTCCTCTTCTCAGGGACCTCTTCAGCAGGATAATCTGGGGAGGTATCAAAAGAGTTAGAAATACCCAAATAGGTGCCCTGAGGGCTGCTCCTGTGGGAGGGTAAGTCGAGACTCCTAACGCAAAGCAGGGGGTACAGAACCTAAGGGATTAAGACCCATCTGTGTCATAGGCACTGACAAGGCTCCCTCCCAGGTCCTAAAGACTGACCTTCCTAGAGAGGGACAGGAACCCTGGTCTGAAAAGAAGGCTTTCGGATCCCTGTTCCCACCCTGTTTCAAGATGGAGAGACAGCTCCAAAGCCCTCTGAGTTGACTGAAACATCTTGGATCCAAGAAGGTAAAAATGGCTCCAACAGCTCTCTAGATCAGACAGTGTGGAGGAGCTCAGAGCAAACATCTGATCTGAGGATATGGCGATCTTCGGACCCAAAGACGACGGGCCTGGACAACTCAGATCCAAGGGCTCCAAAGCCATGCAGGGAGTCAGAGGAGGAAGCATCAAAGGTGGAGTCAGACACAAGAGCTTCCTGACCCGAAGGGGTAGAAGCTGAAACAACTGGGAGGGTCTGCGCCGAAAGCATCAGTCTCACTACCCTCTCCATATCTTCTACTGTGAGGCTCCTAGAAGAGTGAGAGGACTGCCTGCAGGGACAGTCCAGTCTGTAAAGATAAGGAAAAGGTACCCTTGATGGGATAGCGTCCACAGATGAGGAGTATCTTGCCCTAGATAGTGCTCAAAAAAGATAGGAGGATCGTAGGTCTTTGGAACCAATGAATCCTGTGTTTTTAGAGACCTGATCAGAAAAAGCCATCAGACCCAAAGAGGTACTTTTTCCTTTTGTCTGATCCTACAACTAAATTTTCTTCTTGTTAGACGGACATGAAGAAACTGTTGGGTCTGAATAAGGTCTTTTTGAAACATTCTCTGAGGTCTTCAATGAAACGGAAGAGCTCAGAGATGATTTAGGCAACCTTTTGGAAGTTTTTACAGAAATGGCTTCACCAAAGGAGGAGGGTAAAAGTCCCTTCAAGATTCATTTATTTTTGCGCTCTACCAAGGCATGACGATTAAAGACATGGCAGATCGCACAACTCTCTTGCAGGTGAAGGGGGCCACAACAGACAGAGTTTGTGCGTCAAAAAAAGGAATCTTTTGGCTGCACTATTTGGATTGCCACGAGCTTCTACAAGCAGCTAAGTTGGATCAGACGCTTCGGATCCAAACTCATCAGCTGAAGATTGAATGAAAACTGACAACATCAGATCACAGAATTACACAGTACATAAAAAAAAAGTAGTAAAGCAAAATTATCAGTATTGGTAAAGAAGATAATCCCAAAAATTGGATAAGAAACTACCACCAATAGCAGAGAGGACTACTAAAAAAAAAATAGTGGAAAAGAAAGGGAAAAGGTGTGAAGCAAAGAAAGGGCAGCCCTACACTACGCAAAATCAAAGATATAAAGCTCTGTTTTATATATCTATATATACACACACACACATATATATATATATATATATATATATATATATATATATAACAACTGGAAAGGTGGAAAAAGGGGTCAAAAACCTAAACAGAGTGAAACCAAGTCAAAACTGAAAAGCACCTATCTACAAAAAAACTAATTAAATCAACCATGTCTGACTGCAAATGAGATTGGAGATAATCTGGGGCTTGGGAGAGGGTTATGGGTTAAGTACAAGAGCTTCAGCTATAGCTCCAAAGTTTGAGAAGTGGCTGAAGTCGGATTTGAAATCCAACGGTTGAGGAACTGAGGAAAAAGACAACAGACACTAATCACAAAGTTGGAGGACAGGTGTAAAGGAGACCCTGGGGCTAAGCATAGAGTTGAGTGTCCCTGGGTGACTGTCTCAGACAGGACCAAGGTATAACAGCTGCTGAACCTGCTGATGTGAAGGGATGTGAGCAGATTACAACATGGCATGCCCCAGTGTCAAACAATTTGAGCAACTACTCTCGGATTTAGGGACCACTCATGCAGAAAAAAAAGTTATGTACTCATCATAATGTTCATAGGTAGGGACTAGGCTATTGGACCTAAGGCCTATACAAGCCTAGCCAAAAAAGTACCCTGGCTTTCGCCACCCAAGAAAATTATTTTCCTGTGCCCCTGTCAAGCAGAACCACGGAAGTGATCCCCGGGATGAATTTCCTATTACCCATCCAATCATCAAGATCTTTCTTGAAGAGTGCTAATGAGGAGCTCTGTTTGACATAGATAGGCAAGTCTGTTCCAGAGTATGGGAAGTCTCTGGGACAGGAATCTATTCCTCCAGCATGTTCTGTTTATTGTGGTGAAGAGGTTTAGGTCCCTAGAGCGTGTAGCTCGGAGGGATTGGAATTTCTTTAAGTGGAGCATATCCAACAGCTCTGGGTTTGACACAGCTTTGTATGTTAGGCAGAGATCGCCTCTGAGTAGGCGATATGAGACGAAGTAATGCTGGAGTTTGAGTCAGTCTGCGTAAGGCATCTGTTTGAGGCCGGTAATCCTCTTTGTGTTGTACTCTATAATGGGTCTAATGAGTGATGAGTACAGGGGAACAATGACCTCTTTTTTTCTGGATGAGAAACCTTTTGTGATGTCCACTTTGATTCTTCTTCAACCTATGGGTTCAGATCCAATCCCCTGGATCTGACTCGGCCATTACAATAGCATGTGGTAACCAAAAAACTCTCGAGCTTCTCCCTTACTCATAATGCACCTTAAGTACTACTACTACTTTGATAACAGAAATAAAAGAAAATATCAGAAGGATCCAGAGAGAGTACTATCTGGAGCTCAGTACAAAGTAAGTGCCCACCTAAGAATGCTCGCTCTTCCAGGAGTTCAAAGGTAGGGGACTGGTGGGTAGGGAGTTGAGGAAGAATGAAAATGGGACACCACAGATGGAACTTTATGGTGAGTACATAACTTCTTTGTCTGATGTTGTCACTCTATCCTCAACCTATGGGACAGAATCCCCAGCTACTTTAGATCCTGGGTGGACTAAAGGATGTTCCTCAGCAACTTTGAAACAAATTATGCTCTACCCCTGGAAACCAGATCCAATTTGTAATGATTAACAAAGGTATGGGGGAGCAGCCCAAATTGCTACTGCCGAAATGTCATCCATATAGGCTCTAAGACTGGAAAACAGATGAAGTTGCCATTGCTCTAGTAGAATGAGCTCATAAAGATTTTGATAAGGCCAAGCCCATATGATCATAAATGAAAGAAATACAACTGGTGAGCCATCTGGACAAGATTATTTTGGTGACTGGTTTAACCAGTTTAACATACAAGAAGGAAACAAATAAGAGTCTATACTATAACAGCGAATGCTTAAAATAGCCAACTCTGTATAATCGACCCCCCCCCCCCAAAAAAAAAAAAAAAAAAAACGAATACACAAAATTCCAAACAAATGGAACAAAAATAAAAGAGAGAATGTGAGTCACTGAACGGGACCTTATGCCCACACTTTATGCACTTCTTGTAGCCCTCTGGTTTCCCTAATTTCTCTGCCATAATAGAGAAGAGGTACAATGTGCACATACACACACACACATATATGTATATATATATATATATGTAGATATATATATATATATATATACACACACACAACACACACACATACACAAAACTTTCACTCAAAGTTTTTTTTTTTGTTAGTTTTAAAATAGGAGGGAAAGGAAAACCCTATTAACGATAGTAGGGAAGAAATACCTCAAAGGTAAAAGGGGAGAAAGTAACCTCTGAAAAAACAGTTAGTGGCGGGAAACAGGGTGGGGGAGTAAAGGCAAGATAAACATAGTAGAAATCAACTAGCAGGACAGAGCAACAAATAGAAAATGGGTAGAAAGGACTATATTTTCAAAATCTAGTAAGATATGAGCTATTGGAATGACCATATCTTCACAAAGCAGCAAATGAGATCTGAGGTAATGGGGACAGATGCACTGTGGATGGGGGGGGGGGTACCCAAGAGCTTTTTGGTTGCCATGAACTTGCTAATGGCAGAGTCTGATCCGAATCCACATGTGAGGGGAAGATGAAAAACTGACTATCAGATCTAGCAGTTAACACATTTTTTGTTTGGATGAGGCAGTCCAGACTGGTGTATTAATAGGTTTGCATAATGAACCAGCATTCATGGGAGATGCAATAGTAGAAGCCATAGGAAGGGAAACCAGTGCAATGAGGATCACCCTGGCCTTGCACATTCTTGCTTTCTGGACGAACTTGTCTCTCAAGGGCAATGGGGGAATGGCAGACAGAAGACCAGAGGACTAAATGGGAACTAGAGTATCCCTTGGTGTCTATCCCTGTGACAGAATCAGGGCAAAGTAATTGCTGCACTTGTTTAAGTAGGATTCAAACAGGTTGCACCACGGTTGGCTCCGGCAACTAAAAATCAAAGTTGTCACTGTTGGAGTGAGGGGACCACCTATGAGGCATTAATATGGTTCTGCACAATTTATCGACCAGTACACTGGATGACCCCTTTATATGCACTGCTGTCAGAAAGCAATGAGGAGACATCACCCATTGCCAAACTCTCATGACCTCTCAACATAGGGGCTAGCATTGTATTCCTCCATGGTTTGCTGGTGTACCAAACAAGTGATATATTGTCTATCTGTACAGATATTACACCCCTGGGAAGAACATCCTGAAATGCTTGCAATGCTAGGACGACTGTCTCACCTCCAATACAGTGATGAGAAGGTTGACCTCAGCATGAGACCACGTTCTTTGGACCATCTTCCTTTCAAAATGCCACCTCCACCACAGAAGGGATGTGTCTGTGGTTACTACAGCCACAGGGGAATCCTTAAGGAATGGACGTCTTAGTGTCACTGAAGGAGATGTCATTCACCTGGATATGTGTTGCCTACAAATTTGAGTGAGCTGAATTTTGGCATGAAGTGGATGATACATTTGGGACCATTGCACCACTAGGTTCCACTGAAGCATTCATGTAAAATCTGGCTAATGGCATCATTAGGATTGTAGACACCATTATGCCCAATACAGAGAGAATTAATCTCACTGGAGGAGATGGGTGGTGAAGAACCGGAGTAGTTGTGAGGTGTAGGGAGAGTACTCTGGAGTGGTAAAGCCTAGTGATCTGTAAATTTGAATCCAGGTGGCATTTTACAAAATATATTTGTTGAACAGGGGTTGTGAGGTTGATTGTGATCCCTAGGGTCTTGCATCACATGGAGAAGAAGGTCCCAATGATGCAATGACCAGTGGACATAGCTGTTAGGAGCCAATTGTCGACGTTAAGGGAAAACATGGATCCTTATCAGGCAAATATGCGCTGCCACCACTTCCATCACCTTGGTGAACACCCTGGGGACTGTGGTGAGACAGAATGGCAGGGAGCTAAATTAACAATGACTGGCTACCAGCTGGAAACACAGGAACCTCCTCAAATGCTTCTCTACCTTCACATGATGGCAGCCATTCTTGAGATCTGTGGAGCATATCCAACTGTCCTTCCTCAGTACTGAAGTGTGACCATCCAGAATTTTGTCTAACATATTGATTTAAATGACTCCAGTCCAAGATGGGACTGTGGGTCCCCTGTTTTCTTGGGTACTAAAAAGAACCTTGAGTAGACTCCAGACTCTAAATGGTTTTTGGGGACCAGCTGGATGACTCTTTTCTAGCAGTTTGGAAATTTTTGCTGCTGCGAGTTCCCAATGACTGGGTGAAACAGAGAACTTTCCTCTGGATAGCAGGAAGGAAAAATGGTATGGAGTTGCCCCTGGAAATTATGTTTAGCACCCAAGAATCTGTAGTTATACTTTGCCAGGCTTCTGGGTGCAGAGATATACACCCCCTCCCCAACTGCCTCAAGAGTGGAGTGCAGCAGTCAGGCATACCTTTCAGGGTGCTGGAAGGACTTTTTGGTAAATGGAACACAAAAGCCTTGGTTATGCAGTCCACCTCTGCCTCTAGGGAGACATCCATTATTGTTGCCTCCTCCTCTGCCATGAGAAGGTCTTTCCAGCAGGCTGATTCCTAGTATAGGCTCTCTGAGGGGTGGAAAAACAGATTCCCACTGCAGAGAGAGTCTTACCATCTTGACAACTCCTGTTTAGTGAGTCTTTTACTTTTGGACCAAATAAGGTGGAGCCATCAAAAGGGACATTAACGAAAGAAGTATTAAAGCCTTCCACAAAATCGAAGACACACATCAAGGTGTGCTGACGGATGGTGATGCCCAGTGACTGCTGCTCTAGCTGTACCATCAGCTGCATTAGAAAGCAGTAGCATTCACTGCTACATAGGAAGTAGGATGGTAGAACATCTGCAGGCAGGTTACCCAAGAGAGGCTTGGAAATCTGTCTGGTCAGGTCTCTCTGAAACCTGGTGACATGGGCTAAATAATTCAATGCTGTTAAGTGCAAACGTTGCGGACGTACATCCATTTCCCAAACCTGTCCATAGACCTTTACTTCCTGTTAGAGGGGATGGACCAAAGAACTTCCCTCTGATAGTTCCTTTTTTGTGGCTGCCATTACCACCATTGCATCCACCATTGGATATTTGCACCAGTGTTTTCAATCTTTAGGTGCTGCTAAAATCCTCAGGTTTCTTGAGGATGGGATCCACTATGTCAAGGTCCTTCACATCTGTTGAGTCATCAACTCAATTAGTGGGTCAATGGGTGGTACTACCCAGGATAAAGCTGAGTCAGAAAAAAATGACTTCCAGGAAAGCAGACTTATTTGGAGAAGGGTTATCAGTGGACCATCCCCCTTCTCGGCTTCATTAATTCGAGGATCTCAATGAAGGTGATGTCTTCAGAGGGGAATCTGGGGAAGCCTTAACATTCATCCAAGTCTGTCTCTTCTCTGAAAGATTCTTCTCCAGAATTTAAGTGCTACCACTTGCACATCTACTTCTTATAAACTGGTTTGGTGTGTGTGTGTGGGGGTGAGGTGGGGGGGGATCAGAATGGCAGCTCATTTAGCATGTAGCCTGGGATGCAGAAGTAAATAATCCACTATCCTAATATTTATAAAAATCTTAAAAGCTACACAAGGCTACAACTATGAAAGTGAGACACGCACACACTAACAACTAACCTAATACTAAGATCTAACTAAAGAGAAAAAAATCTTGATACAGGGGGGAGTGAATACTAATAGTGATTATCCACTATTGCAACACACACAAAAGGGTGAAAAAACTGTGAGCCAAATATGGGTCAGAGCATCCCTCTGTGACTCCCCTTTCTTGGGGATCCAGGGCAAAGTACCTACAACATGGTCAATCTCAGCAGCAAAAAATCTGCACTGCCACCTTCAGACTGGAGGACCACTCATGAGGCAGAAAGACAGACTTGCTCAACCTATCAGCTAGAACACGATTTCCCTAGGATGTGCACTACTACCAGAAAGTGGTTGGGAGATCTTGCCCATTGCCAAAGTCTCACTGCCTCTTGACAAAGCAGGTAAGAGCACGTTCCCCCCACTTGCTGATGTACCAGACTGCCAACATGTTGTCCACCTGAATGGATTTCACTATAACTCTTACAGAGAGGGAGTCATGGAAGCCCTGTAATGCTAGCAGGGTTGCCCTCAACACCGTCATGTTGATATGAAAAGCAGGCCTCTGAAGGGGCAGACATGTCTTGGACAGTCTGTCCTATGAACTGTCCCCACCAAAGTTGGGAGGTGTTCATAGTCAGCACAACCTGGGGAGGAGCAGAAGGAACACTGGGGCAACCTTGGGGGGAGGGGGCTTTGGGGACTCAAGCCACCAGTGCATGTGGATTCTGCAGAGAAGTACTTGGAAATTCAGGGGTTAACGTCTGATGGACCACTGCAGTGAAAGTGCCCACTGAAGAACTCTCACGTCACATCTGGCTAGAGGAACCAGGGTAATGGAAGCAGCCAAACATCCTAGAAGATACAATCAGTCTTGCTTGGTGGTTTCTGATAGGAAAGAACTGCTAATGCCTGTTTGTGGAGGGTGGCCAACCTACTCTCTGGAAGTCTTGCTATCTGTCTCTTTGCATCCAGTTAAGCTCCTATAAATTCTTTTGTCTAAACAGAGAGAAAATTGGACCTGCAGCACTCAATGTAATGCCCAGTTGAGTGCAAAGATGGAGCAAGGAGTCCTTGATGTGGATGAAAAGATTCCGTGAAGGAAGTCTTTCAGATATGGGAACAATCAGAACGCTTGCAGTCTGAGATCAGCTGTAACTGATGCCATAAGCTTGGTGAACAATGAAGACTGTGGTGAGACCAAAGGCAGGGCCCTGAACTGGAAATTACTGGCTCCCAGCCAGAAGCATAGAAAATGTTTGGAGCGCCTGTCTATCTTTATGTGGCAGCATTCATCCTAAAATTCTGTCGACTGCATCCAGTTGCATTTTTCCAACAGGAAAATGGACTGTACCATAACCATATGAACTTCATCTGTCTGCTATATTGATAGAGATGGCTGAGGTCCAAAATCGGCCTAAGGTCCCCATTCTTTTTTGGCATCAAAAAGAATCTTGCGTTAGTTCCTGATCCACGTTCATCTGATGGGACCGCCTTGATGACAAGCTTGTTCAGCAGTTTTTTTATTCCTAGAACTGCTGTTTTTCATTGAGAGGGTGAAATGTTGGGGAGCTTCCTTGACTGTGGGGGGGGGGGGCACATCCTGGCCTTGGGTTGATGGGATAAGCACCCCTACTACCTCCAGTGTGTGGCAGCTGGGCAACTGTTCAGGAGAGCTAGTAAGGACCCTCACAAAATGTCCCTCTGAAGCCTTGATTTTGTGGGCTGCCTCTGTTGCAAGGATGATGTCCACCATAATAATTACCCCCTCTGCCCCATGGGTATCCCCAAAAGTTTCAGGAGAGAACCTTTGGGACTTTTGAAACCACAGTTTCCTCCCCTTTCTTGCACAAATAGACCTCTGGGGAGAGCTAGAGAATAGTATTCTTACAGCAGAAAGTGATTTCCCATCTTGTTCACTTCTGGACAGCGTGTCTTTGACTTTAGGCTCAAACAGTGTTGAGCCATCATAAGGAGCATTGACAAAGGACATCTTAAATAGTTCCACAAAGTCACACAAGGTATTCCTCCTTGAGGTTGTGTCAGTGCCTAACTACTCTCGCTCTCAAGGCACCCTCAGTAGTGTTAGAAATCAGGCACAACATATTTGAAATGGACTAGAGGATGGTCAGCTGTGAGCCCACAGTTTTCATGTCCTCTGCAGAGATGGGCCCCGAGAAAGATTTGGAGAGCCCTTTGTCAAATCCCTCTAGAATCGTGTTCATGTGTGTCAGGTAGTTCAGTACTCTCAGTGCGATGGGTTGCTAAAATGTATACTCACTTCTCAAATCTTTCCAGCCCTACAAATTCTGTTAGGGGGATGGCTGGACAGAACAGCTTTCTTCAGCAAGCTCCTTTTTGGTGGCCACTGCCACCACCATGGAATTGACAGTGGGTCCCTTGCTCCAATGTAGGCAATCTTTGGGTGATACTAAGAATTTATATGGAATTGGTTGAGCAACATCTAGTTTTCTTCCATGCCCACTATGAGATAAGGTCAACCATCTCATCAGCAGGAAGGACCACCCAAGAAGTAGCTGGGCTGGACCCAAAGGCCGCAAAAAAAAAAAAAAAAAAAAACCTTCAGGATGGGGCTTTGGAGGACCACCAACTACTCTCAAATGTTGGAGGATCTCCCTGAACAAGAAATCCACATTCTCAAAGTCACTGGCTTCATGAATAATGCCTGAGGGGAGTCAATGAGTCTCCTCTTGCATGCATGCTTATGGGAAACCTCTACGATGCGATGTTCTGGCAAGGACTCAGAAGAGTAATGGAAGTCTTGAAGATAGACTATCTCAAGGCTCGATGGGGCCGGCTGCCCCAGTGGAATAGGATGAGATGGGACAGGACCCAAGGGCACCTGATGGGGGATGGACGGTGCAGAGAGAAGAAGAGAAGTTCACTCACTCAGACAGGGACAGCGCTCTAACAGCCTTGAATTCTTAAGCCAAAGGTGAACCGGAAACCATCCTAGAAAGATCTGAAATCTGCCACTCCAAGTTAACCCTGGTATCACACTCAGCCAGGCTCCAAACTTGGCATCAGAGCACAGCTGTCTAGTACTGAGGCTCACAGAGTAAAGGATGGCTCCAAAAATAAAGTCAACTCCATCCCCCCCGGATTTGGCACCAAAACTTCTGCTCAAAGATCCTTCAGGATATCCACTTGGAACTGGAAAGATCAATCAGAGAAGCCATGGAGTAGATATCAACCAGGTCTTTGGATCTGACGTGGATAAGCCCTAGGGAGAACTTGGATCCACAGTTCCCAAACCCAGAAGACAGATCAGGGTAGCAGCAATAATAGAATGAAGGGAGGGACTCAAGTTTATGGTTCCAACAGTGGCCGAAGCTAGGAGAACCCCCGAATTAATTTGGGTCCTGAAGAACTTCCTCATCATCCTATCCCTGTCTACTTCAGAAAGGCTTCTGGTAGACTGAAATGAAGAAGCTGTGGATTAAGGCTAGGAAGACCTGTGAAAGGTCTTCTCAAAGAAAGGAGAATCAGCTTTGCAGGAAATGGGCTTTGGAAGCCGTGGTGTATTGCATCTGGCAACTATTGGCTCAGAGAAGTCGGTCAGATCCAAAGATTTCAGAATTTCTGGAGCTGGAACCAAAGAAACAGATGAGAAAAAAATGGAGAATGCTTTCTGAATTCTTCAGCCTTCTCCTTCAGTCTATCACTACTTGTGCATGTCAAATGGCTTCTTGAGAGAGGGGAAGCTCCTGATGCAGGAGAGAATAAGCAAGAGACAATCTCCCGCAGGGGCAGGGAGAAGTCCCTTCAGAAAGAGTTTGTTACTGCACTCTGTAATTGCACAAAGCCAAAAGCAGTGCAGATGGAGCATCGTTCGTCCAAGTGAGCAGCTCCAAGACTATATACACAGTTGGTGAGCGAGTCCATATTTGGTATCTTGTGGTCACAGGCCACACATTTTTTATAAAGTCTTATGGTTTGTCGGACATTCTACAAGAAAAAAACTCCCAGTCAACACAAACACTAAATAAAATGAAAGAACCAAAAAGCTAAATATTCACCCTACAAATTACAATGACTACTAAAAACCCTAAGACCTAAACAACACTACATTACTAGGCAAATCTATCAACAGAAAGAGCGAGAGAAAGAGAGAGAACAAACTAAGTTGGTAGCCAACAATAAGGTAAGGGGGTGACAACACGAATATAAAAGTCAAAAAACCTCAAAGGTGTACAAAAAATTGACAAAAGATCAGTACTTAACTAAGGCAAGACTGAGCAGTGGAGACCACGTCTGCATCAAATGAGTGGCAAACAGCATCTGGGGAATCTTCAGGGGCAGAAGGATTATGGATAAGGGAAGAAGCCTGAGCTATGCATCCAAAGTCTAGAGTGACTGAAGTTGGAGACCCAACCACTGAAGAACCGATGGAAGACCATCAGAGCAACTTTTTTCCTCACAAAAAAGTAATGCACAAGCAAAAAGGTTACTAAAACCCATACGACAATTTACAAAAACACTTTTTCTTAGGTTAAAAAGAAAATTCACAGAAAAAGTTGACTTTCTGTGATAAAAATGAAACATGGAAGTGTTTTGCTCCCAGAAAGGAATCTGCTCAGCATTGGAAAAGTGCTAGCTGGCCATCAATCCTCAAAAGCCTACAACAGGAGCTTTTCTATGGAGGCAGGAAATCTGAAGTGTTTGGTTACCAAATCTCTCTTCTTCAGTTCTGCTCAAGGTTATTATTGATTTGGGCTCATGGAAAGTAGCTTTGGAAGCTGACTGGCTGTTACATTCATAGAATATAACTTATTTAGCAGTGATCAAATGATGAACACCAGTAAAGGCCCTAAATAACTTTTCTTTCCAAAGTTACAAATACCTGTAGCAAGAAGGGGTTGGGGAGAAGAAATGTAACTGATAAAATATAGGAAAAATACACTTCAAAACAGTGCAGATGGGATGATGACTAAGCAAACATCTATTCTGACAAGAAAACAATTCCAAAACAAATAAAAGGAACAGACTGACTTTGAATGCAGAACTGTAAGACACCAATGTATAAAAAATAAAGGAAAATGACAACTAGAGCTTAAAAAAATATCTAGATAGCCTGGGGACGTTTTAATATGAAACTACCAACTTCGTAAGTTAGAATGTTTCCTCCATGCCTCTTCCTAGCAATTGAATAAAATACCCTAATGGTGATGATGGACAGGTTGACAGACGAGATCAGACAGGAGTCCCCGTGGACTATGATGTTTGCAGATGACATTGTGATCTGTAGTGAGAGTAGGGAACAGGTGGAAGTGACCCTGGAGAGATGGAGATATGCTCTAGAGAGAAGAGGAATGAAGGTCAGCAGGACTAAGACAGAATATGTGTGTGTGAATGACAGGGAGGATAGAAGAATGGTGAGGATGCAAGGAGTAGAGACAGCGAATGTGGATGAGTTTAAATACTTGGGATCAATAGTTCAGAGTAATGGTGAGTGTGGAACAGAGGTGAAGAAGCGAGTACAGGCAGGATGGAGTGGGTGGAGAAGAGTGAGTGGAGTGATTTGTGACAGACGAGTACCAGTAAGAGTGAAAGGGAGGGTGTACAACAGGGTAGTGAGACCAGCTATGTTATATGGGTTGGAGACAGTGGCATTGAAGTTAGAGCTGGATGTGGCAGAGTTAAAGAAGTTAAGATTTGCACTGGCTGTGACGAGGGTGGACAGGATTAGGAATAAGTATATTAGAGGATCAGCCCAGGTTGGAAAGTTTGGAGACAAAGCCAGAGAGGCAAGATTACGCTGGTTTGGACATGTGCTGAGGAGGGATGCTGAGTATATTGGAAAAAAGATGCTAAGGATGAAGCTACCAGATAACAGGAAAAGAGGAAGGCCTAAGATAAGGTTTATGGATGTGGTGAGAGAGGACATGCAGGTGGTTGGTGTGACAGAGCAAGATGCAGAGGACAGGAAGAAATGGAAACAGATGCTCCGCTGTGGCGACCCCTAACAGGAACAGCTGAAAGATGATGATGATGATCACCCTAACATACTGACGCCACCTAGAGAACTACTTCCCCCCCTACACAGTAAAGACAGTGGGAGGACCCGCTGCTAGGCATAACACACCCATCTCAAAGGCAGAACATGAAAAGTGATTTTAGCATGGTGCCATCTGGATGGAACAGTGTGAAGGCTACATGCTGAACAGTGGAGGGAAATGGAGAAAGAAAGTACTGTTGTGTACACTTAGCATAAATGTAGATGTCTGAGTGTATTCACTGTTGCAGTCACCACATTTGGGATATCTGCTTGCAGTAGCCCTCAGTCAGCCTGATTATCAAAGTCTTGGGTCCTGCGTTGGTTGCTGTCTCATCTTCCATGATGTCAGGAAGTTCAGGGGTATAAAGCATGCAGCCGACGTCATTACATCAGTTTTTCTTGGCCCAGATGTCAGATGCCCCCCATAATGGGAAGCAATTAAATATATATATATGCAAGGTTATATCTCCAACAAAAAAGCAAATACACCAAAAAGCTTTTAAGCATAGTGAAGGAGAATAGAGGTATAGCCAAAAGAAGTCAGGGGGCTGGAGGGAGGGTAACCAGGACTGCAACAGTGAATACACTTGAACACCTACATTTATGGTAAGTGTACACAACTGTACTTTCTTTCTCCGTTTCACTGTTGCAGTCATCATATTTGGGTAGATTCCCAAAGCTAAGGATGGGAGGAGGAATTTAGATAGCATTAGGACCAGCTATAAGGCCCTGCAAGACTGCAGTGGCAAAACCAACTCTGGATTTAGAGAAAAAAGGCAGATGGTAATGCTTGGTGAAAATATGTACAGAACTCCAGGTAGCAGCTTCTAGGATGTCCCTGGTAGGGACACCTCTGAGAAAGGCTGCAGAGGTAGATGCAGCCCTGGTTGAGTGTGGTCTTATCCCCTGTGGGAAAGGTTTTTCATGGGGCTTACAGCAGAAATGAATGCAATGGCCTATCCAATTAGAAATGGTTTGCTTTGAAATGGCCTTCCCCTCGGCCCCTGCAGCAAATGCCACCAGCAGTTGATCAGATTTCCTTTCAGGTTTAGTCCTGTCCAAGTAAAATCTAAGTTGTCTGTGCACATCTAAGGAGTGCAGTAACAATTCCCCTTTCTTCTGTGAATTAGAAAAGAAGGTTGGAAAATGAATGGACTGATTAAGAGCCACACTGGATACTACCTTGGGCATGAAGGAGGGTTGGTCCTGAGGGACACCCTGTCCGCATGAAAGATGATAAAAGGCTCCACTGCCATAAGGGCCTGTAATTCAGATACCCTTCTTGCTAAAGTGATTGCTAAAAGGAAGGCTGTTTTCCAAGAAAGGAATTTTAACTCTGCACTTGCAGCTGGCTCAAAAGGAGGTAGCATGAGCTTTTCCAATACAAAGTTAAGGTCCCAGGCTGGAGTTGGGCCTTTCCTGGGTGGTCTTAAGTTTTTGGCTCCTCTGAGGAACTACTGGAGCAGTGGATGAGAGAATAGGGGTGATTCTGTGTTTGAATGAGTTGAAATGGCTGAGGCATGAATTTTGATGGGAGGAAAAAAAGGCCCTTGTGAAGCATCTCAGTTAAGTATTAAATAATCTGAGGTAAATTGGGCGCTGCTGTGCCCATCCCTTGAGTCTGGTTCCAAGAACAGAATCTTTTCCATTTTTGAGCATAAGATTTTCTAGTACTAGGCCTCCTTGCCTCCAAAATGACATCCAACACTTGTTTGCTGAGGGATGGTAACTGAGAGATCAAGTAATTAGCCAGGCTGCCAGGTCCAGGGTTTGAAGTTGAGGATGCAGAATCTGGCCCTCCTGCTGGGACAGCAGGGTAGGGGTCTGAGGCAGGTGCTATGGTGCCAGCAGTGACACTGTGCAAGAGGGGGTACCAGTGTTGGCGTGGCCAGTCTGTTGCAATCAGTATCATTCTTGGTTTGTCCTGTTTGATCTTTAGTAGTACTTTGGAAAGGAGAGGCAGAGGAGGAAAGGCATAAACTGATAGATTCTTTCCAGTTGAAGGACAGGGCATCCACTTTCCAAGCTTGTTTGTGGGAGTCCTTGTGCAGAATTTGTCCAATTGGTAGTTCTGGGGGGAGGCAAATAGGTCTATATCTGGACTCCCCCATTTGTTTATCAACATGTTGAAAATCATTGGTTCCAGTTTCCATTCATGTGGGTCCATGAGATTTCTGCTTAGTTCGTCTGCCAGTGTATTTAGCTTTCCTGGCAGGAATTGAGCCTATAGATGCACTTGGTAGCTCAAGGCGGTGTTCCACAGAGCCATGGCTAGTCTGCAGAGGGGGGTATGAATGGGTCCTCCCCTGCTTGTCTATGTACCACATAACAGTGGTGTTGTCCGTCCTTACCATTAATTGTCCTGGAAGAATGTGGTCCTTAAAGGCTGTCAGAGCTTTCTGTACAGCCAACATTTCTTTTTGATTGATATGCAGGTGCATTTGACTTGGGTTCCATTTGCCCTGAATGCACTTCCCTGCCAGGTGAGCCCCCAATGCATAGTCTGATGTGTCTGCTGTTAGGGTTTGGGCAGCAGGGGGTAGAGTGAATGGTAGTCCCTTGTTTTGGTGGCAGGCCTCTGCCCACCAAAGGGAGTCTAACTGTAGGCAAGGTATGATAGGAATCATTGCTTCTAGATCCTGAGAATGTTGACACCATAGACTTTTTAGGTACCACTGTAGTTTCCTCATATGCAGTCTTGCATATGGAATTAGGAAAATGTAGGAGACCATGAACCCCAAGGCTTGCAGTATTTGCCTTGCAGATAGCAGGGTTTTTGTGGCCATTAGTTTGAAGTAAGCTGTCAAATGAATTTGTTTCTCTGGTGTGAGGAAAGCCATCTGGGAAGTTGTGTTCAAGCTTGCTCCCAGGAATATAAGTTGTTGACAGGGTACAAGATGTGATTTCTTTTCTTTTATGGTGTACCTCAGACAAGTTAGCACCTTTTGTACAAACACCAGATGATTCAAAAGTACGTCCTGGCTTTCTGCCTGAATTAAACAATTGTCCAGGTATGGGTATATTTGAATATTTCTTTGCCTGCAAAATGCAATGACTGGAGCTAGCATTTTGTGAATACCCTGGGCGCAGTAGATAAGCCAAACAGCACTGCAGAGAACTGATGGCGCATGTAGCCTGCTTTGAAGCATAGGTATCTTCTGCAAGATTCCCTGATTGGGATGTGCAGGTAGGCTTCCTTTAAATCCAGTGGTGCCAACCAGGCATCCTCGCCTAGCATAGGAAGCAACTGGTGAAGAGTTAGCATCTTGAATTTTGGGATCACCAAAAAGGTGTTTAGGATAGAAAGGTCCAGGATAGGACACCATGAGTTGCCTTTTCTGGGTACCAGGAAAAATCTTGTGTAGAAACCTTGTCCCTTTCCCTCTTCTGGTACAGGTTGAATAGCCCTTATGCTTGAGAGAGAGTACTTGCTTTTGAGCCTCTGCCCACTGATTTGGGGTAGATCTGGCCAACTGTTGGGGTTGGTAATGTGTGGAAGTGAAATCTGTATCCTTGGGAAACTTTATTTAAAACCCATTTGTCCTGGGTAATTAGTTCCCAGTTTTTTGTCTGCAGAGCAATCTTTCCTCCTAAAGGAGCAGTCAGTTGAGAAGGGCTTGGAGGTTTTAAAGTTAAGTCACTGAGACACAGTTTACCATAGGGGGGAGTCTTACTACTCCCAGATTTAGAAGTGGGAGCCCCCCACTGCTTAGTCCTGTGCGTACATTGGGAATAAAGCCTGGATGTTTTGCTGGTTCTGGGTTTGGGCTGAGAAAGCCTGGAAGAAGCAGGAAAGGACCAATTCTTAGAGGGCCAATGCCTACTAAATCTTGGAGGCTGTACCTGTAGGAAATCTTTAACAGTTTGCATAGATTTTGCTTTTTCCTACATCTTTTTAAGTACTACTTCTGCTTTGTTGCCAAACAGGTGGTCCTGATTTAAGGGAGCATCCAGCAATTTAGCTTTAACATGATCTGGCAAAGATTGCTCCTTATGCCAAGCATGCCTTCTAAGTACAGACCCAGTGACAACAACCCTGCAAGATGCTTCTAGTGAATCAAAACCACATTGCAAAGTATGTTTTCCAACTTGTCCAGCAGAATGCATTAAATCCTGTAAATCCTTATTTTCAGCACAGTCAGGAATCAACATCATTTTCCGTTTAAGCAATCCAATAATATGCAGCTGATACTTTAACATACGAAACTGGCAGTTTAAGGCCCTAATGGTCAAGATTGCAGAAGTGTATACCTTCTTACCACATCTATCCAGCGCCCTGGAATCCCTATCAGAGGGAGTAGGGTTTTTGGCAGTAGTAGCCTTAATGCCCTTGGGTCCTTGTGAAATGGTCTCAGGATCCGCGGTATGATTTTTAAAAAGGAACTTGTGAGAGTCAGGAACCCTGTAATATCCATCAGGTTTTCTGGGAGCAGGAGGTAAAGAGTCAGGGGCCAAGCTAAATTCCGAAAAGGCATCAACAATGTCCAGTACAGGGGGGACAGCTAAAGGCCTGTGTTGGGACAGGAATATGAAATTCCTAAGCCTCTTTTTAGAATCAGAGTAATCCTGGTTTTCCTAGCGAAAATGCTCCCTAAGAGTATGCAAGGTTTCACCAAAAGAAAAATCCTCTGGAGGGGAAGCAGAGGAAATAGAGTCCTCTGCATCAGAATCCTCATAGGTAGGTAAGGATAAATCCTGGTCATCAGAGGAAACAGAAATTTCAGAATCCTGATCAGAAGTATCAGGAGCAAATTCAGTCCTAGGTCTCTTAGAGGGGGAAGGTTGGCTTTCCCTGATTAAAGTAATAAGGTCTTCAGCCATTCTTATCATTTGCTTTTAGGCATAGAGGCCTGACCATGTGGTCTGGGCGGTTTTCTAGGCATGGTTCGAGTTTTAGGCCTTGAAGAAAAAGATGGTGTTGGTTTAATATGCAAGTCAGTAGGCCTGAATACACCCTACCCGATCCGACTCTCCTCTCTGGACCTGACGGGGGAGCGTCGGCTCCTAGACCCATCGCTGGACAATGGCACTGATGAGGTCAGAGCAGAAGTTGGAGCTGAGAGGTCAGAGCAGAAGTTGGAGCTGAAGATCCTGGAACAGGTCTCGGCTCCAACGGTTCCACTACTATTGATTCCAAACACTTTTGCTCCGAAGCAATCAGTTGGATTGGAGGAGGAGGAATTGGTACAGGAGTGGTAATGACTGTCGGAGCAGACTCCACAGTGGGAGGGCTTGAAAGGATTTTGGCCAGCCCCAGTGTCCGAAGGAGCCTCCTTATCACTCGCTCCTAGTCATCATCTGATAAACTCCTGGAAGATCGAGAGGAGTGGACTGAAGACTTGGCTGATCGGAGAATAGTTGAGTGTAGCACCGACGAGACAGGCTCCAAGACAGGGGACCAACTTAGCCTATGGATCTCTATCGATTCCGAAAGCACAGGTGGAACCGATGAAATAGACTTTTTGGGCCTGAAAGCCTTCAGGTCCGAGGTTGATTCCTTTGGCTGCTTCCACAATGGCTCTGAAGCTGGTGTCGAGGAAGATGCTCTTTTGGAGGACTTGTCCGATCTCAGTGAATGGGGTCGATTTGGAGGAACTCTGTTTCCCTTTGACTGCCTCTGAAAAGGGCACCTTGAGTAAACCCTGAACTATAATTTTTTTACATTCTAGTAAAACCCTAGAACTAAAACCATGACAAATAGTGCAAGATTCCTCCAGATGGTCCGCACCCAAGCAGTAAACATAACTAGTGTGTCCATCTGTCAGGGACATTTTCTCATTACAATTGTCACATTTTTTGAAGCCCGAAGGCTTTGCCTCTTTAGTATCCTTTGACATAATGCAACAAAGCTTTATCTAACTAACGGCTTTCACTAACCAACAACTTTAGCTAACGACCTTACCGGTGGGTGGTACAGAGTAAGGCTTGACAAGAAAGGTCAACAAAAATAAAAAAAAATTATTTTTTTTTTTTAACAAGGAAACACTAAAGAGGAGGAGAACAGCAGCAAGGGAATAAGGGACCAGAGGAGAGGCCTCTAATTTAAACGACGATCTCCTCTGTTAAGAGGAGAAAACGACACTCCTTGAAAAAAATTAAAAAAAAACAACGGCCAAGGGGAGGGGAAGCCCTATAACTTAAACGTGCTGAGTAAGGAGTTCTCTAACAAACTCCTCAGCGTAAAAAACGAAAGGGTTAACAACAAAGGAATATGATAACGTGGGATAGGGAAAAAAAATAGGGTCTAGCGGGGACGAAGACCTGTAGGCAAACAAATAGCCAAAGTCAAAGCAAGTTTTCACAGCAAAACTATACTAACACTAGATAATATCAACTGGTATACCAAAAAAGCAATTCATCAGTAACAAGAATACAAAAAAATCTTTCTACTTAGCCTGGAGCCTAGTAGGAAGCACCTGATCTAGTTTAGCGGCAAACGATATCTGGCTAATATTCCCCAAGCATGATGGGATAGCGTATAGCCTCGTTCCAGTGGAATATCTCAAGCTTTAGTAATAGGCAGAGTTGGAACAGATGCTAGGTTCTGAACCGAACCAGCCAGCAAGAATGAAGGCGAGATAGGACAACATAACCTTAATAAATTCAAGCCATGCAGCCTCAGAAAACTTCCTGGGTGTCTGAATTTCATGTGCAGTGATAAAGAATAGGACAGACAGGAGCCATAAAACATGATGGGAGCCAGGGGAAGGAAGAAGAATGTTCTAAGTTCCAAGTGGACTGTGTCAAAGAGTCCTAATGGTTACAATTACCAGATTTAGAAAATTTCCAAACATATTCCTACTGATCCAGCTTAACACCTACAGTTGTTGCCATGGCTTAAGTTGGTGAATTAATATATTTTACAAAACCTCTAAAATGTTACCTAACTCAAACCTCTTATTAAACTGACTGCTGATGAAAACAGATCTCACTATCACAGAATAAGATGCTAATTAAAAGCTTCAAAAAGACCTGTTGTACAAGCAGAACACTGTATTCCTGGACAGAAAGAACCTGACCCATTGAAAGGTCAAAGCTGGAAGTCATCACTCAGCAAATCCTAAGGAAATGTCAAGGTAGGCAGTGGACACAGTTCTTTTTAATAGCTGCTCCATAAAGTAAATGAATCCATCCAGAAAACAGATAAGGTTTTTTAAGACTGCAAATTAAATCAGATGCAATGTAGGGACTTTAAATGAAAATAGTCCTTAATGACATCAACACCACAAAACTCAACAGTACATACGGAGCCAGAAGGAATATTTGAAACTAAGTCTTCCTTTGCAACAGGTATTGAAAACAGTTAATTTACAGATGCTACTTTGTGTTTCTTGGGATGTGAACAATGCTGTAATTTAACTTTACTACGACAAAAGAAAACAAAGCAGTACAGAGGTGGCATTAACATAAGCAGGTCTGGCAGAGAAGGGCACACTCAACACAAAATTCACATACAGGAATTTAGGAGAACTACCGTGATGAAAACATTGCTGCAGAAGTGTCAAACTGCCTTTAAAACAGACCTACAAATGGAGACTTCATCATGGAAGATGCCACATCTCAGATGTTTCACTGTAAAGTATGAGCAATCAAGTAATTTCAAATAAAGCTAGGCAAAAGTTTACAGATTAACAACCATGAAGAAAAGTCAAATGCAGTCAAACCTGAGTCCCTACACTCAAGGCCCACTTTATGCTAAAGTGCAAGGGCATTTTGTTCAGACCAATATTTCATAATTTCATGCCAAGGTCCTACAAGTTACTTTAAATTATAACTACATTATATAAGCCACTATTTAATTGCTTAAGTTTAATTTCGATAAAAAGCTAATGAAAGAGTACTTACCCTCCACCACCAAATGCTAGAGAGTCTGTATCTCCTTTCACAAAAAACATATTATCACCCGTCCACTTAAAAACCTTTAAAAAAAAAGTTAATTTATAAATCTCAGTACCTCAAGGTATCCTGTGACTAAACATTAAAAAAGTCTATAGCAACTGCAGTAAAATACACAAATATAACAGATATATTCTTACCACGTCAGCTGATCTTCAAATGGGACTCTTCCTTGAGTCACACAGATGAATTTATCCTCTCCAATTAGAAATTCAGGTCTTTCCCCTCAAAATTCCCATGTTCAGAAATAGCCACTTACCTATAATGATGATGATGACTACACAAGTATACCCACACTCCACATCCACCAGGTCACCCTTACCACTAAGGAGCACCTACCTACAAATCGAGAACAATGAAGATTTGCACCCCCACCCCAGTTAAGCACTCACACAACTTAAAGGGAATCCAGAAGTCTAGCCAAGATAAGATATATGACTAACCTACAAGAGGTATTGGGAGTTTATTACTGACTCTTTACGGCAGGCCCTCTTGGTATGTTATCACTTGATTTACAAAATGTGTCCATTATACCTAAAACCAAGAACCCTCCTTAAAAAGTGACATCATTAGGTTTAATCTCACTCAGTAAAATCATCTAAATGGAACAAACCTAAGTATCAAAACATGACCCTCTGGAAGTTTAAGTGCTAAGTAATGACCTAACCAGAAGGCCAGGTCCATAGTCATGGCCAAACTACCTGGGAAAGAGAGTACTTCAGACCTAAAAGGCCACAGCAAACAAGCCAATCAAAGAAAGACCTACTAAACAATGGAGTTAGCTATTCCTAAGAGAAGTGGAGTAAACTGCAGCTCAGGCCAACAGGTAGAATATATACTGGCAAAGAGAACATTATCTGTCCAACTTCAAACTCATTGTCTTTGGGAGAGCATCCACCATCCAAAAAGAATGTACTACCCTCAGGAGTGAGGGGTACCATTACTTTCCCCCTGGTTCTTGCTCCCTGCATGGAACCTGGAGAAGAAAGACCTGCAGAAGGAAAGAACGTCTCATCAAGGCAGTAGAGGGAAAAGGGAATGTAAAACTCCCCCAGCAGTCCTGGAAAGCTGAGGAACCTGAAAGAGAAACAGCAACTAATAAGAGACTACCCTTGAAAAGCCACAAACCATACTGCAAAAGGACCTTATAGCAGATAAATAAGCAAGCTTGTGACAAAGTGTTAAAAATTCCCAAAGAAAAAGGTCTTCTATGAGAAGACAGCATGTAGTCCTCAAGGGGTGGGTGCTAACTCTCCATTATGTTCCTCACCATGGACTAGATGAAAGATGTGCCTTAACTCAAAATAAGACAGCAGACACAGCAACAGTTACCACTTAAGCCCCGCAGCAAGGAATCCATAATGATTTAGTTGGACTCATTCTGTCAAAACCAGACAAGATGGAGCAAAATCTCTGAATGGAAATCTCCACTGCTAACATCTATAGTATAAATAAAAACTGAGCATCTGCTTAGGTGGGGCTGCAGAAATATAGCAGTCTGTTATAGCTGAAAAAAAGATCTTCACTAATCCCTGATGCAGGGAGGTTCTACACAACAGCCAAGGTTCCCATCACTTGGAGGGCCCTAGAATTTGGACAGACACTAAGCGCAACATGACAGAACCTATTTTCAAGCCATGCTAAGGATTAGGGAATATGAAAAGCACACAGAAATCACCTTAGATTAAGGCAATTTCTCATTTTAACATACTGTTGGATGTTGCCGGGTATCAGCCCTCCTGGAAGCAGCAAAAGTAAAGGGAGGGTACCTCAAAGCTTCAAAGAAAATATCAACTAAAGTTGGCTTCAGGAGAGGGACAAATACAATGGTGGGCCCAAGCCTGACATGGTGCTGAATAAAAACAAGATCTCAAGTACCACAAATCTTCCTTATGAGTAGATATGTCCCACAAGGAGCAAGAGGAAAGCACAGCTGGGTACGTAAACTTACCATAACAGTAGATGTTTTAATGATCACTGTTGCAGTTGCCTTAGCTATATGGGTTACATCCTACTATATACCTTCCATGGACCCAAACTTAGTCATCTTGAGCTGAGCTGTCTAAAATGACAGGTCTGGGTACCAAGCCCTTCAAAGCTTTCATGTCAACAAAAAGAGGGTGACTGAATCTAACACCCTGACATAATAACATAAAAAAGATAAGAGGGATGGAGAGAGGGAGGAACCAGTGCAGCAGTGATCACTCAAACATCTATTGTTATGGTAAGTATCATAATACAGTTGCGTAAGAAAAATTATACTGATCACTATTGCAGTACCCTTATCATATGGCTAGATTACCCCTTGCTTATTAAACTTGGGAGGTGGAACAGGAAGGGTTCAGAAGCCCCTGGAGTATGTTGCTAGCAAAGCATGATCTAGACATAGAGAAGCAATTAAGTTTGTAATGCCTTGTAAACGTTAAGTACAGAGGACCAAGTTGCTGCTTCTTGAATATTTCTGGAATTCAACCCTTTCCAAAAAGCCACAGATTAAGCCAAATCCCTGACAGAGTGGGCCTTGACCCTGCCTGGAATAGTTTTGCTCCTGTGAGTATGGTTAAAGGGACTGTTCTTCTGCTTAACCTCAGGCAAGCACTACAGAAGTATACGTTGCAAAACGACTAGATTCAGAAATAGCTTCTTTCCTCAGGCCATCGGATTACTAAACTTGAGTAGCAATGCAAGCCAACATGTCACCTAGTCAGTAGCCACACAGTCTGAAGGGAATCTCATTTCTTAAAGTGCAATCAACCCACTGTTAGGTTCTTCTCACGTGTGCAATAGCTCACTAAGTGTAGAACAGTGTGTGTGCTGTATCTTTATGAAGCATTTCCTATGTGGCACGTGCATATAAATAGTGAGCATGTGCAGGCAGCAGTGCCA
Organism: Protopterus annectens; assembly: GCF_019279795.1. NCBI lineage: Eukaryota > Metazoa > Chordata > Ceratodontiformes > Protopteridae > Protopterus > Protopterus annectens. Next base: position 1,668,114,042 of record NC_056731.1, on the reverse strand, counting down.
ATTTGAGAGAGCAGCCAGAATGTGAACATGTATGAGTGTGGTAGACAGTCTGTTTATAAGTTTATCTCAGTTTAAGTTACTAAGCCTCAATCCTGATGTGTTTGTATATAATAAAGCTGTCTGAATAGAACCCACAACTGTTGGTCTGTTTTATCCTGACCAGAGGAGCGACATGATGTCAGAATCGAGATTCAGGAGACCGTTTCTTCAAACCATGAGGTGCAGAGCTAACAGTGAAGTTGTGGTGAGCAGACTGGGTAAAAATAAGGGACAGAACAGAACTACAGGTAACCGAAACTCGCACAAATGATTTATTTTATAAAAGAAATAATATGATGCATTCAATGGGCACATAACTCATTATTAATTAACCGAATAGCACAAAAATGTATTATTAATCAAACGAAAGGCACAAAATGCACTATTGATTAAATGAGATGTTCGGAATTACGATACGTGATAAAATTATCAGAAAAACTCATAACGGGTTCAGAGTTGCCTCGGAGTTGCAAAATGAGCATGTTTAGAGTAAAACGAGCAAAAGAAAAGTACCATGAGCATGAAAAAAGGTTAAATTGGCATAACAAATATAATAAAAGTGCAAATTAAGTATAAGGAAGCAAGGCAACTGCATGTTTTTTGACAAACGATTATATTTTGGGCATGAGCTATTTCGTATCGCCCGTAGCTATTCAAAACAAGACTAGAGTTGTTCGAAGTATCTCAGAGTGTGTAATGTGCTTACAGTGTGTGCTTTATTATTGTGCATTTATTCCAAAGAGTTTACTGTGTGCAAGTGCAAGTATCTCAGAGTGTATAAAGTGCTTACAGTGTGCACTTTATTACTGTGCATTTATTCAGACGAGTTTACTATATGCCAAGTGCAACTATTTCAAGTACAGTCCGAATACAGCCATTTTGAAAAGTTTCTTGTGCTGTATGCATTTATTCGCAGAGTGTTGCCATTTCAGTGTGTTTCTTACACTGTGAAGAGTCATTTAGTAAAGTACAGGCATTTTAGAAGAGTTTCAGTCTGCTGTAGTTTATTCGCAAAGTGCAACAATCATTTTGAAATGTTTCTTACTTTGCAAAGTGTAATCATGTTGAAATGTTTCTTACACTGATAAGAGGTGGTTTTGCAAAGTACAGTGATTTCAAAAGTGTTCTTGTGCTACGGAAACTTATTTTGCAGAGTTCAATTGTTTAGAGGCTTGTTGTGCTACTGGGCATAATTACAAATTCTGGCATGAATTTCTGGCACATTTGTATGTGTATGTTCGCACATAATTGCAAAAGCCTTCACTAGAGTATGTTAATATGGCAGAGGCATTTTGCAGACCAAGTCCGTTTGTATTTGATCATAATATTGTAGAGAATTGGAAAGTATCTGAACAAGAACACAATATTTTCATACAAGCAGCTTTTTCTGACAAAGATTCACATACCAGGGCATTCATTTTGTTTAACTTAGCAGGGTCAGAAGTCACTGAAAGAGAGCATTCATTTGTGTATGCACCAGCAGTATATGCAGGAGACGGCGAAACAGTCATACTGTTATATCGGCTGAATCAAGGGAAGATCCCAAGTGCTTGAAATGCAAATTTAGAGAAATGTGCAACCCCCCATACAAATGATACATTAGAGAGGCCCTTATTTTACACAAGAGACCAAAAGCCATGCAAAACTTCTGCAGCTTGTATTACTGACTTGAGAAATAAAGCTAAAACATGCAGGTTTGGTGATTTGAAAGATGAGCTGATAAAGGACAGGCTTGTGTGTGGTGTTAACAATGCTGCAGCGACACAGATTTTGCTTCACAACAATGATTTAACGTTGAGCAAAGCTATTGAGATTTGTCAAATCCATGAGCTCATAGAAAGGCACACAAGTATGCTTGCAAGTGTAAGAGCATGATTTCAGCAGGCTCCAGAGAAAACACAGACAGTATGCAGCATGTGGCTAGCAGAAGCAAGCCTAAGCACATGACAGCTGCAGCCCCTGCGGGTGTGACAGGAAAAACCTGTAGCTTTCCAGCAAGTTCTAAGACTAGCTCAGTAAAACGGACATGCTCAGTGCAGTAAAAGGGTAAGTCAGCAACACCCAAGTCAAGTTTTATTATTAACTGTCGCAATTGTGGTGCTAATCATGAGTCTAAAAGATGAACGTGTTTAGCATTTGGTCAGCAATGCCACAAGTGTAAAAAAATGGAACCATTTTCAAAAGTTTTGTAAACCAAGCAAACCTCACTCAATTATAAAGAAGGGTCACTTAAAAAAGCAAGTTGATCATGTAGAGAGCTGCAACCCTACTTTCTATGTAGATGGTTTATACGTGGTTAGTGAAAAGACTAATGCAGTAGATTTACTGGCAAAGAATGAAGTGTTTTGTACTATTCTGATTAATGGTAAACCCACGAAGCTCAAAGTAGACACTGGTTCAAAGTGTAATGTTATGTCAGCAGAAACATTTGCTAAGATGAGAGCCGGTGAGCAACTTAAATTGGCTAATTGTGCAAAGCTTGTTGCTTATGGAGGTGAAGAAATTCAAACTGAAGGCTCAGTAGTGCCTTCATGTTATTTAACTGGGAGCAGTTACAGCTTGCAATTCTATGTTGTCTGGAGACCTGTGTAGTCATTGTTGGGTCTCAGAGACAGTTTGAGAATGAAACTGCTTTCTTTTACCAAAGAAGTCCAGCATGTTAGCACTTGTTCACCAATGCTGTTTTCTCAGAGTATGCTAATGTTTACGATGACAAGTTAAGCAAACTTTCAGTTGTGTACTCCATGAAAGTAGACCCAAAGGTCATTCCAGTGGTCAGACCAGCAAGGAGAGTTCCGATAGCTATGCAGAACAAAATCAAGGCTCAGATGTTTAAAATGGTGTAGCAAGGTGTAATTTGTCCAGTTACAGAACCAACTGAATGGGCAACTTCCATGGTAGCTCCTCATAAAAAGAGCTCAGACGAAATCAGAATATGCATTGACCCAAGAGACTTGAACAAAGCATTAAAGAGACCTCACCATCATATGTGTACAGTTGAGGAAGTCGCAGCCCTGATGCCAAATGCCACTATTTCTTCTGTCCTGGATGCAGAGAGTTCATTTTGGCAAGTGATGCTTGATCGCAAATCTTCACCACTGACTACATTCCAGTACTCCACTTGGTAGATATAGATCTCTCAGGATGCCTTTTGAAATAAATTCTGCAAGTGAAATCTTTCAGCAAGCAATGGAGCAATCTTTTTTCCCATTACCCATGTGCCATACTAGTAGATGATTTAATGGTTGGAGGTAATAGTGAAGCAGAGCATGACAGAAACCCCAAGAAAGTTCTACACACAGCACGTGAAGTGAACTTGAAGCTCAATCCTCTGAAGTGTAAATTCAGATTACCAGAAGTTACATATGCAGGTCATTTATTCACTAGTACTAACTTACGATCTGATCCATCCAAGCAAGCAGACATTCTTGAGATGCCAGCTCCAGACAATGTCCAAGCCCTACATTGTTTCCTAAGTATGGTTAACTATTTGGGCACGTTTACACCAGACTTTAGTGAGCTGACCGCACCTTTCAGAGAGCTGACACAAAAATGTTGCATGGTCATGGTTGGAACAAAACCAGCGAGCATTTGATGACCTCAAGCAGAAAATTGCTACCCCACCTACATTAAGATACTATGATGTCGACAAATTGGTGATTCTTTCCTGTGATACTTCAATGTTTGGTCTTGGTGCAGTTATTCTTCAAGAGGGCAGACCAGTAGCCTATGTGTCTTGAACTCTTACCCAAACTAAGATGCAGTATGTTCAAACTGAGAAAGAACTTTTGGCGCTTGTGTTCACATGTTTGAAGTTCCATGATATTTATGGCTGAGCTATTCAGATTGAGACTGATCATCAACCTCTAGTCACTATTTTAAAGAAGCCTATGCATACTGCTCCAGCAAGTTTACAAAGAATGATGCTCAGACTTCAAAAGTACAATTTCAAAATGGTCTACACAAAAGGTAACCTTTATCTGGCTGATACCTTATCTAGATCACCCAGAAATACAACGGAACAGCTTGATGCAGAGAATTTTAACTTCGATGTCATGGAAGTGCATAATTTTTCTACCACGAGGCTTGATGAGCTGCGAGATCATATAAAGACTGATCCAGTATTGCAAAAGCTCAACCACTTCATTGATGTTGGATGGTCGCCAAAGCAATCTTGTGTACCACCAGAAGTGCAATCTTATTTTCCTTACAAAGATGAGATGTTGCTGGAAGATGGTATAATTTTCAAAGGTCCTAAAGTTGTCGTTCATACTTTCTTACAACATGAATTTATCCAGATTTTACATCATACCCACCCAGGTTCCAATTCGACTAAAAGAAAGGCAAAAGGACTAGTATTTTGGCCTTCTCTAGCAAAAGACATTGATAAAATACTTTCATCTTGCTAAGTATGCATTAGTACTAAACCACTTTTGCAAAAAGAACCACTTCAGCTAAGCCAAATTCCTGAACTACCTTGGTCAACAGTAGCTACTGACATATTTGAGAGGAACAATCAGCATTACTTAGTGTTGGCAGACTCTTATTCAAACTGGTTTGGGATCGATTTGCTACCTAGCCTAATATCCACTACTGTTATTACTACGCTGAAACGTCATTTCTCAGTCCACGGTAGTCCACATAAGCTTAACTCTGACAATGGTACCCAGTTTACCAGTCAATTGTTTCAGAAATTTGCAAAAGAGTGGGACTTTGTTTATACTACTAGTAGTCCAGAATATCCACAGTCAAATGGCCTGGCTGAGCATGCAGTACACAGTGCAAAGCAATTTCTAGAAAGGTCAAAGCATGACAATAGCAATGTCTTTCTGAATTTACTCAGTCTCAGAAATATACCCTGTGGCAACATACTTGGCTTACCTGCTCAGAGATTTCTATCTAGGCAAACCAGAGCAACCTTGCCTATCAGTTCCAGCTTGTTGGTGCCTATGGCTAAAAAACAACAAAACTATCAAAGCCCAACTATTCAGAAAACATTCTTTCCAGAAGTCCAGTTATGATAAAAAGAGCAAATCTCTTTATCCATTGAAAAAAGGAGACAGTGAGGATACAAAAAGCAAAAGGCTTCGACCAAGGTGGGAGGAACCGCAGACATCTCCTTCCTGTTGCAGAACCTGTATCGCAGCATTGTACCTTTGATACAAACTCTAGATCTCAGAGCGATCCAGACACTGTTCCTACTGAAGAACGTGTCTCAACACCTACTTCCGTTTCTGATGATGTCCCAGATGTCCCCAAAGTCGAACATTCAGTAAAGACAGTCCCTGTTGCTAGTCCTAGTTCTAATTACTATGTCACACGATTTGGCCGTATTTCTTGACACAGTGTGAAATACACAGCAGTCTGGACATAACTGTTTATGTGTACATAGTTTTGTGTAATTGCATGACAAAGAATTATTTCTGCACAATTGCATGTCAATCCATATTGTCATTAATGCATGCGATATTTCTCAAAGAGGGAGGCTGTAGAACAGTGTGTGTGTGTTGTATCTTTAAAAAGCACTTCCAAGTGTGGCACGTGCATATAAATTAGCTACCACATGCAGGCAGCAGTGCCATTTTGAGAGAGCAGCCAGAGTGTGAACATGTACGAGTGTGGTAGTCAGTTTGTTTATAAGTTTAAGTTACTAAGCCTCAATCCTGATGTGTTTGTATATAATAAAGCTGTTTGAACAGAACACACAACTGTTCGTCTGCTTATCCTGACCAGACAAGCGACAGTAAGCTTCTTACTTTTGTGAAATAACTTGTAGAAAAAGTTACATTCCGTGCAACTGAAAATGTTCACGTCTCATTTACACAAGTCTCAATGGTGCAAATATCTACCAGTGCAATACTAAGCGCCGCTAATAGACAGAGATAACAAAAAATTTAATTATGTCCTACTGTCATGTCAAATGTTACAAATTATTTTCTTTTTATTTATTTATTTATATATATTTATATCGTATATATTACCTGCACATAGAGCTCAAAGCAATGGAATTTCATTTAGTCTGCATTGAGGTGGGGGTCTAAATGACAAAAGTTTATTTTGACTCTGGATAGCCATGAGCAACCATTTGGAAATTGTTTTGACACGGGTTGTCCATTTTTACATTCACAAGAAATTAACAACTGATCCAAACAAAGGTCTGAAAGATTCAATTATGTCAAAATAGTATCACGGTTGTCAGTGGATATCCATCCTTTCTCCCTCAATTTTAAGTTCAGGAAAGAAAATGCAGAGATGGATAATTTGGTTACAATAAACTAGGATACCGCCTTAGGAATAAAAGGTGGATTAGTTCTCAAAGAAACCATTTCTCTGTGGAAAATGACACAAGGTTGACACCATAACAGCTTGCAACTCAGATATTCTTCTTGCAGAGGAAAGAGCAATCAGTGAAACAGTTTTGCATGTTAAGAACCTCATGTCAGACTAGCTGGTTCAAATGGAGCATGTTAGCTTCTCAAACACAAAATTAAGTTCCCAAGGAGGGACCACAGGTTTTCTTTGTGGCCTCTTCTTTAAAACCCCTTTCAAAAACATTTTAGCATTAGAACACATTGAAAGAGGAGGATATATGGACAGATATGTTGAACTGGAGGATAAATAAACCTTGATACAGGAGTAAGAAAGGCCACAAAACAGTAACTCACAAATACTGTAAAACTAGAGAAACACTAGCCTGAATGGCTGTTGGTTATGTTGTTGGCACCAACTAGAAAACATTTTTCATTTGCTAACATGATTTCCTAGTAGCAGGCTTTCTTGCCACCATCAGTATCTGCTGCACATCCTCAGAAAACAGATGCCTAAAGGGAACTGAGACCCCATCATCCAGGCAGTCAGTTTAAGCTGACTGAGGTCTGGATGTATCAAACATTGCTGATCTTGTTTGAGTAGATACATTCTGTGAGGAACCTTGTAGTAACTGTCACCAGCTATTTCCAGAAAAATGGAGACCCACTGCTGCCTCGGCCAGAAGAGAGTCACCATAATAATCTTGGGCAATTCTTTTTACATCTTCAGAAGTACCTTGGATAACAGTGGAAAGGGTGGGAAAATATACAAGGAGAGTCCTGTCTTCCTTCATGCATGGAATCTTGGAGCAGAATCTTGACTGATTGCTCAGCAAAAAGGTAACTAGATCTAAATTGAGGACCCCCCCCCCGCAGAAGGGTCAAATCTTGGAAGACCCCAATCTCATTTCCATTCATCAGGGTCTGCCTTTGACCTGCTCAGCTTGTCTGGTACACAATTCTGCTCTGATGGAATGCTGAATGCCTGTAGAGCGAAACTGTGCTGTGAAGTTGTATCTCAAGCTAACATACCTTGTCTGCAAATGGGGTACAACTTCGCCCCCCTTGACTGATGTACCACAACATGACTGTTGCATTATTTTCAGAAACTTGAAGAGGTCCAGGGGACCAAACATAATAATATAGAGAGCTGACTACCTTAATCAGTGCATGCATCTCTTTTATATTTATATGCCTGTGTCTGTTCTTGATGTTTCACACACCTTGTACTTTTATCCCTCCTGAAACAGCTCATCAAGCAAAGTCTAAGATGTCTGTGCTGACTGACTCTCTGGAGCAGGGAGGGAGAAAGGAAGGCCTGGATTTAGGCAAATTTGCTGCCTCCACCAAGTAATTTCTCTTCTGACAAGCCCCAGGACTGGGATTTAAAAAGACTAAGGACCAAAAAGACTTCAGATACCATTGTACCTTCTTCATGTGGAGTCTTGCCTTGGGTATCATGAGAATCACAGATGTCATGAGATCCAAAATCCTGAAGCATTTCCTTGCAATGACCAAAGTCCAAGTGGAAAACCTTAGAAATAGATATAGATCTAGATAGTACACAGTTGTGTTACACGTAACACAACTGCAGATGTTCAATTATATCAATGGTGCAAGTACTGATTCTTGGGTCTTCCTGCCAAGCAGAAGTGTACAACTGGCCTGATTCTCAGAGTCTTTACATCATTCCTAGCCAGCAGCCATCAGGGTAAAAGAGGTTCATCTGTTGGCACCATCTTCAGATCTTTCTAGGCTGTGAAAATCAGTCTGATGTCTTGAGGACAACATGACAAACACAACCTTTCCACTTGTCTAAGTTTTGAGAGAGATAAAAGAATGCCTAACAATTAACTAGAACTGTGTGTGTGTGTTATAGATTAAGGGTACCCACCCAAAACCCATCCATGGGGAGCCCAGCAGATACAGCAGGAGTGTGGGAGTTGGTACTGTAACACTGATCTACTCGAACAGCTACAATTATAGTAAGTTTAACACAACTGTACTATATTCTTCGTAGTCAGTGTTGCAGTAATGATTCTTGGAAGGGCTTCCAAAGATGAAAATTATGTACTCATCATAACTATGCATCTGTGTTGTCCATTTTCATTCTTCCTCAACTGATGGGTCTCTGCTCAGACCTCGGATCCAGCCCAGCCGTATTTACTTAGACTCTTGGCTCTGTCTCTCCTCCTTTTACCTATAATCTTCCCAGGATCCTGTAATACCTCAGTTGCTGCCCCAAAACAGCAGAAAGACTAAATACAGGCTAATAAAGAAAGCCAATAGGAAAGGAAAAGGCTCAAACCTGTAACAGTGATTCCTTATTTTCTAGCAGGTCACTCACAGAGTAAAGTGAAGGGGGCGGCAGGAGTTGAGGAAGAATGAAAATGGACAACACAGATGGATACTTATGGTTAGTACACGACTTTCATATCTGATGTCATTTTCATTAATTCCTCAAAAGACTGGGACATGAATTTGGGTAGTCCTCATGGAAGGATATTCTGAAGTACCACAGAACCAAAAGCAGCCCTGTTCTAGAGATCAAACCCAACTTGTAATGATGTATGAGCATTGGACCAAGTGTCTGCAGCACAAATCAAATATTAACTAAAGCTATGGACCAAGAAGTAGATGATGTAGCTATGGATCTAGTGGAGTGAGCTTTTGGAGGTCTGGGCAAAGACGGACCTCGATGACTGTAAATAAAAGATATACAATATGTTAACCACTTTGATAAGAACTTTAAAAACTGTTTTCTCCCAGTCTGTTGAAGGCAAAGGAGACAACTGATCTCTTTTCCTAAAATCCTTTGTCCTGTGGAGATAAAAATGGAGCTATCTATGCAAGTCTTAGAGATGAAGCATGTACTTACACTTGTTATGGAAAAACAGGTAAGTTGATGGCTTGACTGAAGTCAGCCACCGAGGCTACTTTGGGCAGAAAGGAAGGATTAGTACATAAGGTGACTATCTTTGTGGAAAACCAAGTAAGAGGATTTTGAAGAGTGCTTGGAGTTCAGAAACGTGTCTTGCTGAAATGATGGCCACTAGAAAATAACATTTTCAGACTTGACCAATGGCTCAAAAAGGGCCAGAGTCAAACCCTGCAGTAAAAACGTTAAGATCCCAGGGTGGAGTAGGGTCCTTAACTGGAGGCCTAAGCAAAAAGGTACATTTAAGAAAACCTTTGCAAAGTTGGAAGATGTCAGGGAGGGAAGCATCATCTCCACAATGATAATTTGAAATGGCTGCTAATCTAGGACAGCAGAAATAGGAGCAGTAAAAGGGTCCAATTCGCTCTGACAGGCCCAAAAAGAAAATCTTTTCCATTTGCTCTTCTAAATTTTCCTAGTGAAGGCTTAATGGGATGATAGCAGTACATGAAGGACCAGGGATGAAAACCTGGGTTGTTGTCTATAACCATTACTGGAATTAAAGAAACTATGTGGTCAACTTGAGGCATGCAATTCCCACGTATCATCCCTATGGGATGGGAGATCAGAGCTGGACCTGGATCCAATGTCCAAGGTGGATCTAGAAGATGAGACCAAAGGAAGGGGTACCACACCTGATGAGGCCAAAAAGGTGCAGAGAGGATAAATATGCTTTTCAACCCAAGTGCTTTCTGAAGAAATTTGGGGATTAGAGGGATGGGGAGGCAAGTATAAAGGAGATTGGTGGGCCAAATGTGGACTAGAGCATCTCTCAGTGACTCCCCCTAGGGAGGGGTCAGGGAAAAAAACTGCTGCACTTGTTGTGGGGAGAGGCAAATAGGTCACAGCAAGGTTAAGCCTATTGATGGAAAATCTTCTCTGCCACCAATTGGTTGAGAGACCATTCATGAGGCATCAGAATGAACCTGCCAAGTTTGTCTGCTAGCACAATGGATTTTCCCGGGATGTGCACTGCCATAAGAAAGTGGTTGGAGGAGATTGCCCACTGCCACACTCTCACTGCTTCTTGATAAAGGGGATAGGATCAAGTTCCCTCTCTGTTTGTTGATGTACCAAACTACCGACATATTGCTGGCTTGGATAGTAATAGTCCCTGGAAGGAGGGAGTCCTGAAAAGCCTGGAAAGCTGGGAGAAATGCCCTCATCTCCAGGACACTGACATGCAGATTGGTCTCTTCTGGGGACCTTGCGTCTTGGACCATCCATCCCAAGAAATGCCCCCCACCCCAACTGGAAGGCGTCAGTGGTCAATGTGGCTACCAGGGGTGGAAACACAAAAGGGTGTCCCTGACAAACTTCACTGGACTGCACCCACCAAAGTAGGAAATTTTTACAAACCCAAGAAAGTTTTATCGGATAGAACAGAGGATGTAGAATAATTGACCACTGAACAGCTAGAGTCCATTGAAGAGCATGCATATTAACCTCCACAGCTTTACCCAAACCATCCAAACATCTACAAGAACTGACATGGCAACTAACAGGGAATCACTCCCAGACTGGATTCCAATTAATAGACCCATCCACCCCTCTCTTGCAGACTGCCTCCCAGACGGTCTAAGTGACCATCTGCTCACCTTCCTACTAAGACAGTGTAATTATCATGCCAAAGGCACAGTCTACAACTTATTAGAAACAAAAATAACTTTTGTCCCCTCAATTTCATTGTACACCTAAAACACTAACTGGGCAGCCCTGAAATACCTTCACTTAAAAGAGGCAGTTAAATACTTTAATACCACTTTTCTATGCATTTTAAACCTACATGCCCCTCTTAGAACCATCAGAATCAGAGGTAATCCCACACTGTGGCTTACCAAAGACACCAAATCCCTCCTCAAAGCCAGAGACAAAGCATGGGACCACTGGCATACTATCAAGTCCCAAGCTGCAAAACAAAAATATCAGGAGCTTAGGAATAAAGCTAAGAAACTAGTAAAACTTGACAAGATTAATTACTACTCCAGGCTTCAAATTAAGCATCAACATCACCCTCATAAGTTCTGGGCAGCCATTAACAATTTACTCCTACCAGGCAAAAGTGGTACTCCCTCCCGCACCCTAGCAAACTACTCTGACAGCATAGCTACTCAGTTTAACAAATTCTTTACAGAGACAATTTTAACCCTAGCCAACCAACAGAACAATCAGAACACCCCCCCCTCCTCTGAACCCTGCACAATTCATACAAAACAACAACTTTTTCCAATTCCAGCCTCAAAAAACTTAAGCCCACTACACTGACTTCAGACAAATTATCAGGAGAATTCCTAAAAATTGCTGCCGACACTGTGGCTTACCCTACAGCCATTCTCATTAATATATCCCTTTCAGAAGCCATGGCCCCAGAAATTTGGAAAATATCACATATAATCCTCCTCCATAAAAGGAGGCAATTCCACAGAACTTACCAAATACAGCCAAAAATCCTGGAAAGGTGCATACATTCCCAAATGATAGAACTACCTGCATACAGAAACTCCTGTCAAACACACAGCACGGCTTCCGCCCCCTTCCATAGTACTACCACTGCCATTTTGTCCTTCACTAATACAGTAAACACTCATAGAAACAATGGTAAATTTGTATCTGCTACCTTCCTCGACCTATCAAAGGCCTTTGATATGGTCAGACATGACATACTTATCAAAGAGCTATCAGAACTAGGACTTAGTAAATCCTCCATAACTTGGTTCCAAAGTTATCTAGCTGGTCGGCAGCAAGCAGTACTGTGGCAGCAAGAACTCTCACCCCTTCTTCCAGTCATTCTTGGTGTACCCCAAGGTTCCATATTAGGCCCACTTCTTTTCACCCTCTATACAGACAAGCTCTACACTTCTACTCCCAATGCATCTGTCATACAAATTTGTGCAGCTTCCTCACTACAAGAACTCTACACATTAACACAAGAATCATTCCTCTCTATTGAAGCATGGCTAATCAAAATCAAACTTATACTTAACCCTGCTAAAACGAGACTGCTGCTCTTTAAACCTACTAGGCCCAACCCTATTGACTACCACCTTTAACGTTATGTCCAGCGACAAAACTACTACCTCTCCCACAGAGCACACCAAACTTCTTGGCATAGAGATTGATAATAATCTAAGATTTGATATTCATATCTCATTACTCTATTTTTGTTTTACTTGGATCGCTTGTCTGTGTACTTAATAAAGGATTTTTGCCTTGCTTGGATTACTTTTGAATACTTAGTAATCCTGTACAATTACATATTTTTTATTTTTATTTATTTATTTATTTTTTTTTACTTAAGATGAGTTTAAGTTTTCTGCTTCTACTACTATTGCCTGATCTGATTAATATACAGTGATTAAAGATATATGGACTGAAAATCTTCCACTGTTTTGTTTTTGGACCTACTACACTTGTTTAGTGGATTGTTTTGAGCCTTCGGGGATACCACAGAGATTACTTGTTTTTTTGATATTCATACCTCCCAAACTATCAAAAACGTAAATTAAAAACTAGGTACCTTCTACAGAAATAGACATTTCCTTACCAAACAAAGACAACCATATCCCACACTCACCTCATCTCCACCCTCCTCTATGCCTCACCTATTCTTACCAACCTTAGAAAGGCAGACTTAGCTAAGTTTGACTCCTGCTATAACAAAATAGCTAGATTCGCCTCAGACTCTGCATTTAGATCTCACCACTGCTCATCCTTAAGGCAGCTCAACTGGCTAGAATTCCCCCAACTCAAACTACAATTAACTTTCTCTGGCTCAAAATTCTGTATCAACCAGAAAAAAACCCTTGCATTACAAAACCTACTTCTTCCCTACTCTAATAACATGACTCTTTGCGCCAGTAAAATTCCTTCTCAAACTAAATAAATCTAATAATATAGCAGGGGAATCCCTCTTCTCTAACTGTGCGTCTAAAATCTGGAAACTCTACCCAGTCATATACCTACTATCCCTTCCTTTCCACTGTTTAAACAATCACTAAAAATCCATCTCAGTAACAACTGGCTATGATCCTGTACTACACCAGGTTAGCCCCTCCTTCACTGTACTCATCACTTCTTCTCTTACCTGACTATTCTTATACCTCCAGATATGTTAATATGTCTAGGTCCCTAGGATTGCGTATTATACGGATGATATAGTAAATCTGACAATTTGTTTCTAGTTCAGTCTCTACTAATCTGTAGGTAGATGTATTCTTAGACATGTGACTCTAGTAAAGATGTAGATGTAATCTTAAACATGCAACTCTAGTAATGATGTATTATTTCTTTGTCTAATTGTTAGATATTGTTTTTAGCACCCAAGTGTCATTTGTGATTGATGCCCAGGCTTTGAGGTGCAGAGGTTAAGTGCACCCCCAACTGACATCAAAGTACAGCAGCCAGGCAACCCTTCAGGAGCGCTGGAAGAATTTATCCGAGAATGGATCTCAAAACTCTAGGTTTTGCTGGCCTCCTCTGCTGTGAAGACAGCATTTTCCATTGGAACATCCCCCATGCCTCTGGAGGAAGTATACCCTTGTGAGTCCTAGGAAAGGACCTTGTGACTTAACAGAACCACATCTTTTTACCTCTGGGCTGATTCCTGGAATAAGATCTCTGCAGGGTAGAAAATGGATTTACACAGCAGTAAATGTCTTCCCATCTTGTTCACTATGGGAGAGTGTTTCTTTCACTGCTGGGTCAAATAATGAAGATCCATCAAAGGAAGCATTGATGAAAGAAGACTAAATGCTACGCAAAATCACACACAAGTGCATCCATGCCTGAACCCGTTGCCCATGAGGTGCCTTCAGCTGCATGTGATATTAACTTCATGGATGCATTACAAATAGACTGAAGGGTGGCCAGCTGCAAAGACAGCAGTTTGTGCTCCTCTGCCGGCATGGAGCCAGGAAGACATTTAGAGAGTTCTTTAATCAAGTCTCTCTGCAATCTGGAGAAATGCGGCAAATAATTAAGTGACTGGACAACAAAGGATGCTGACGTAAATGCACTTTCCAAATCTGTCCATTGCCCTAGACTCTCTGTTAGGAGGATGGACAGAAGAGTTCTGTTCTGCAAGCTCTTTCTTAGTGGCTGCCACCACAACCACAGCATCCAGAGGAACTTCCTTATTCCAGTGAGGCCCATCTTTGGGTGGGGCAAGAAATTTATTGGGTCTGTGAGACATGGGTTCCACAGTATTCGGTTCCTTCCATGCCCACCAAGACATGAAATCTATAAGGTCATCAGCCGGAGGAAGGGATGGGGACCCAAGACGTAGATGGTCAGGACCTGAACTTCTCCTGGGAAAGGTGATCAGAACCATCCGCCTTTCTGGCTAAGGTTCTCTAGAATGTCTTCAACGGAGATGTCTTCTGGTGGAGACCTTGGGGACCGTTCCCCTTCATCGAAGTCAAGTGTCTTTGTTTAAGGATTCCTGAGGCGAACCTATGTGCCTGCTTTTGCATGTCCTCTTCTGAGGGACTTCGTCAGTGGGATGATCTGGACAGGTATCAGAGGATAGGGGGAGATCCTGTAGAGGAACTGTGTGGAAGCTCGTTCAGGTTGTCTTTCCCTGCTGGATAGGCTGATTAGGTTCAGAACTCAGATCCAAAGAGATAAGAGTAGACTGGACTCTCAGATGAGAGAAGGCCCTCTTCACTACCTCAAATGCAGAAGAATCAGAAGACACCGTTGCCGGCCTCAACAGAGCTGAAGCCCCAGGTGCTGCTGAGCCTTGACTCTGCCCAGGCTCCTGCTGTAAGGGAGGAGTCGGACATGAGCTATCCAGTGCTGATGGGAAGCGATGGCTCCAAAAACCACAGAGCTGAATGAGTCCCCTGGATCTGGCACAGAAGCTTCAGCTCTGAGACTCGGCCTACTCTAGGGGGATCAGTGCTGAATAAGTCAGGGAAGTAGTTGGAGCTCAATGCCTAGATGCCTTCAGATACGACACACTGACTCTTGGAATGCTTGGATCCAAGGGCTCCACAATTGCTGGATTGATCGGAGAAGGAGAGATAAGTGGGTGAGAAACAGGTTGGAATCTGACGGATCTGATTGGGGACAGAGCTGGCAATACCCTAACTGAATCTGAGCCCGGAGGAACTTCTTCATCATTCTATCCATATCTGCTTCAGATATGCCCTAAGAGGACCTAATAGAAGAGAATGCGGTGAGAGGGGGGGGGCATCACAGTCTTCACAGTCGATTGCAAAATGGGGGATTGGAGTGTTGGGAAAATAGGCTCTGGTGAAAAGTAAGGGTTCCGAATCTTAGATAATTTCAATGTCCCCAACATTGGATCCAAAGATGCTGGATCTGACATTCTCATTAATTTAGCTGGCAGCTCTGAAGCTGGAGCAAATTTTGAAGAAGGGACAGGAGAACATTTTCTGTCCTCCCTGGACTCCGAAAAAGATTTTTGTTTCTTTGAGGGGGGTTGAGCCCCTAAAACAGAAGCTGCAGTGGAAGAAGATTAAGGGAGTACACCTTTTAGAACTAACTTATTATGACGACCTCTCAATGTTCAGGAATTGAAACCCGCACAAATTTGGCAGGAGGTTTCAAGATGGGCAGCCTCTAAACAATACGCTCACTCCTTGTGGGCATCAGAATTGGGAATTTTATGCCAACAGGAAATGGACTTTTTGAAGCCTGTTTTCAGCTATTTTTCAACAAAGAGAAAGATTTTTTTAAATAGATAAAATATAAATAAGAAATATAAAAACAGCAAAGGAAGAAAAAATACCAGCATATTAGAAATACCCTAAGAACAAGTAGGATTCTTTAAAGAAAAAGAGAGAAAAGGGAATTACCAATGATGATAAGGAATGTACCAAAAAAAATTCAGACAGAAAAATTCTAAGCCTGATGCTGATAACCCAGTAAGTAAAAAGGGAGGAAGGGCCAAGAATAGAAGAAAAAATAAAATAAATGTTCTACTTTTACCCACCAAAAGTTTGATAAACACCCCTAAAGCTAAAGAGAGCGCAATCCACATCTGAAATGTAGAAATGGCAAATGAGACCTAGGGTATTACAGGATTCTGTGGGGATTGTGGGTGCAGGGAGGAGCTTGACAGTCAGACCTGACAGTATAAGCAAATGCATCTTAGGCAGATCAGAGGACAGATCAGAGACACATCACTTGAAGCATGAATGAAAATGACATTATATCTACAGGTTAGCTGTCTGGTGGTCCTTGGGAAAACAGGTTCTGTAAGACAAAAATTGTAAAACCTGCTTGAGATCTAGATGCAGTGCCTAAATTCTAATGTTTGGTAAGGGTGTGAAGACAGGATCAGGTAACATCATCCAAGATGACCTGAGTAGGAGCACCTTTTTTTTTCAAGGCAGTGGTGGAAGCCCTGTGTCTCGTGCAGTGTGCCCTAACAGGAACTGGTAATGGTTTGCCAAGATAGGCATAGCAGGCAGTATTAAAAGTGGCTAGCCATTTTGAAATAGTCTATTTGAAGACCATTCTACTGTCTTTCCTTTTTGCAAAGGCCACTAAAAGTTGTTCTGTTCTATTTGGAAACTTTATTCTTTTAAGGTAATACGCTGCGGTGGTGGTGCTGCGGTAGCGTTGACACCTCATAGCAAGAAGTTGTCCCATTCGATTCTCAGCTGCTGACCCAAAGGGTGGCATGGCAAGTTTTTCCAAAACATAGTTCAGATCACAAGAGGGAACAGGGTTTCTCCTGGGTGGGCTTAGGTGTACAACCCCCTTTACAGGTTCACAGGTGTATAATAGTGGTCGTTACCCTAGTATACCTGTTTTATAGGTTCACAGGTGTATACTAGACTAATGGCCATTACAGCCCTTATAAGCACTGCTATGCAACCAAAATGTGATCTACAAATATGATTTACATACAGCATGATTTACTGACTGCCTCTGTCCATCAGACCTAGGTGCCAGATCAAGGGTGAATTTCCCATTACCCATCCATTGGTTCAAGCTGTGCTTAAACAGTTAGGGAGGAACTCTGCTTCACATGAATGAGCAGCCTGTTCCACAGGATAAACATTCTCTGAGAAACATATCCCTCTCTCTCCAACATCTCCTATTTATGTTGCAAAGTTTAGTTATTTTGATCTAGTAGTGCTGTTTGTTTTGTGGATGTGAAAAGGTTAATCAAAACAGGGTCCAAGGATGACTTGTATGCCAGGCAAAGATTACTTCTCAGACGTCTGTGTGATGCTAATTAAAGAGACAGGGCTTTGAGGCAGTCAGAGAAGGACATTGTGTTTACACTCTGTTTTCTTTTTGTAAGGAACC
The DNA here is from genome assembly GCF_019279795.1 of Protopterus annectens. Classification (NCBI taxonomy): domain Eukaryota; kingdom Metazoa; phylum Chordata; order Ceratodontiformes; family Protopteridae; genus Protopterus; species Protopterus annectens. The sequence goes on along the minus strand of NC_056731.1, from coordinate 1,668,096,471 downwards.
TCCATGGACGTTACAGTTGCTGCATGTGTCTGAGCAAGTACATACCCGAAGGGGATACTTTACTCTATAAGGGGTGTGATGAGGGCAGAGTACAGTGGTACGATGACCTCTCTGGATATAGAAGACATGCCTTTACTTATAAGTTGAGCAACACAGAAGGATTTTCTTACTGCCTTGGACACATGTTGATCAAAGGCTGGGTTACGATCTGCATGAGTTCCAGGATCCCTGACTAGTGAATCAACTTTTAGGGGTATTTTATTGATGCCCTATTTACCAGAGGTAGCAGACTTCCCAAAAGGTATTATAATGCATTTCTTGGCACTGAGTTTTAAGCTATGGCTTTGGTACTAAGCATTTGTCTGTGTTAGACCTTCCTGAAGTGTGTTCTTGTCTTGGGAGATTAAATGACTGCTCCCAGTTTGCAATCATCTGCGAATATGGTCAACCAGAGGGCTCTTGACATTAGGGTTGACCTCTGACAAATACATTCCAAAGAGCAACGAGCCCAGCACAGAGCCCTGAGGGACACCATGGGTGACTAGCCTCTTTGCGGAGGTGGCCTCACTGATCCTAACCTTGTGTCCTATCCTTGAGCCAAGTTAGCTATCCAGCTTGTTATACAGGGGTTTCTGTTTAGTTCCGCAAGTTTGTTGACAATGCCAGAGTGCTTTAGCCAGATCTAGGTAGGCAGTATGCACTACGTTCCCCCATCCATTGCCTTAGTGACCTTTTCAAAGATGTCCACAAGGTCCAGTAAGCATAATCTTCCTTTGCAAAGCCTAAATGATTGATCCAGTGTCTGGAGGTCTCCTATGTCTTTGTTGATAACTTCCTTGATAATTCTTTCCACTGCTTTGCAAATATGAAATACCCCCTCAAACTTATATATACTAACATCAAGATCACCATACCTTGGAGAAAGGGGAATATCATGAGAAATGGCCATTCCTGACTTAGTATATGTAAGCCTGTTTTTTTCATTCAGTCTCTGTTTCAGAGACTCTTGCAGGTCCCAACACTTCAAATAGCTACTGGAAAAAAAAACAGAGATAAAAGATTTATGGTACTTGGGTCTCTATCATTTCAAATGCCTGAAATTATTCAAGAATCGTACTATCCTATGCCTTCACCAATATAATCTGTTACTATATTTCATGACCTCTAAAATATTAATTGTTATAATTATCTATTATGTAAATAATGCTGCATCTTTCTATTATTAGGCTTTCCATATAATTAAGGCTTGAACACTATGACATTCTGTGTGTTGAGTTTTTATTCTCACAAACTAATGTGTAGTTTTTCAAATTTTGTGCTTGAATGTTATGGCCTTATTATGTCTGCTGTCATTCTAACAAACTAATGTGTTACTTGTATACTTGTGCTTGAATGCTATCACTTATGTCTTATCTAGTTTTTCATTCTGTTAACCATATGTATCTGGAGCTTTTCTCCCTAGGCCTCCACTGAAGATGGGTACACCTCATGACCCAGTCAGACTTCCACAGTAAACAAATGCCAAATAAATAAATAACAGATATATAGTTCCAAGGGCCTGTAGAAGGCCTTCCCTTATCAGGAGGAATGACAGTTGCAATCCTCCATTCTTGAGGCAAAAACCCAGTTCTATCACAATGGCTAAATAAGGACTCCAGGGGTTATAATAAGCTGCATTTCAGACTATTCATGAGGCATCCCAGGATGTTATCAGGACCCATTGAGGCTGTATTCTTCGCTTTAGCAATTGCAGCCACCACATGCTCCCTAGTTATAGCTGGAGTGGTTATATTTGAGGGTATATATTGGGGGATGGTTGGGGGTGAAGGGAGGTAAAACTGGAACTGAATTTGTTTGCCAACAGAGTTGCTATATCACCAGGCTCTGTGAATGTGGCACCATTAGCCACCAGTTCAACACATTTTGTGTGTGCTGCCCTTGAGGTTTCCAACATAGCTGAAGAGTGCCTTATGGTAATTTTTCACATGGGAGGCTACCTTAACTTCAAAGCAAGATCTGTTTGACCTAATTAGCTTGGTTAGTTACATATTTAGTTTAATGACAGAGTTATCTTTATGGGAATTACCCTTCCTGATTTTTGCCATACATTTTTTCTCTTTGTTGTACATCCTGTTTAATTTGGGATGCCACCAGGGTGGTTTCTTTCTGGGACTAGTTCTGGGCTTACTTCTGATAGGTAAGGCAGTCTCTATGCAGCCACTGACATGGTTATACAGAGTTTCCTACAGCAATTCAGTGTAGGGTGCTATGTCCTTGGAGTTTAGAGGGGCACTGAATTTTTCCCAAACCATCACTTAATAAAAAGTAGTCTATCTAGGAATAGTTTCTGTTTACTGTTTTTAATGGAGTTACACAGTTGCTTTTGAGTTGGAAGGCAACAGTTTTATGGTCAAGCCTTACCAAAAAGGATGATACACTGGGGTTGGGGGATGACCTATGGCTGGCTAGGATATGGTATGGGAGTTTGTCTTTGGTGATTTGAATGTGGAGGAACTGTTTCAGGTGTGGGTGTGAATAGATGGGGTGGGTGCGGAAGGCAGGCAGAAATGGCAGAAGCATGCACCTTAATACTAGAAGAAAGGCCCTGTTCAAACAATCCTGAAAGGTATTCCAAAAGTGGATTTATACCAGCATGAAGTGGCATTACACATTTGGCTGGCACCAAAAAGAAAACCTTTTCCACTTGGGTAAGTATGATTTTCTGTAATTGGTTTTCTTGTCTCTGTTAAGGCAGATAGCACTTCAGTAGAGTAGTCTGCATTGTTTGGAGTTAAAATCCAATCTGCCATGCGGTTAGTTTGAGTGTGTTTAGGTGTCGATGAATGACAGAACTCTAAGCAGAGTGTGTATATCTAACTCTGGGGTCAACAGGATGGAGAACCAGTGGTGCCTTGGATAGAAAGGGACTACGAGTATCATGTCCGGCCTGTCTGACCTTACTTTTAGCATTACCCCGGGGAGCAAGTGTAATGAAGGGAAAGTATACTGGAAAAAGTCTGTCCATTCGAAGGAGTCATCATCTCCCCCTCCATGTCTCTGTCTGTTGTGTTCTGGAGCAGAAGCTTTGGAGTTGTCTATTCTGACAGTAGGCAAAGAGATCTATACTGAAGTATCCCCACTGTTAGGTCAGGTCCGGGAAAATCTCTGCCTTCAGCATCCATGCGTTGGGGTCCAGACGGTCTGTGCTCAGGCAGTCTGCTATGGTGGTGTTCTGGCCAGGGATATAGGATGCTATTAGTGTCAGTTGTAATTCTTGTGCCAAGAGTCAAATCTTTATTATTAGGCTGCAGAGGGGGTAGGAATGTGTGCCCCTTTGTTTGTTCAAGTATTACATAACTGTGATGTCTGCCATATCTGCAATGTCCCTAGGGTCAGGTTGCTTTGAAAGGCTTTTAAGGATGGAAGCACAGCCAGCATTTTTTCCAGTTTATGTGCAGTTTCCTTTATTTTGGAATCCAGATTCCCTACACCTTCAGTTGTCTTAAGTGTGCTCCCCAGGGTATTTCTAAACTCTCTGAGATTATGGTTTTCTCAGTTTCTGGTAGACAATTGTTTGCCCTTGGGTTGTGTCCAGTTCCATTTTCAAGCAGGGGAAGAGAGCCACAAGGGTTTTCAGTGGTTGAGAATGTTGTTCTCAAGTGTTTCTAGGAACCATTAGAGTTTTCTCATGTGCAGTACTGCAAGACAAGCCATTAAGATGCAGGATGCCATGTATCCCAAGGCCATTAAGAATTTCCTTGCAGAGATTGCCTTCCATAGAATTAGGCTGTGTACACAGTTTTGTCAGGTAAGAAAAATCTTGTCTTGGGGTATGAGGGCCTTTTGCTGTACTATCAGTGCACCCAGAAAGAGAATTCTTGTTTGTGGCTTCTTGTTTATGGCTGAAGTTGGGACTTGCCCAAGTTCAGAGTGAAGCCTAACTTCTGGAAGCAGTCCACTGTGACTTGCAGGGGTATCTGAAGATCCAGGATGGATTTCCCCTGGATGAGGCAGTTGTCAATGTAAGGGTAAATGTAAACATCTGAAGTTCTGCAATAGGCAATAAGTGGAGCTAGGGATTTGATAAAAACTCTGGAATCAGCACATAAGCCAAATGATAAAGCAAAGAATTGGTAGTGTAATTTGGTTGCCATAAATCCTTGGCTATAAGAACATGAAGGTTGCAGGTATCCTTCAGGTCTAGGTGACCATACAGGCTCCCTTGAAATGTTATTGGTAAACTTTTTTGTACTGTTAAAATGCTGATTTTTAGACTGTGCAGAAACTTGTTTATCTTTGAAAAATTTAAGATTAGATTAGTCTCCAGGTGCCTTCCTTCTCAGGACCAGAAAAATAGTTGAGTAAAACCCTGTGCCCTATTCTCCTGCAGGAACTGGCTAAATGGACCACTGCTGCAGAAGTTCTAGTAGGATGGAAGGAAGAACTCTCTCTTGGTCCTTTGAGGGCTTTGGTATTCCTAGGAAGGTTTTCTTTCTATTGAACTGAACATTTTTTGGTGACGAGTTTCCACTGCTGTAGGAAGGATGAAGTATCCATGCTAGAGGGAGGGTGGAGGTGCTGCTGTGTGGGGAGAATATGGTTCTTCGATCCCTCAGGTGTAGGGCGTTGTTCAGATTGCTACTTTCTACACTGTCTTGGTCTCTTGCCTTGGGGAGACCACCCTTTTTCTTGCCTTGGAGGCAGCAGCCAAGATTTAGAGGGGTAATTCTTCTGATATCTACAAGTGGGAGACAAAATTCATTTACAATTTTGATTAGTTTCCTTTTTTGTTTAATTTCTAAAAAACTTTCTTTGCAGGCAGAACAAAGACCACTGCTGCAGTAGCTTAAGCTAAATGCGCTATATCCTAGGATTATACTAAGGTCCAAATTCTCAAAGCTTCAGGGTACCTTTAATGTGCTCTAACCACAGACAGACCCGAGGGGAGTTGTTTAAAAGGCGTGTTTATGCCACCATAACATCAGAATTTTCTTGCCAAGAAGGGAGGCTAGAACCTCAAAACATACATGACAGTAACAGCCACAAAGTATAACCATTAGCTGCAACCTCTTTTACAAATGAAGAGAAGAGAAGAGAGAAAGGTAATATACCTACATATATACATACGAATGCACACCCTGGCAGCATAAGTAAAGGTAAACAAGGGGGATGATGAGATGGTGTGACTACTCCAATAGTGATTTATTAGGCCATTAACTATTATGGTGAGTTTTACTTGCACACCTGTACTATGTTCAACGTAACGAGCACTGCTGCAGTAGCCAAAGCTAAATGGGTAGCATGGCTAACTTTAACTTGGGGGGGGGGGGGGGAGTCAATCAAGAATCCAAACCCCCCCCCCCCCCCCAAAAAAAATGGTCCTCACAAAACCAGATCTGGGCCTAGAAAACAAAACCAATTTGTGATGATTTGTAAAAGTATACACGGATAATCAAGTAGCTGCCTCTACAATACTTCTAGAGTTCACCCTTTTCAAAAATACCGAAGAAGGCAAAACCCTGGTAGAAAAAGCTTTGACCCTTTCTACAAATGGTTTGTCATGGTGAGCATAAAAACAAACAGCCTGTGACATATATCTTGAGATAGTCAACAGCCTTTAGAAATCGGTTTTCCTTTTTTCTTATCTTCATAGGAAACAAACACAAGCTCAGCTTTCTTGAAGGAATTTGTCCTGTTCAAGTAGTACCGGAGCTGCCTGTGGACATCCATAGTATGCACGGTTCTCTCTCCCTCATTCTCTGGTTCTGGATAAATCAGAGACAGATTAATAGACTGCTTCAACGGGGAGATTAAGGGATTGTCTCAAAGTAAACTCTTATGAGAAAAGTCAGACTTGCTCTTAAAGAAACCCCATCCTTGTAAAAAGATAAAGAAGGGATGGCTCTCCACACGGGCTTGTAATTCAAGATAACCTATGAGCAGATGTCAGAGCAATGAGGAGGACGGTCTTCCAAGCATGGACCGTAATTCCTCTCCATGAGCTGACTGAAACAGAGCAATGGTAATCTTTCCAGGCACAAAACTGAGATCCCAAGGAGTCGTCAAGCTGTTTTCTAGGAGGACAAATGTGCAAGACCTTTTTCAAAAACTGTTTATCAAGAGTACAAGAAGAAAGGGAAGAACTAAGAGCAGACAATCAGAGATGGATGACAAATGACTCTTGATGGAAGAGTACACTAAGCCACAGGACAGTAACTAAATAATCTAACACCAGAAGCAACTTGGCCTTAAAATGGTCCTGTGTCTTAGAATGGCACTAACTAGAAAATTACTCCTGTTTTCTCATATACAACTTTCTAGTAGTAGGTCCTTTAGCTACATTTAGTACCTGCTGTGTGCCCTCAGAAAATAGGTGCCTAAGGGGAATCAAAACTCTTATCATCCAAGCAGTCAGTTGTTGATTTTCCAGATTGAGATGCATCAAAGAACCCCAGTGTTGTCTAAGTATATTAATATGGGAGCCTGTGGTAACTGTCTTTAGCCAGACCGAAAAGAAGGGAGAACCACTGTTGTCTGGACCAGAAAAGGGTTATCACTATACCTTTGTTAAGTTTTTCTGATTCTTTGAGAGAACGTTGGGTATTAGTGGAAAAACATAAGATACATTCCCATCCAGGGGAATGAAAAGGTATCTCTTCCAAGCCTGACTGAACTTGTTCAACTGTCTCTTCTGCAAGGAGGCAAACAGATCTATTTGAGGTGTGCCCCACAGATGGATTCTTTCTTTAAAGGCCTCCTTTTTTTGTTTTGGTGAGGGTCTGCCTTTGTCCTGCTCAGCTTATCTGCAAGTAAATGTTGCTCTAATGGGGGTGTATGAAGCCTGCACAATCAAACTAAGCTGGGTAGCTGTCACCCAGGCTATTATAGCAAGACTGTAAAGGGGGTAGAACCTGGTTACCCCAGTTTGTTCAAGCACCACATTACTGTAGTGGTGTTTTTTCTGATCACTTGAAGAGGTCCTGGTGTCCAGAGATGGTTCAAAGTTGTCAGAAGATTGATTACTGCCATCATCTTTTTGACGTTTCTGTATTTTTGTCTGTCCTGCTTGTTCCACAGACCTTGCACTTTTATTCCTAGTGACAGTGCTCCCCTTGCAAAGTCTGAGTAGTCTGCTGTGATCAACTGACAGAAGGTGTTTTGGGGGGGGGGGGGTTTGGGAAGGCCTGTACTGACAGACAGTTGAGTCCTCCACTAAAGTAACTTTTTTATTTTTTAACAAAGCACTGGAATTTGAAAACTCACAGGGTGTTGATGCCATGATCACAAGTAACAATGGAATTTTCCTCATGTGAAGTCTGGCTAGTGGGATAACGACCATCATAGAAGCCATGAATCCTAATATCCAGGAATGCTCTCTGGTGGAAAAGTACAGTTTTGTACCTACCATAAATGTAGATGTTCGAGGATCCACACTGCTGCAGTCCTAACCATTGGACAATATATACAAAAATACAAGAGTATAACCTCACCCACACAACCACCCAGAATCCCAAAGCAGAGGTAAGGGAGGCTGGCAAATCATAAGGAAGCAGGAGCTGTCAACATGCCTTGCAAAAGCAGTGGCAAAAAACCAGCCTAGATTTAGAGTAGAGGAAGGTGGTAATGCTTAGAGAAAGTATGCACTGAACTCCAAGTAGCTGCCTCCAAAATAATGAGGGCTAATCCCAGCTGGAATCTCCTTGCCATGATGGGAATAACAAAATGCAATGCAAAACCCAATCCACCTAGAAATAGTTTGTTTTGACACAGGCTTGCCCTGAGAACTCAAAGCAAAGAAACAAACAACTGCTGAGACTGCCTAAAATCCTTGGTCCTGCTTAAAAACTGCCTGTGTACATCTAAAGTGTGCAAAATCTTTTCCCCTTATTTTGGGGATCTGCATAGAAAGTAGGCAAATGAATAGTTTGGCCACACTAGAAACCACCTTAGGCATAAAAAGAAGGATTGATACCCTATCCTTATGGAAAATCAAAAAACCCTTCTTGCAGAAGTATGGCCAACAAAAAGCAGTCTTCCATGACAAGTATTTCAATTCAGCAGTAGCCGCTCAAAAGGTTGTAGAGTAAGTTTCTCCAACACAAAATTGAGATCCCATCTTATATTCTTTGCCTCTAAGAAATTGCTTGAACAAAGGATGCGAAAACAATGGTGGGTCACAATCATAGTGAGCTGAAAGCATGAATCTTAATAGAAGAGAAAGACAAACCTTTGTCCAATAACTCAGTAAGATATTGAAGAGCCACACTCAAATTAGGCTCAGAAATCTCCAAATTCTTTGCACTCCAAAATAAAAATCTCTTCCATTTTTCTGTGACACTTTCCTTGTACTAGGTCTTCTGGCTTCCATAATCACATTTAAAACTTGTTGAGGAAGTTGAGACCTGCTGTGTTTCAAAACAGAATATGCCAGGCTGTTAGATGAAGAGAGTGAAGCTTGACATTGAGCAGGTGACCGTCCCTCTGAGACAACAGAATCAAAGGTAAAGGCCATGGAGGCTTCCTTACCAGACTCCTCAGTAATGGGTACCAGTGTTGCGAGGCCAATCTGGAGCTATTAAAATCATCCTTGGCTTGTCTTGTCTGACCTTTAGGAGCACCTTTGGGAGAAGAGGCAGAGGTGGAAAGGCATACACATGAAGATTTTTCCAACTGAAAGAAAGAGCATCCACTTTCCAAGCTGTGTGATGAAACCTCTTTGTGCAAAACTTTGGCAGCTGGTGGTTTAGTGAACAGATCTATGTCTGGAGTTCCCCATGACACTGTCAATTTCGAAATACATGAAGATCCAGTTTCATCCATGATTTGTCTGCTTAACACATCTGCTAGTGAGTTCGCAGAAACCTTGCCTGAAGAGTTAGTTGCAAGCTGAGCGCAGTCTCCCATAAAATCATTGCTTGCTTGTTTGTTGATGTACCACATGACAGTTGTGTTGTCTGTTAGAATCAACACCTGCCCTGGAAGAAGCCATTAATGCAAACTGGACTGCTAACATCTCCTTCATGTTGATATGTAGATGCTGTAGTCTGGCAGGCCACTTGTCTTGTATCCACTTTCCATTTAGATGAGCTCCCAAGCAATGTCTGAGGCATCTGTCGTTAAGAATCTGATCGCCCTCTGGCCGGTCAGAGAGAGTCCCTTGTTTGGGTGACATTCCTGAGCCCACCACAAAAATTCCTGTTGAATGCAAGGTATTATTTGAATGACAGTGTCCAAATCCTGGCAGTGCTGTGTCCATACATTTTGAGATACCATTGCAGCTTCCTCATATGCAGTTTGGCATTGGGAAGCACCAGAATACAAGATGCCATGAACCCTAAGGCTTGAAGGACTGTCCTTGCAGTCAGCCGGACTGAAGAGATAGTTGATGGAAGTAAATGGAAAGATTCTTTTGTTTGTCCCTGCTGTATTCAGTCTCACACCCAGAAAGCACATGTCTTGAGAGGGTACTAGACTGGACTTTATTACAGAATACCCTAGGCATCTTAGCACTGCTATCACATATTCCAAATGCTGTAAAAGGTCTTCCTCTTCTTGAGCCAGAATCAGGCAGTCGTCCAAGTAAGGATAGATTTGAATTCCTTTAGCCAGAACCAACTTAGTCTGATAGTGAGATCTAAAGTTACCATCCAGTGATCTTTGCCCAGCAGAGGTAAAAGCTGTCATTTTGAACTTGGGAATGTCCAGATAAGTGTTGAGGATAGATAAATCCAAAATTGGTCTCCATGTGTTCCCTTCTCTTTGGTACTAGGAGCGAAGAAAAAAAATAGGCCCCTTTCTGGCACAGGAACTGGCTGAAAGGCCCCTATTTGGAGTAACAGAGAAATTTGCTGTGAGCCTCTTTTCTTTGTAGAGGAGGAATGTCTGGCATGCCTTTGAAAGGAGGCAAGGTATGGAAATAAAACCTGTAACCGTGGTGAATGATATCCAAAACCCATCTGTCTTGGGTAATTAAATCCCAATTTTCTTTGAAAAGAGCCAACCTTCCATTGGCAGCTGAAAACAGGTCATTGCCCTCACCAGAAGTCTGAGCAGGTGAACTCCTGTTCTTAGACCTACCCCTAGACTGGGAATCATAAGCAGGATATGTCCATCCCTTAGTAGGCCAATTTCTACTGCACCTGCAAAAATCTTTAACAGTTTGCATAGACTTAGCCTTGTCCTCCATTTTCTTTAAAACTGCTTCGTCTTAACATGCTCAGCTAAATTCTGATCCCTCAACCAGGAAGAACAGAACCAGTGGCAGCCACCTCGAGGAGGCCTGCACAGCATCAAAACCACATTGCAAGGAATGCTTACCCACCTGTTCAGACACATGAACTAAATCCTGCAACTCTTTACACTCAATACCTTCCCCTTAGACTTGGAGATAATTTTGATATTTTAACATGTGAAACTGGCAATTTCATGGCTAAAGTGGAAGAAGTATACACTTTCTTTCCCATCTATCCAAAGTCCTTGCCTCTTTATCAGGAGGAACAGGATTTTTAACAACAGAGCTTTTTTAACCTTTAGGCCCCTGAGAGACTAGGACTCTTAAAAGATACTTATGAGCTTCAGGCACCCTTCTATAGTACTATCGGTTTAACTGGGGCAGAGGCAAAGAATCAGGGTTCAGGGAAGCCTCTGCAAAACATCTTCCACCACATTCAGAACAGGAGGTATAGCTAAAGGCCTATGCTGGGGTAAAACAAGAATTCCTAAGCCTCTTCCTGGAATCAGAGAAATCTTGACCTTCCCATTTAAAATCCCTCATGGAATGCAGAGTCTCTGAAAATGAAAAGAATCATCCACATCAGAATCAGAATAAGGAGGATACTCCCACTGCTCAAAAAAACTCTCAGGTTCCACCGAACCTCTAATCAGAGTAATCAAATCCTCTGCCATTTTAAGCATATGTTTCTTAGGCAAAGATCCTGAAGAGCTAGGAGGAACCCCCACTGAAGTTAAACCTGGCCTGCCTCTCAAAAAAAGCCTTGGAGAAACAGAGAGGAGGCTCACACCTTAGGAAGAGAGGGAAGAACAGCCACCTGAGAAGCCCCTTCAGCCTGGCCTACCTCCTGAGAGGACACATCCTGTAACAGTAAAGTCTCTCCCTGAGACTCCAACCCAAAACTAACCTGGCACAGTCTAACCTTAAACAAGGTATACACAAGGTATGGTAATCCTATGAGGTATCTGTTTTCCCCAAGAAATACAGTTATTCACTTTTTCTGACATCCGTTAAATACTGAGGCACTGGGACAGCGGACTACCCAATGGTTAGGACTGCAGCAATGTGGAATGAAGAACATCTAGGGTCTGACTGAAAAAGTTCATAAAAATTTCTCTGTATAAATCTACTCTGCCCTGAGAAATAAAAGACTCTTCTAATGGAATTATTCAGGAGGGTACCAAAAACACCAGCATATGGGAAAGAACAGGAGAAGATTTTGGGAAATTCAGCTAAATTCCAGACACAGCAGAAAGTTCCTGACAAAGTTCAAGGAATCTTGACAATTAAAAGTATATGCATATATGACAGTCATCTAAATATGGAAAGATATGAAAACCCTGAAGTCTGCAATATGCAATTGCTTGGGCTGGATGCTGTAAATATGCCTGGAGTGTTAGTTAACCCAAAGGGTAAGACAGAAAACTGATAACGAGATTCAAGGGCAGAGTGGTGGACTTCTTTGAGACAGTTACCAAGGCTATAGACAAGGGAAAGGTGGTACACAGAGCCTACCTAGACCTCGCAAAGGCCTTCGACACCATTCCCCATTCTGGTATTATAGACAAGCTCACCAGCCTGAACATAAACCCATATGTCACAAGATGGGTTGCCAATTGGCTCACGGACAGAACCCACACGGTGAGAGTTGCGACAGCTAGGTCGGACTCTAAACCGGTTACAAGTAGCGTTGCCCAGAGCTCAGTCTTAGGACCCCTCCTGTTCAGCATAGACTTCTCAGAGGTACAGACAAATACAGGAGGACTATGGCTGACCAAGTTTGCAGACGACTGCAAACTAGGGGCTATAACTGACTCACCGGCTGACACAGACATCCTCCAAAAGTGTCTCACTGAGATGGATACCTGGTGTCAAAATCATGGCCTCAAGCTAAATGCCAAAAAGTGCATAGTTATTACCTTTAGAAATAAAGTACCTACAAACTACCACATAGGTGGTAGTCCCCTAAATATGGAAAACGTAATAAGGGATCTGTGGACCCAAGCACATAGGAATATTTCTTTTGATAATCACATTGCCAAAGTGGTTAGAAAATCCTTCTTTGTGGCCCACCTAATCACAAAAGGGTTTGCATCCAGATCAGAAGAGGTCATTGTGTCCCTCTACTCATCAGACCCATCAGAGTATAACACCCCATTTGGGATATACCTTACAAGACACCTGCAACAGCTGGAAAGACCACAGAAGTACCTCACCAAGAGGATCACTGGCCTCAAACAGATGCTTAATGCAGCTCGTCTGAAGAAACTCCAGCTGTACTCGGTTGAATACCGCCTTTTCAGAGGTGATCTCTGCCTGACATACAAGGCCATGTCCAACCCAGAATTGATGGACATGCTCCACCTAAAGAAAACCTTATCCCCTCGAGCCACACACAATAAATAGGACATGCTGGAAGGATAGATTCCTATCCCAGAGACTTCCCATGCTTTGGAACAAGATTCCAATCTACATTAGGCAGAGCTCCTCGCTAGCACTCTTCAAGAGAAACCTTGACGAGTGGATGGGAAACAAAGTTTACCCCGGGGATCACTTCAGTGGCTCTGCTGGACAGAGGCACACGGAACTAATCTAAGGGGTCGGCGAAAGCCAACACATTCTGGCTAGGCTTATAAATGCTTTCGGGCAGATAGCCTAGTACCTACCTATGAACCTTAAGAAAAGCTTGAACTGCTTGCAGAGTGTGATATGGTGATAAGCATGCTTCAGGACCAGAGTTGCAATGTAATTGAGAAAAAGGATAATGGGTAACAAAGGTTTGAAGACTTAGCATCTTGAAAATTGGTACCCTAATACACAGACTGAGAAAAGAACGAACCAGTATTAGCCTCCTTTGTCTCATCTTGTGGAGCCTGAAAGATGAGTGTGAAAATACTTAGCCTCTCTGTTCTGGATGCACATTTTCCATTACTCCCCTGGGCAATACGTCATCTAAAACTGGGCTGAGGAGGACAAGGCAGACTGGTTTGCTGCATGTGGGGAAATCCCCTGTAAAGGAGGATAGGACTGTCACCGCCATCTGCACCCAAGTTGGAACACTTTGCTGTCTGAGATTATCTGATTTTAGAGAGATAAGTGAAAGTGCAAACAGGTGAACATCTTTAAAGGACTGCCAGGATAGAATGGGGTGGGGAGAGCTAAAAGTGATATACAGTCATTCAGACTTTTGGAGCTGCCCCTGATTATGGGAAGCTCCTCTTTCTTGGTAGAGTATCCCTGTCAATGTTTACTGAAGTTATTTTTATTTTTTTTCTAGCTGAGCGAGTCTGTTGCACTTTCTTAGAAAGGGCCAGGAACTGAAGGGAATGTTGTTCTAAAAACTAACAGAGAGGGCTGAAAAAAATCGAGGGCCCCTTGAGTCACTTTCCCTGCTTCATAAAACTTTTTGACTAAAACGAACATCTTTTTCAAGGGGACAATTACAAATTTTGAACTACACATGTTCAGGAAGATTTTAAATGGAATGTTCTTAAAACTGGAAGGGGTGGGGGTGGGGCTAAAAAATTTGAGAACCACTTGAATCACTTTCTCTGTCTTGTCAAAAGTTGAGTATTTCAGGAGCAGGAGGACAAAAAAAGCATATTTTTTAAGGGGAAAATTAAGAATTTTGGACTGTACAGGTTCAGGAAGATTTGTATGCACAAACAAGCAAATTTTCTCATAACATAACTGGTGGCTGCAGCCCAAGATAAAGCATTACCAGCATCATAACAGTACATGGAGTATTTGGTAATTTAGGAAGCAGACCTGATACAGAATTTAAACAGGTTTTGAAATCAGACGCAGGCAGATCAGAGAAGACATTCCTCATGTTTTCAAATTTAATCCACATAATTAAAAGTTATGTACTTACCATAATCAGTATCTGTGTTGACAATTTTCATTCTTTCTCACTGATGGGTCACGGATCAGACTTTTTCCAGCCTTAGGCTCCGAATCTCAAGCTCCTCCCTCTTCCCATAATACAGCACACCTTTGCTAACTCCCCAGATCGACTTTGCTACCCTATAGTACAATAGGTTATAATAGTACAGAAACTAGAAAAGAATCACGGCTCAAACATAGAAACTAAAGTTTCTGAATTTCCTCCACAAACTTCTCAAAGGCACAAGGCCAGGGGACAGTTGGGAGGGATGCGAGGAAGAATGAAAATAGACAACACAGACACTGAGTTATGGTAAATACATAACTTTTAAATTTGATGTCCTTTTCATTCTTCCTCATTGATGGATCGGAGTCCCCAGCTATGTAACTCCTGGGCAGCCCTCAACGAAGGATGCACAGGAGCACGGTCAAGCCAAAAGATGCCCTGCTCCTAGAAACAATATCCAATTTATAATGAGACACCAAGGTGCAAGTCTTAAACCAAGAGGCAGCAGCACAAATCCCATCAATTGAGGACACGGAAGAGAAGGCAGATGATGTTGCCACAGATCTGGTGGAATGAGCCTTGGGTAGTTAAGGTAATTTGATACTTTTTGGTGAATAAATGAAGAAAATACAATCTGTGATACACTTGGCTAAAGTAATCTTTGAATCTGCCTGACGAACAGTTTACTGAGAATGACAGAAATAGCTTATCAGATTTCCTACACTTTTTCGTCCTCTGAAGATCAAAACAACTGCCTGTGAACATCTAAAAGATCCAAAATATATTCTACTTTGTTGGAAAAATTGGGAAAAAAGACTGGCAACTGAACATATTAGTTGTTCGGTTCCGTGGCTACCTTAGGCATAAAGGAGGGATTTGTTCTTAATGATATCCTGTCTTTAAACTGATGTAAGAAGGTTTCACTGACAAGGCCTGAAGCTCCGATACTCTCATGGCAGAAGTAATCGCTACTAAGAAAATTGTTTTCTAGGACAGAAATTGCATGTCACAACTATCCACCAGATTAAAGGGCTTCTAGGTAAGGCCTTACAGCACTAATGTGAGATCCCAATGAGGAGAAGGGTCTTTAATTGGAGGCAGAAGAAGAAAAATGCCCCTCACAAAAGCCTTGCATAAGCTGGAAGAAAAAAGAGAGGAAGACCCCTTTCCAGCATGAAAATTGGATATGGTAGCCAGTTGAAGCTTAATGGTAGAGAAAATGGCCCTTTCTTGCAAAAGATTACTAAGAAAATGGAGAATAGCTGAAGTGGGAGCTGAAAAGATTGACATTCTATTTAGAGGCCCAAATAGCAAATCTCTTCCACTTACTGTTGCATACCCTTTTATTGGAAGCCTTCTGAGAGGCCAGGATTATAATCATGGACAGAAGGATTGAGCCTGGAATTTCTTATAACTGAAAGTGGAGAAACCATGAGGTCAACTTAAGGGTGTGGAGATTGGAGAGCTGGATGTCTGATGGATGGGATACAAGATCCTGTCTGGGATCCAATATCCAAAGCAGATACTTCAGATGAGACCAAAGAAAGGGGAACCATACCTGACTTGGCCAGAAAGGGGCAATGAGGATTACTGAGCTCTTCAACCTGCTGGCTTTGTTTAGAAATGTCAGGATAAGAGGCAAAGGAGGGTAGGCATAAAGGAGACCCGGAGGCCAGTTGAGGACTAGAGCAACCCTCGGTAATGCCCCCCTTCGGGGGGGGGGGGGGTCAGAGCAAAGTACTTGCTGCACTTGAAGTTCTAGGGAAAGATAAACAGGTCACAACAAGTTTGGCTCAAGTGGCCGAAAATCTTGTTTTCTACTGAGTGATTGAGGGACCACTCATGAAGAGTCAGAATAAATTTGTTCAGTCTGTCTGCTAGGACATTGGCACGGCCTCCCTGCTCAACGGGTACAATCGTCCTTGTTTGTTGATGTAGCAGACTACTGACATGTTGTCTGTATGAACTGCAGTTGTCCCGTGAAGAAGAATCTCCTGAAAGGCTTGCACTGTTAGGACTGCTCTCATCTCTAGGACACTGATATGCAGATTTGTCTCAATTAATGACCACATACCTTGGACCATCTTTCCTTAATGACCTCCCAATGCACATTAGAAAGCATCTGTGGTTATTGCAGCTATCAGAACGTTGAGAAAAAAGGTCTGCCGAGAAACGGGTCATCCAATTGCATCCGCCACTGTAAATGATTCTTACAGATCATAGACAGCTTTATGGGAACTGAATGTGTTTGGTAGAGAATGGACCGCTGAACTGCTACTGTCCATTGAAGTAGTCTCAAAGAACCCCCTAACAGGAGTAGAACGACTGCAGCTGACAGTGAACCCAGAGCCCAAAGCATTAGTTTTGCTGCTGGAGAACGCACATCTAAAGTCCTGGACCTGTTGTCTTAGAGACATTATACAATGTCTCAGTAAGGAAGCCACTTAAGTGATTGTGTTCAACTGTGTCCCTATGAATTCTAGGTTCTATGCAAGAATCAAGTTTGATTTTGCCATATTTATCATGATGCTGAGATGTTTGAAGATCTTTACTACATAGCTTCTTGACTGAAGCAGTCGATGCCTTGCTGGTGCAGACAGAGAATGACCTGGAATCCTTTTAGTCTCAGGTGAGCCGCTAGCATTGCCAAGCATTTAGTAAACACCTGGTGGGGGGGGGGGTAGGGAAGTCCAAAGGGCAGAGTTCTGGACTGGTAGTGAATGCCTCCTAGCCGAAGTGTCTTCTGGAACACCTGTCTATTTTGATATGAGAGTGTGTGTCCTGAATCCACTGAGCACATCTAATCATACTAACGCAAAAATGGCAAAATGGACTGAACTGTAATCATGTGGAACTTTGACTTCTTGACTGATTCAAATTGCTGAGGTCTAATATAGGTTTCAGGTCACCTGTTTCCTTTGGCACTAAAAAGAAGTGAAAATAAGTTCCAAATGCTCTTTGTTTGGTCAGGACCTCTTGGGTGATTTTTTTTGTAGACGTTTTTGGACTTTTTGAATAGCATACTACCTCTGACTGGGTGGTATGTTAGGGAGTTTCCTCCTGGGGCCTGGACGATGAAGGGAAAAGGGAATGTAATAGCATCTGGATAGAATGTGTAGCACCCAGGTGCTGTTTATTATGTTTGTCCAGGCATCTAGGTGCAAGGATATAGACAACCCCTGACAGCCTCCGCAGTAAAACAATCAGGAAGCGCTAGGATCTCTTAGAAAAGGGCTCCCTGAAACCCTGATTTTGCGGTCCCCTTCTGCCTCTCGTAAGGTGTCTGCCATTAAAACCTCCTCCTCTGTCTCAGGAAGAGTTGTCCTCACATGGGTCCTGGAAAGATCCTTGAGTCTTTCTGAACCAAGTTTTCTTCACTCCTCGACGATTCCTTGAGAAGATCCTCTGAGGGGTAGAAAACCTGATCTCCATGGCATACCAGGTCTTCCCTTCTTGCTCACTGAGGGTTAGTGAATCCAAACAAAGAGTAACCATCAAAGGGGGCACTAATGAATGATGTCTTGAAGGGCTCCACAAAGTCAAAGCCGCATCTAGGTCTGTCGCATAATGGCTATGCCTGCACCAGCTGCTCGCGAGGTACCTTCTGCCATGTACAAAATCAACCTAATTCAGGAATTTGCAAGGGAGGAAAGAGTAGCCGGTTGGGATAGAAACCTTCTTCAAGTCCTCCTCCGACATGGTCTCTGCAAGAGCGTCAGTTAGCTCCTTGACCATATCTGTCTGCAAACAGGTGAAATGTGACAAACAGTTTAATGGCCTCAGAGCGAAGGTGGCTGAGGCGTAAACACGCTTTCCATCTCTGCCCATTGCCAGAGACTTCCTGTATGGCGGATGGACAGTAGAGCTTTGTTCTGCCAGCTCCTTCTTCGTGGCTGTTGCAACAAAAATATCATCTACCGAGATACCTTTACTCCAACTTGGACGATCGGAAGGTGGGCTGGGAATCTTATCGGCGTGCATGGGGATAGGCTCAACCATGTCCAGTTCCTTCCAGGTCCAGCATAAGACTAAATCTATCAGGCCATCTCTGCTGGGGGAGGCATCCAGGACGTACATGGGGATGCCCTGAAAGCCTCCAGGAATACAGATTCCTCAGGAGGAGGAGTTTGGGAAGACCAGACATCTTTTTCTCAAAGGAGTTCCAGGATGTCTCCAAAGGAGACATCATCATGTGGTGATCAGGTGGATCCTTCTCTCTCATCGAAGTCGGTGTCATCTGTGAGGAGACTCTATAGGGGAGTCTATGTGCCTCCTTTTACACTTTTTCTTCCAAGGGACCTCCTCTTTGGTGTGTTCTGGAAAGGTATCGGAAAAAGGGGGGTCTCCCTGGGGTGAAGTGGTCCAGAGGCTACTCAGGGTAGGCTGACCTATAGCAGGTATGATGGGCTCAGTGCTCAGATCCAATGAAAGATGAGGCAGACCCTAGGAGTGAGGAGATGCTTCTCTAGTCGTAAAGAAAGCCATTTCTGCAACCCGGAAGGCTGACTGACCCCTCCACTCCCTTGGAGTCAAAATTACCAAAGGAGAGAGAAGAGAGCCAACCACATATCAGAGGCCTGCCGACAGAACCGGGCCAGAGCTGTTGAGGGCAGAAACTAAGAGGGGAAGTGACGGATCCGACAAAGTCAAAGCCAAAAGCAATCACCAAGAGTCGGCGCAGACGTCTCTGATTGGGGACCCACTCTGATCCGAAAGGAGGGGAACAGGGCTGGTCAGGGACGTAGTCAGAGTCGAGTAAGGGAGCTTCCTCGGATCCAGCATCAACTCATGAAACCAGGGTCTTTGGTTTCCGAAACCTAAAGATGGATTGGAAAAGGAGTCTGCAAAGTAGGAGATGAAGCACTTATGGATCCTAGATGGGACGGAGGTGGCAAGACTCCCATCTGGATCTTCGTCCTGAGGAACTTCTGCATCATCCTGTCCAAATCGGCCTCAGTGAGACTTCAGGAAGATCTGGAGGAAGATGCCGAGGAAGCATGCCTGGATTTACTTTGTGTCTAAAAGACTTTTACTGGAAGGGCTGGTGAGAGTGGTTCTATTTGGAAGGTTGGTAGGTGTGTCCTTATAGCAGGATCAGAATGTTTTGAATCTGAAGAAGTTCTTCCTGGAGTAGGAGAACCGGAAACAAGGATCGGTCTTGATCCAAGGCTCTAGGATCCGAGATGGACTTTGATCCTTTGGGGCCGAAGCAACAGGATCCAAAGGAGGTGTTCTGACACTAAGAGCCACAGCCGACAGATCCAAAGATTCTTTAGGATCCAATGCTTTTCTGGTTCCACTTGGATCCAGGGTAGTCAGATCCAAGGGCCTAGGTCTTTTCTGACTTGGCTCCAAAGAGTCCCTAGAAGAGGGAGAAAGGGATGTTTTGGAGCCTGCATGCTTAGAGGGAGGGTTGAGACTCTGATGAAGACGACGCAGGTCAGAGGCCTTTCAAAATAAACTTTACTTTGGTGGTTGGCCAAGGCCCGAAGGTTAAAGACTGCAGACACCAGGTAGTCCATGTCTAAATGCCCTTCTTGTGGGCTCTGAATTTGGGATCTTTTGCTCACAAGAAATGCATCGTTTGAATCCTGTAGGTTTGTCAGCCATCGTAAAAGGCTGCACCTAACAGAAGAAAACCACAACAGCAGCAATACTTATGTACAGATGTATATATACAGTGGATATTAAAAGTGTACACACCCGCTAAAATACCAGGTTTTTGTGATCTAAAAAAAATGAGACCACAATAAATCATTTCAAAACTTTTCCCACCTTTAATGTGACCTATAACCTGTACAATTCAATTGAAAAACAAATCTGTTAGGGGAAAAATATAAAAAATAAAAAACATACAATAAGCTGGTTGCATATGTGTGCACACTCAAACTAATACTTTGTTGAAGCACCTTTTGATTTAATTACAGCATTCAGTCTTCTTGGTACACACCTGCCATCAATTAAAGAGATTCTGATTAACCCCAAATAAAGTTCAGCTGTCCTAGTAGGTTTTTCCTGACATTTACTCAAGTTACCTGCTACAGCAAAAGCACTAGTTCGCAGAGAGCTTACAAAGAATCAAAGGGATCTCTGTTGAAAGGCATCAGTCATGAGAAGGGGAATTTCCACAGCACTGGATACATCATGGAACACAGTGAAGACAGTCATCAGAAAAATGGAGAAAATATGGGACAACAATGATGTTGCAAAGAACTGGAAGTCCCTCCAAAACTGATGAAAAGACAAGATGAAAACTGGTCAGGGAGGCTGCCAAGAGACCTATAGCAACACTGAAGGAGCTGCAGGAATTTCTGGCAAGTATTGGTTGTGTACTACATGTGACAACAACCTCCCGTATTCTCCATATGTCTGGGCTACGGGGTAAGGTTGCAAGACGGAAGCCTTTTCTTACACAGAAAAACATCCAGGCCTGGCTAAAATTTGCAAAACAATGCATCAAGTCTCCTAAAAGCATATGGGAAAATGTGTTATGGTCGGATGAGACCAAGGCTGAACTTTTTGGCCATAATTCCAAAAGGTATGTTTGGTGCAAAAAATTAGAAGTTATGTACTCACCATAACGTTCCATCTGAGTAGGTGTATTCATTTGTCTGCAACCTGTGGGTTATGGATCCGACATCGGATCTGAACCAGCATGGTTTACCAGCTATGGATCCAAGCTCTCAGCTCCTCCCCTCACCCATAATGCCCTGCTCTCCCTACATGACCTCAGATCGAGTTTGCCAACAGCATAAACACCCTGAAAAGGGTAACACAACATATGCAGGAAACTGAAAGGCCAGGGGGATAGGACGGCGGGATGGTTGCAGACAAATGAATACACCTACTCAGATGGAACGTTATGGTGAGTACATAACTTCTAAATCTGAAGTAGGAGATTCATTTGTCTGCAACCTGTGGGACAGAGTCCCCAGCTACCTGAATCTTGGGCGGCCATCATGGAAGGATATTCCGGAGCACCACGGAGCCAAAGGATGCTCTACCTCTAGATGCAAGATCCAACTTGTAGTGGGAAATAAAAGTATGAGATGAAGCCCACGTGGCTGCTGCACAAATATCATCTAGAGGAATCCTAGCCTTAAAGGCGGCCGAGGTAGAGACTGACCGGGTTGAATGGGCATGTACACCCTCTGGTGCGGGCCTTCCCGAAGCTTGATAAGCTAGTAAGATACATTGTGAAATTCAGCGAGATAATGAGACTTTGGAAATTGGCTTGCCCAAATTAAATTTAGCAAAGGAAATGAACAACTGGTCGGATTGCCTATGACCAGCAGTCCTGTTTAGATAAAATCTAAGTTGCCTGTGAACGTCTAAGGAGTGAAGCTTGTACTCACCCTTGTTTTGATATTTGGGGAAGAAAACAGGGAGGTTAATGGATTGATTAATGTTTGCTTCAGAAGCTACCTTAGGAAGAAAGGACGGGTTGGTCCTGAGGAAAACACGGTCCGGATGAAAGACCAAGCACGGAGGTTTAGCTGATGATGCTTGAAGCTCTGAGACTCTCTTGGTCAAGTAATGGCTACTAAGAAGGCAGTCTTGAAAGATAAGAATTTCAGATCTACAGTAGCCGCAGGTTGAAGGGGAGCGGTCAAGGCCTGAAGAACTAAGGAAAGGTCCCAAGGAGGAACCGCTTGCTTTATAGGGGGCCTGAGAAGAAAGGAACCTTTAAGGAAAATCTTACACAATTTGGCAGACATCAGTGGACTGGAGTCATGACCAATGTGATAATGAGAAATTGCTGCAAGCTGTACTGTGACCGTGGAACTGCTGGCACCATCATTAAAAAGAGTGGTTAAGAAGTCAAGCACCAAAGGGAGAGGAACTGTGAAGGGGCTTAGGCCTTGCCGCCCACAAAGAGAACTGCTTCCACTTGCTATGGTAGACTTTCCTAGTGGATGGCTTGTGAGCTGCCACCAGGATGGCCTTAACAGGGGACGAAATACCGGGAGTCCTGATCAGGAGTGGAACTGGAGCAGCCAAGCGGTCAGCTTGAGGTTGTCCAGGTTCAGAGGAGATAGATGGGATGGATGAGAAATCAGATCCGGAATGGAATCTAGAATCCAAGGAGGATTCACTGAGTGAGACCTTAGGAAGTGGAACCAGATCTGTCGAGGCCAAAAGGGAGCAATGAGGATCATTCTGCACCCCAACCGAGAGGCTTTCTGAAGAACTTGGAGCATCAGAGGCAAAGGGGTTAAGCATAAAGAAGACCGGGTGGCCAAGCATGCACCAGAGCGTCTCTTGGAGAACCTCCGGAGGAGGTATCAGGGCGAAAAACTGTCGCATTTGGTGTTTGAGGGAGGCAAAAGATCGCAACAA
This sequence comes from Protopterus annectens, assembly GCF_019279795.1. Lineage (NCBI taxonomy): Eukaryota > Metazoa > Chordata > Ceratodontiformes > Protopteridae > Protopterus > Protopterus annectens. The sequence goes on along the minus strand of NC_056731.1, from coordinate 1,668,074,008 downwards.
GGAGTTCCCCACTGTGCGAAGATGCGTTCCGCTACCTGAGTATTGAGAGACCACTCGTAGGGGGTGAGAATGGTGCGACTGAGTTTGTCCGCCAGGATGTTGGACCGACCCGGAATATGTGTTGCTATGAGAAAGTGGTTGGTGGAGATTGCCCATTCCCACACTCTCATGGCTTCTCGACAAAGGGGGTAAGACCTGGTTCCTCCCAGTTTGTTGATATACCAGACAACAGACATGTTGTCCGATTGAATCGCAATTGTTCCCAAGGGAAGAAAGGCCTGAAGTGCTAGCAACGCTAAGAGCACTGCTCTCATCTCTAGGACATTGATATGCAGCAAGGTCTCTGAATCGCCCCACGTGCCTTGGACCGTCCGGCCTGCAAAATGCCCCCACCCGAGGCGGAGGCGTCCGTGGTCACTGTGGCGAGAGGGGAGAGCACAAAGGGCGGCCTCCGTGGAGATCTGGAGAGTGTAGCCACCACAGGAGGGACCGCTGCATGCTTTGCTGATCGCAATGGGATGATGCATAGGAAGAGCAAGACCACTGAACCATGAGAGTCCATTGAAGGATACGCATATTGAACCTGGCGAGAGGAAGAAGCGCAATCGCTGCCGCCATGGACCCTAGGGCCCTCAGGACCAACTCTGCGGAACTGAATTTGAGTGGAGAATGGCCCGCACCTGGAGCTGTAGGCTTTGCACTCTGTCCGCTGTGAGGAAGGCTCTCAGTCTCCTCGTGTCTAACCTGGCACCTATAAAATCTATGAGCTGAGTGGGTGCTAGGTTGGATTTTTTTGTGTTTATCGTGATGCCCAGGCGTGGAGCAAGATGGAGAAAGGAGTCTGGCGCCAAGAGAAGTAGATGCCTTGTTGGGGCGGTGAGAAGCCAGTCGTCCAGGTAAGGAAAGACCTGCACCCCCTGAAGCCTCATCAGGTGGGCCGCTACCACTGCTAATACTTTGGTGAACACCCTGGGGGCTGTGGTGAGACCAAAGTGAAGGACCCGGAATTGGTAGTGACTGGCTCCCAGCCGGAAGCGGAGAAACCTCCTGGAGCGCCTGTCCATTAGTATGTGGTAGTACGCATCCTTGAGGTCTATGGAGCACATCCAGTGATTTTCTCCCAGAAGGGGGAGAATAGACTGCAACGTGACCATTCGGAACTTCTCCTTGGGAACTGCCAGGTTCAAGAGTGAAAGGTCTAAAATTGGTCTTAGATCCCCCATCTTTTTTGGCACTAAAAAGAACCTGGAGTAGAACCCTGATCCGATCTGGTCTGGGGGGACGGGCTGGATGGCTCTTTTCTTTAGCAGATGGCCAATTTCTGCCAAAACGGCCTCCCACTGACCGGGTGGAATGTCGGGGAGGGACTTCAATTTTGGCAAGTGAAGAAAGGGGATATGGTATCCTCTGGATATAATCTGGAGAACCCAGCGGTCTGATGTTATGGACTCCCATGCCGCTAGGTGCTCCGAAAAACGTCCCCAGACTGCCTCCAGAGTGGAGCAGCCGGGCAACCCCTCAGGGCTGCTGCGCGGGCCATTCAGAGAAGGGTTCTCTGGACCCGAAGTTCCTAGGAGCCCCTCTGCCCCTAGGGCGGCGTCCTCCCTGTCCTCCTCTGCCACGGAAGGACTGGTTGTCCGGAGCAGGCTGGGATTGCTGCGACTTCCGGAACCACATCTTCTTCTGACCCTTTTGGTTCCTAGAATAGGGCCTCTGGGGTGCAGAGAAGCAGATTCCGACGGCAGACAGCGTCTTCCCGTCCTTCTCACTCTGGGTCAAAGTGTCGCGAACAGTTTTGCCAAAGAGGGCAGAACCATCGAAGGGGGCGTTCGCAAATGATGCCTTGAAGGGCTCTGAGAAATCGCAATGACGGAGCCAGGCCTGACGTCTAGTAACTAGGCCTGCCCCTGCGGCTCTAGCGGCACCTTCCGTAGCATGGGACAGTAGCCGCATAGAGGTATTAGTGACGGACCTGAGTGGCCATGCGGGTGGAGTGCAGCACTTTGTCCTCCTCCGACATGGACTCTGGGGGGGATGCAGCGTATTCTTTTATAAGATCGCTGCATCCTAATCACGTGTGCCAGATAGTTCAGCGCCCTCACAGAGAAGGTCGCTGAACTAAACATCCGCTTCCCCAAGCGGTCCATCATCCGAGACTCCTTGCTCGGGGGATGGACTGAGGGACTTTCCTGAGCAAGTTCCCTCTTGGTGGCCGCCGCCATCAACATGGCATCTACCGGAGGCCCCTTACTCCAATGGGCAAGGTCAGCCGGGGGACTAAGAATACGGTTGGGCCTTTTTGGGATTGGCTCCACGGTGTCCGGTTCCTTCCACGCCCTGGTGGTAATGAGGTCCACCAGGGGGTCGGCAGGAGGGGACACCCAAGAGGTAGACGGGCCCGCTTCAAATGCCTCCAAGAACACGGACTCGTCCGAGGAAGACTTGGGGGCAGACCAACCCCCCCTTATGCGGAGCATTTCCATGATGTCTCCAAATGAGACATCCTCGGGGGGTGACCTTGGGGAGCCTTCCCCTTCCTCCAAATCTGTGTCTTCTGTGAGAGACTCGGGGGAGTCAATGTGCCTCCTTTTGCACGTATGTTTGCGGGGAACATCCTCGGGGGGCTGTCAGAGGACTCCTCGCAAACAGTGACCTGTTCCAGGGGAACAGCTTGGAGCAAAGGAGCGGGCTGTCCCAAGGGCCGGATGGTGGAAGCCTGACCCAGTGCAGATGGAGCGCGGGACGGAGCCGAAGCAAGTGCCGGGGTACAGAGACCCTCAACAGGGCCCTCTCCACTACATCAAAGCCGAGGGGAGCCGACCTCAACCAAAGGATCCGACAATCGGCTCCCCTCGGATCCAGGAGTGGAACGGAGCCGGCGCCGAAGCACTCGGATCCGAAGGGACAGTGCGCTCCGACACAGACGGTGCCGAAGGAGCACTGATCCCCCCAGATCCGAAGCTTGGCTCCATGCTCCGAGAGGTCGGATCCGACGCACTCGAGGGCAAGGTCAGATCCAAAGTACCAAGTACTATCAGCTGACCCACCCCGCCCGGCTGCTCGGCTCCAACTGCTCGAACCCGGGTAGCAGGTCGGAGAAGGAGCAATTGGCTTGAAAAGGGTCGAGCTCCCCAGAGGGGGGGGGAGGCAAGAGCACTCCCATCTGCATCTGGGCCTGGATGAACCTTCTCATCATCCGGTCCAGATCAGCATCTGACAGGCTATAGGTTGATCTCGACGAGGCTACCGAGGTAGGCCTTGAGTGCCTCCTGGATAGCCTCGACGGGGATCGGGTCTCCTCCTCCTCCTCAGGTCCCGGTGAAAAACACACAGGAGACCGGAGCCGAGGAGGGGGAGAGCCAGCAGACAAGGAGGCCGGAGGAGAAGCCCGCTTGGCTGGCGGGGCCGAAACAGAGGTCTCGGCCCGCCGCTTATGGTGCTTCTCCCTCCGGTCCTTCTTTCTAGCTTCCCTCTCCTCCGAACCACTACAGGGAGGTTGAGTCCCAGGAGGAGGAGGGGGAGCTGGAGATGAGACAACCGTAGAAAAGGTTACCCCCGAAGGAGCGGAGGCCGGAGCCGAGTCCAGTGGCAAAAGACCCGCCAAGACAAGCTTGGACCTCCGCTCCTTCAATGCCCTGGGGTTGAACCCTGCACAAATGGAACATCCAGAAGTGAGGTGTTCAACCCCAAGGCATCTAACGAGTGTGCCCACCAGCCGGGGAAAGCTTATGGCCACACTCGGAGCACTTAGAAAACACTGCTTTGGGTTGTGCAGACATCCCAAAGTACACAAAAAAAGTTACTTAAACTAGGGTAAAAGCAAAAGTAACTAAAGCACACACAGGCCCAAACACACACTACGCTACCAGCGAGGGGAGGGAAAAGTAAAAATAAATTTAAAACACTAAAAAGTATAATCAAGTAATAGGGAAACCTAAACTTTCTCAAAACTTTCACACAAAATTACAAATTTAAACACTGTAAACACTAGAAAACTGCACTTAGCTGAAGAGCTTAGGAACACAAATCTGGTCACCAGCGCGGCAAACAAGATCTGGGGTCATGTAGGGAGAGCAGGGCATTATGGGTGAGGGGAGGAGCTGAGAGCTTGGATCCATAGCTGGTAAACCATGCCGGTTCGGATCCGATGTCGGATCCATAACCCACAGGTTGCAGACAAATGAATCTCCTACTTCAGATCAACATTTAGCATCACCAAAAGAACACCATCCCCACAGTGAAGCATGGTGATGGCAGTATCACGCTTTGGGGTTGCTTTTCTGCAACTGGAACTGAGGCTTTAGTCAAAGTGGAGGGAATTATGAACAGTTCCCAAATACCAGTCACGTTTGGCCCAAAACCTTCAGGCATCTGCTAGCAAGCTGAAGATGAAGAGGAATTTCACTTTTTAACATGACAATGACCCCAAGCATACACCCAAAATCAACAAAAGAATGGCTTCACCAGAAGAAAATTAGAAGTTTTGGAATGGCCCAGCCAGGGCCCAGACCTAAATCCAATAGAAAGCCTGTGGGATGACCTGAAGATGGCTGTGCACACGAGATGACCTCACAATCTGACAGATTTGGACTGCTTTTGCAAGGAAGAGTGGGCAAATATTGCTAAGTCAAAAGGTGTCATGCTGATAGACTCCTACCCAAGAAGACTGAATGCTGTAATTAAATCAAGAGGTGCTTCAACAAAGTATTAATTTACAGGTATGCACACTTATGCAACCAGCTTATTGTACGTTTTTTTATTTTTTATATTTTTCCCCCAACAGATTTGTTTTTCAATTTAACTGTACAGGTTATACATCACATTAAAGGTGGGAAAAGTTTTGAAATGATTTATTGTGGTCTCATTTTTTTAATATCACAAAAACCTGGCATTTTAACAGGGGTGTGTACACTTTTTATATCAACTCACACTCAATCTCTCTCTCTCTATATATATAGATATAGACACACACACACACATATATATATATATATATACATATATATATATATATATATATATATATATATATATATATATATATATATATATATATATATATATGGGTCTACTTCATATGCCTTAACTTCCAATTGACTGACACTTCATTTGACTGACAAGTAATATTGGCAGTCTCCAGAGCACTGTAAGGCAAGTAAATGGAATATGCCCCCTTCCTCACTGTAGTGCAACCCTGGAGTTAGAATATATAGTTAGGGGGGTGTGGGGGGCACAGCCCCCGACTTACTTTTGTTTTACTAAGCAATATTAAACCAAACGCAAACAATATAATATGAAATTAAGTGGAGGGCTTCGCCCCCCCACAACCTCCATTGTGGGGAGCTGTGCCCCCCCAAACCTCCCTAACTATATATTCTAACTCCAGGGTCGCACTTCAGTGGGGAAGGGGACATATTCCATTTACTTGCCTTACAGTGCTCTGGAGACTACCAATAATACTTGTCAGTCAAATAAAGTGTCAGTCAAATGAAATTTCAATCATTTGGTCTCAGTCAAATGGGTGTCAGTCAATTGGAAGTTAGGGCAAATGAAGTAGACCCATATATATATATATATATATATATATATATATATATATATATATATATATATATATATATATATATATATACACACACGGCTCTCTATTCGCCCTTACCAGCCAATCAGTAAAACAGTTCACTGTACCTATCCAGGCATGTCCAAAGGGCAGTTTCAGATGTACTCTCCAGTCCAATTGGTGAACCTGGGCATTTTGAGGCAATGTTACAACTGCCTCATGTAGACAGACAACCCTCTCCTCCTACCACCAAACACTAATACATGCGAGAGATGCAATTATACAGCCAAACTGGAGGCTAAGCTCTCTCAACCCAAAACTGGATCAGACAGTCAAGAGGAGAAGGGAAATACTTGCATCACACCACCAGTCTCACACAGACTCATTAAACTAGCACCGGCAAAAAACGGTTCCACTTCATATCGTCGAATTATCATTTCATCAAATTGCAAAACATTGAGACCAAATCGTTGAAAGCTCAAATCGTCGAAAACTCATAACATCAAATCTCAAATCATTGAAAACTATAAAGCAACTAGAAATAACATCCCAGATGCCCCCCCCCCCCCACAAATTAAATATACCAACTCCAAGATTGCACTACAGTGGGGTTAGGAAATTACCTTTTTCCCCCACTGTAGTGCGACCTTGGAATTGGTATATTTAATGTACGGGTGGGGGGTGCAGGGGGGTTTGCCCCACTGAATAAATGTAGTAAAAACTCTGTGGGATATTATTTTTAGTACCAACTAGACCACTAACAGTACTGAGACTCTGGAGCCATGTCTGTACGCCAACAGCAGCAAATGAGATCTGGAGAGTTAGAGAAGGTGTGATGTATTATGGGAAGAGGGAGGAGCTTGAGAATCAGAGCCTAAGCCACTGAGTCGGACCCCAGACCCATGAGTGAGGAAGAATAAGGACAACATCAGATCTCCATATTTCTCCAAAGCTTTCCCATCCTTATCAAAAGGAACTGGATTAGCCTTAGCAAACGATTAGCATAAGAATTATATCCAGAAATTACAGCATGATCTGCTTTAGTATTAGTCATCATTTGTAAGATGAAGGGACTTTATACAACTTATTAGAACATTCGGATGCAAGGGCTTGAGTGCCAGGCATACTGCCAGCTGTTAAGAAAACGTCCTCTAGAGCTGTTAAAATTGTAGGAACAGCTGCTGGCTGAGGTAAATCCATTTGTAACAGGGTCATAACATTTCCTCTGAGATGAAAGAATTTCAGTCTACTCCCACTGAAAGAATTCTGACATTTTTGTTAACACACTCAGAAAAGGAAAAAAAGTGTTAAGGTAAATCTGAGGAGACAATTTCCTCATAGTCTGAAGAAAATGTATCAGAATCAATATATTCTCCCTCCTGTCCATCTTTGTTTGACAAGGATTCAGTCAGAATTGGAGGGGAAACCTTTCTTTTTCTGTCAGAAGGAAAGTAAGAAGTAGGATTTAAATGTTAAAAGCAGACAACTCTTAAGCGAGTCCATGTAAATCTTCCCAGCCCAAGGCAAAGTCAGTAGACTAAGTAACATTCTCAGATCTTTCCTTTTCCTGAGAAAATCTCAGAAATTGGACCAACTGAAGCTATGGGCACTCTAAACTCAGCTATGCAGTACAGCTGAAACTGCTCCCCTGCCAAGCCCAACAACAAGAGTGGTTCTCCCTTGCCCAGTAAGGATTATTAACTGCTGCCAAGGAAGTGGATGAAACCTGATCCATGATCCGAGTGCTATACCAGAGGGACCAGATGGACACAATGAATGGTCCAAGAGACCGGTTCATCCACTCTGGAGTCCCCTTATCCATGACTGAGGCACCAAAGCAGCTTATTACGATACCTATCCTCTTTCTTATCTTTTTCTTCTTGCGAATGGGAAGAGAGGAAAACAGCAGAGACCAGAGTTTGTTCCTTGTTCAAGATGAAAAAGAATTCTGAGAACTGGAAGCAGTAAGTGTCAATAATCCTTTTGGCAGAAATAAAAAAAATACATTAAGCACCAAGTGTTTTACCAAAAAATCTCCTTTATACAGGACCAAAGTCCTTAAACCTAGTACAAAATTCTAACAAATGGTACACCATTACACAGACCAAGACAAGAAGCTCTGGTCGATCAGATATAAAAAAACAGAAATTCCCCAAGACAAGAAATCATAGTTTCCTTCCTTCAGAAACTGAGATATTGATAGAAAAACAGTAAGAGGAAAGTTTTATTCCCCAAAGGGTACTTATCTGGCCTGCTTGAAAGAACGTTGGCTATCAAGTCCAAAGTGCAAATATACTTCAGCAGTGAAAAAGCTCTGCAGCTTTTGGCTCACTAATCACTCATTTTAAATGGCTCTCCTTGAGCCTCTCCATTTTAATTTCTCCAAGTCATTTGGGTTTCTAATATGACAGGAATGGACCCCATTCCTAAATCAAAGTAGGATTAAAGTTCATGAAATTAGTACTGTTTCAGTCTTTGATGTTAGCCAGAAGTAAATGTGCCTAGTAATGACTCCTCCTGCAATTCGGACAGAGTAATATATCAAAGTACGATTGTAAATTATTTTTTATAAGACCCGTTGCTCCTACTTACCTCTGGAACTGTATGGGTATCATTCTTTCACATTGCTCTCATTTCTGCCTGCAAATCCTGGTATTTTTATAACTTGGTCTCTCTCCCTCTCTCTCTACGCAAGACACTGTAGCAACTGGGTGTAGCAATTTCAATGATTAATGCTACTTCTGTCTTCTTTTCATGGACTACTATACCTGGTTTTCTCGCATCTATTTTTCTGACTGTTGGTAATAGGTGAGCCCATGTGATACAAAAATCATTTTTTATGTTTTGTGGTGCATGTTTCCAATGTTTTTCAGCTACTTAAATGTTACAATGTCAGCATAATCCCCGATGCAACAGTCTTGCTACATTATTATGCCTTTCAGAACACAGTCATTCTGCCATTAGTATTACCACCACCAGCAACAAGATGTGGGACTGCCTCCAATTCTGTTTTACAAAACCTACATTTGTCTGTTTCTCCCCCACATGTTCAATGGACTTTGTAAACCAACGTGTATGCAGTCCACTATCCTTGGCCGCCAATATTAACCTTTTGTCTTTTGATTTAAATTCACATCTCCTTAACCATTCCTGCATTAGATTCTGATCAACATGAGGTTGTTCCAAGAGTTTTCTATATATGCAACTATATTTATGCATCTTCCACATTTCTTGCCTTCTCATCTGATCCTTCACCTTGTATTATTTCTTTAGTTTTTTGGAAAATTCAGTTGCTGCCTGATTTTTATCTACTTCTGGTTTGATTTCCATTCCTGCTTGAAGCCGATATGCTTCTGTTAAACTAAGCTGGGAAGTCATCTTAGACTTATTCTCCTCATTGCTTCATTCGCTATATTTGAGTCTTGTGAGGTCAGCAGATATCGATGTCGTTCCACGACTGCAGATCTACACATGTTTACAACTAAAGATTAAAAAAAAGCTACTCTAAACTGCAGATCCAAAATCATGCATATCAATCGGGTCTGTATTATAACAATGAAAAGAAAACTGTGAACGCTCACATAAGTGAAAATGCCGGGAATCGAAAGTGTGATTGTGGGGTCGTGTTACAGTGAGGAGTGGGATATTTGCCCTTTTTTCACTGTAGTGCAGCCCCGGAGTTGGAATATATAGTTAGCCCCCCACAATAGCAAGTTCGATTACTGGCATTTTCACTCATGTGAGCGTTCGTAGTTTTGTCTTTTCGTTCTTATAATATAGACCCATATCAATCATACCAAAAAATACTACAAGCTCTATTAAAGCAGTTCATGAGCTTAGGTTAGCATCAGATGCTAAGGACAACTATAAATCCTTCTTTAGCTTGCCAGAAAACTAAAACCACCATCAAGCACTACTCAAACTTATTCACAATGGCACCTCCCAATCAGACCCAAGTGATACTGGCAATATAACAGCAAACAAATTCTATGCTTGTTTTCCCCTAAGACGTACATCCAAACTCAACATAACCTGGAGTCCATTACGCCTCCCTATCACCACAAAGGAACATCTACTGAACGTGTTACCCAAGACAAAAAAAAAATCCTTCATGGGGACTGGCAACATACCTGGTTGTTTAATAAATAGCAATAAGCATGGCTTTGCAGAGCTGCTTCTCAAACTTTGTAACTTAAGTCTAGCTACTGATTTTGTCCCCAAGTTTGGTGCACTGCACTGGTGATGCTCCTGCACTGACCCAGGAAAGTATAAACCTATCAGCCTGGCAAGCCTCATATGCAAAGCTATGGAATGTATTATAATTATACTCATAACTACAATATCAAAAAAATCTTATTAGTTTTGACCCTCAGCACTCTGGCTTTGTGAAGAGGAAGTTTCTGTCTAATGAACCCGGTACATTTTTTTGAAAGGGACACACACTGTTTAAAGTGGTCATGCTGTTCACACTGTGCATCTTCACCTGGACAAGGCATTTGACACTAAACCCCAAGTGGGCATTGTAAGTAAGCTAAATGCTTTAAAAATGGATTCCTATGTGGTTAGATGAGCAGCAACCAAGCTAAAAGACAGAACCATACAGCTCAAGTGTCAGTCCCCCTTCTAGCATTTATTTTTCTGATTTCCAGACTGAAAATCAAGACCTCTGACCAATCAAGTCCGCAGATGACTGCAATCTAATAGTTTCTGTTACATGTCCATCTGATACCTATACCCTTCAACAAGATTTCACATTTGTAAATACCTAGTTAAATTTCAAAAGTGCCAATATTGCCACAATACTGATGATACCTTACTACAAACTGAAAATGTAGTCAGGAACTTTGGAACTTGGTTTGATAAATGACCTCTTTTTTGATCACCATATGACAACAACCATCAGAAAATTCCTCTAAATGTGGAACACCACAAAACATTCTAGAGGTCATGTTTATCATAAAGCAGAGAGGAAGGAGAGTGATAATGCTGATGGGGGTGGACCTAGCAGTCCAGCTCTATTATTACAGTAAGTACATAATCATACCTACTATGAGGAGGCCCATTGTCAACTGCTGGACACAAGTGTAAAACTTACCCTTCTAGCTGGCCATCTAGGAACCAACCTTTAATTACTGTAGCTCTGAAGGAGGATACAGACCTAGAGATCATGTCCAGTTTACAGTGTCTTCTGAAACTATTCAGCAAATCTCATGAACAAGCTTTACAAATATCACTTAAGCAGGTATTTCTGAAAAAAATGCATGCCCAAGAGGTAGGCACGCCTGTAAATCAATGTGCTGTAGGCACAAAACGCAGTGTCATGTGCTTTTTGTAACATAACTTAAGGCAGTCAGGAAACCACTTGGAAAAAGTAACTTGTGCAACACTGGAAAACCATTGATTTATTAAAAAAAAAAAAATTAGACAGGAGTTGAAAATCTTTCAAGACAGATTTGGTAGTATGTACATACAATATGTGCTCTTTGTGGAAATCAAAGCAATGTAAAAAGAAGTTATGTACTCACCATATCATTCCATCTGAGTAGTTGTACTACATTTGTCTTCAACCTGTGGGTTTTAGATCCTCATCGGATTCAATACGGATGCATTTTCCAGCTATGGATCTGAGCTCCAAGCTCCTCCCCTTACCCATAATGCCCCCGTCTCCCTTCAGATCGAGTTTGCTGCCTAAGTTGTATCAGACACCCAACCCAACAGCACCTCATAATAAACATGAGTCACTACAAACTCCTGGGCCTAGACTGGGCCAAGTCCTCATAAGTTATACAAAGGTATATGAAGACTGCACAAATTACAAGGTCAGGGGGAAGGGGGGAGGTTGAAGACAAATGAAGTACATCTACTCAGATGGAACGTTATGGTGAGTTCATAATTTCTTTATCTGAAGTAGTTTACTTCATTTGGTCTTCAACCTGTGGGATAGAGTCCCCAGCTACCAAAAAATCCTGAGTGGCCCTTATGAAAGGATGTTCCTGAGCACCGCAGAGCCAAGGGATGCTCTGTTCCTAGATACAATATCCAGCTTGTAATGTGAAATAAAGGTATGAGATGAGGACCAAGTAGCTGCCAAACAGATATCATCCAGAGACACCCTAGACCAGGAGGCAGCTGACATAGCAATAGATCGAGTAGAATGTGCCTTCACTTGTCCTGGCAGAGACATGCCTTTCACAGCATAGGCTCGAACAATGCATTGGGAAATCCAGTGAGCAATAGTTAACCTTGGAAATTGGCTTGCCTAAGAAGGGTTTAGCATAAGACATGAACAGCTGATCCGATTTATGATTGGTTTCGTCCTGTGCAAGTAAAATCTCAATTGCCTATGAACATCAGGCAGATGCAGCTTGCATTCCCCTTTGTTTTGGAAGGTAGGGAAAAACTGGTAAACTGATAGTCTGATTAATATTTGCTTCTGAGGCTACCTTAGGAAGGAAAGATGGATTAGTGAGCAGCGACACTCTTTGTGAAAGATCATGTAAGGCATTTTGATAGAGAGAGCCTGAAGCTCTGACACTCTTCTGACTGAGGTCATGCCAACCAAGAAGGCAGTTTTAAAGGTTAAAAACTGTAAATCAACTGAAGCTACAGGTTCAAAGAGTGCAGAGACTAATGCCTGAAACACTAAGGTAAGATCCCACGGAGACATAGGGTCCTTAACCAGGGGTCTAAAAAGAAAGGCACCTTTAAAGAAAGTCTTACAAAGTTTGGAAAAGCCAAGGAAGACATTCACCCCCACATGGAAATTAGAAATAGCTGCCAGTTGGACTTTAACTGTAGAGGAACTGGCAACCTGATGAAAAATACTCGCCAGAAAATCTAAGACTGCAGAAAGAGGTGCAATAGAGGGATCCAAGGCCCGCTGAGTGGCCTATATGGAGAAACGTTTCCATTTACTATGATACACCTTTCTGGTAGAAGATTTGTGAGCCGCTACCAAAATGGACTTAACAGGGGATGACAATCCGGGAGTCCTAATAATCATGGGGACAGGAGCAGCCAAGCCATGAGATTCAGACTGTCCAGATCTGGGTGAGGGATCCCTGAGGGATGAGAAAGAAGATCTGGAACTGGATCCAACGTCCATGGAGGAACTACCAGATGAGACCACAGTAAGGGAAACCAAACCTGACGAGGCCGGAATGGGGCGATGAGGATCACAGTGCTTCCCAGCCTTCCAGCTTTCTGAAGAAATTTCAACATGAGAAGAAGCAGAGGATAAGCATAAAGGAGACTGGGAGGCCAAGCATGAACCAGTGCATCTATGGGGGCTTCCCCCTGCGGGGAAGGGGACATCAGAGCGAAAAACTCGCTGCATTTCGTGTTGGAAGGATATGCGAAGAGATCACATCAAGGATGACCCCACCTTAGAATGATCTGTTCTGCTAGTGAAGGATTCAGAGACCACTCGTAAGGCATCAGGACAGATCTGCTGAGCCTATCCGCTAGAATGCTGGACCACCCCAGAATGTGCGTTGCCACTAGAAAGCGGCCGGTAGAGATCGCCCATTCCCACACTCTCATGGCTTCTCGACAAAGGGGATAAGATCTGGTTTCCCCCTTGTTTGTTGATGTACCAGACCACTGACATATTGTCTGTCTGAATAGCAATCGTCCCTACAGGAAGAAAAGCATGCAATGCCAGAAGGACCGCTCTCATCTCTAGTACGTTGATATGCAAACAGGTCTCGGAAGGGGACCACGTGCCTTGGATTGTCCTTCCCGAGCACTGCCCCCCCCCCACCCCAGCTGGGAGGCACCCGTGGTCACCATGGTTTTGGAAAAGGCAGGGTGAAAGGAGCGTCCCTTGAGGAGATCCAGGGATTGAATCCACAACCAAAGGGAGTCCTTGCATACTCTTGAGATTCTCACAGGAAAGGACAGTGTAAGATCTAACAGGGACCACTGGACCTCAAGTGTCCACTGAAGAACTCTCATATGAAGATGAGCCATTGGCAGAAGACTGATAGTCGCCCCCATGGAGCCCAACACCCTTAGGACTACTTTGGTTGTCGGTACTTGTAAATGAAGAATATGAAACACATGTAATCTTAGATTGCGTGTCCTGAAGTGAGGAATACCCTCGTTTGAATAGTGTCCAGCCGAGCCCCGATAAAGTCGAGAATCTGGCCTGGGGCCAGGGAAGATTTGTTCAGATTGATGGTGATGCCCAGTTTGTTCGCTAGCTGAATGACGCAATCCCTGGCTTGGCAGAGTATGCTATGAAGAGGCAGCAAAGAGCCAATCGTCCAGGTAAGGTAAGACCCGAATACCCTGAAGCCTCAGGTGAGCCGCTACAACTGCCATCACCTTGGTAAACACCCTGGGGGATGTGGTGAGACCAAAGGGAAGGGCTCTGAACTGATAATGATTGGCTCCCAGCAGGAAGCGAAGACAACTCCGGGAGTGCCTGTCCATCTTGATGTGCTACTAACTTCCCCTTGGCTACTGACAGGTTCAATGTGGACAGATCCAAAAAGTGGTCTGAGGTCCCCCGTTTTCTTTGGCACTAAAGAGAACCTGGAATAAAGGCCGGATCCAGACTGGTCTAGGGGGACCAGTTGGATGACTCGTTTCTTCAGCAGCTTTCTTGTATCTAGCACTGCTTCCTCCCGTTGCACAGGTGGGATGTCTGGAAGGAGCTTGTTCGGATGGGGAGGTTCCTTGAACGAAATGAAATATCCTCTAGATATGATTCGCAACACCCAATGCTCTGTTGTAATGGACTCCCATGGTTTTGGGTGTATTGACAGATGACCCCCGACTGCCTCCAGAGATAAGCAGTCTGGCAACCCTTCAGGGCTGCTGCCCAGGTTTCTCTGAGAAGGGTTCTCGGGACCCAAAATTCCTAGGACCACCTCTGTCTCTAGGGCGGCATCTGTTGTAACCCCCTCTGCTTCTGGAGGAAAGGGATTCCTGAGCATCCCAGGAAAACGCCCGAGACTTCCAGCACCACATATTCTTCATTTCCTCGCTGATTCCTGGAAAAGGATCTTTGAGGAGACAAGAAGTGGATCCCAACGGCAGACGGTGTCTTCCCGTCTCGCTCTGGACCAGTGTCTCTTTCACCCATTTCCCGAAAAGGGAAGAAGCATGATATGGGGCATTGGTGAAAGATGCCTTGAAGGGCTCAGGAAATTGACACAACCACAGCCAGGCGTGATGCCTGATGGCAACGCCTGTTCAGGCCGCCCTTGCAGCTCCCTCTATGGCAATAGTGAGCAGTCACATGGACGCACTGGCAACGGCTTTGAGAGTGGCCATTCAGGTGGAGAACATCTTCTTGTCCTCTGCCGACATAGACTCTGGGGTCGACTAAGTGATTTCTTTCACAAGATCTCTCTGAGGTCGAATGACGCGTGCCATATAGTTCAATGCCCTCTCCGAGAAGGTCGCTGAAGCATATACTCGCCTCCCAAAATGGCCCTAGATTCTCGATCAGGGGAGCCCTCCTGCGCGAACTCTTGCTTGGTGGTGGCCGCCACCATCATTGCATCTACCGGGGACCCCTTGTTCCAATGCATCCTGACGGGGGGAAGGGGGCTCAAAACTTTGTTGGGGCACTTGGGAATGGGCTCTACGGTGTCTGGCACCTTCCATGCCCTAGATGTTATAAGATCCATTAATGGATCCACAGGAGGGGACACCCAAGAGGTAGATGGGCCGGAGCCGAATGCCTCCAGGAACACAGACTCGTCTGAGGTCGGTTTTGGGGCAGACCACCCTCCCCCTCTGGAGGAGGAGCTCCATGATGTCTCCAAACGAGACATCCCCGGGGGGGGGGGGGGGGCAACAGTGGGAACCTTCCCCTTCCTCCAAGTTCGTGTCATGAGGGACTCTGGTGGAGAGTCCAAGTGTCTCCTCAGACATTCGCTTGCGAGCCACCTCCTCAGGGGGACTCTCTGGGGAGAATCACAAACCTCTTGCTGTTCCGTCGCCAGAAATTCCTGGGGCATTGTGACCACAGGCTGTCCCTGAGACAGCAAGATGGTCAGAACTGCACTCAGAGCCAAGGGGTTCTGGACGGAGTCAGAGGACAAGATGGTCAGAGGTCTTGACACCCGAGAACCCTTTCCATCACGTTGAATACTGAGGGGAACGAACCTCCTGGAAAGTACTAACGGGAGCCATTCCACCCTGACCCGACAGGGGAGCCGGAGCCGAGCCTCCAGGAGCCTAACTGCCAAATGGGATGCTCCGCTCCGAAGAGCTCAGAGCAGAGAGCACCCCCTTGGATCCGACCCCGAGGCTACACCTCCGAGAGCTCAGATCCGATCCAGTCGGATCTGACAAGCTCAAGTCGAAAGCCAGCATCGAGGTACATGGTACCATAGGCGCCAACCCCTCGACCCCGAGGGTCCTCGGATCCAAACACTCCGAAACCGATGGTCAGATCGGATACTGAGTTATTGGTCAGAAAAACTGTTGCAAGGAGCCCCCTCCAGAGGGAGAGGTGCCGGCAAGACCTCCATCTGGATCGGTGTGCGGATTAAACCTCCGCATTCACCTTGTCCATCTACACATCGCTGAGGCTCCAGGTGGAGCAGGATGAAGCCACCAAAACTGGTCAGGAAAGCCAGTGTGGGGGGGGACCTAGCAGGGGACCGGCTACAGGTTTCCACGGGCTCGAAGGAAAATCTAGGTGAATGTAGCCGAGGAGACCCAGGCCTAGTAGAAGGCCTCACTCTGGGTGGCGGACACACCTGCAACGAGCAGTCGGGGACCGCTTGTGAGACTGGTCTTTTTTGGACTTATCCCCTTCCCCGGACCTCTTGGCGGGAGTACAAGTCCCAGAGGCTGGGGAAGAGGAAGAAGATGCTGCAGCTGCTGCTCCCCCCGCAGGGGAAGAAAGAACAGTCATCCCTGACAAGGGAAGCAGACCTTTAAGGATAAGCTTGTCCCGCCTGTCCTTAAGTGCTCTGGGGTTGAACCCAGTGCAAATTGGACAGGGGGTGGTCTGCACCCAGGCATACCACGCACAGAGTGTGGCCATCCACTGGAGAGAACTTTATAAACAGTCTGTGCATTTTCTGAAGCCTACTTTCGGGGCTTCTGCCATCCCCATACCAGGCCCAGACACACACATGCGCTCTATAGAGAAAGGTAAAGTAAAAGAGGAGGAAAGCTTTTTTGTGTGTGTGTGTGTGTGTGTGTGTGTGTGTGTGTGTGTGTGTGTGTGTGTGTGTGTTTTTTGTCCGACGCAGACGTGGGGAGGAAAGGAAAGATATATAGTAGAAAATAGGATATAAATATAAGTTTTCACCCACTTATGCGACCCACTAAACTGGAGCTTGGAACCAGGCTTGTAGCAACGCTGGTGGCAAACGAGATCTGAAGGGAGACGGGGGACATTATGGGTAAGGGGAGGAGCTTGGAGCTGGGATCCATAGCTGGAAAATGCGGCCGTGTCGGATCCGAAACCCACAGGTTGAAGACCAAATGAAGTAAACTACTTCAGATCAGATATTTACCTCAAGTGCTTAGGACAGAATGCAGGTAAATGGACAGACTGGTTAAGGTTTCTCTCAGGGGCTATCTTAGGTAGGTTAAGTTTATACTGAAACTCTACCCTTGTTGAAGACCCAGCAGGCAAACTTAAGCTTGCAATGTAGCAGA
The DNA here is from genome assembly GCF_019279795.1 of Protopterus annectens. Taxonomy (NCBI): domain Eukaryota; kingdom Metazoa; phylum Chordata; order Ceratodontiformes; family Protopteridae; genus Protopterus; species Protopterus annectens. The sequence continues at coordinate 1,668,056,814 of NC_056731.1, read as the reverse complement.
AGCAACAACAACTAGCAGTCTTTCTAAACAGTTACATCAAAACTCAGCTTTAGCAGCAGGATCAAAAGACAAAAGGGTTAGCGCTTCTAAAATAATCTATAAACCCTATGGATAGATGGAATCCTTAAAATGAAACTGGATTTGGAAAGTAGCTTTCAAGAAAGCTTTGCAAATTTAAAGAAGGCAACGTTAATGTGTCGGAGCCTTGATGGAAGTTGAATTTGGCCATAACATGGTGCTTTACAGTAGTGCAGCTTAGGCCTGTATCAAAAATCTCAAACAATCTAAAATCCCAGTAAATGAAGGTGTAAAGGGTGTCCAACCCTGAAGTAGTCAAAAAGTACAGTTGTGTACTTACCATAAATGTAGATGTTCGAGTGCATTCACTATTGCAGTCATCACCTGTGGGCTTTCCCTGCTGTGGTAGCCCTTGGTCAGCCCAAATACCAGAGTCAATTTTTTTTTTTTGCGTCGGCTGCAGTCACCTGTAGTCTGACGTCAGGTCGTCAGTGCTATAAAGCAAGGCAGCCAACATCATTACATCAGTTTTTCTTGCCCTAACCTGAAGCACAAGGAGATAAGGACAAGTGTTCCTGGTGGCAAAAAGCCACCGTGGGAAGCTTATGTCCCCCTTGGGAAAGATGCTATATGGGGGATGGAGGGGGGGACGACCAGGACTGCAACAGTGAATATACTGGAACATCTACATTTATGGTAAGTGTACACAACTGTACTATGTTCTTGGTGATTCACTATTGCAGTCATCACCTGTGGGAGGATTCTAAAAGCTGAGGAGAGGAGTGGAGGATAGGTTAGAGATCTAGGCATTCGGTCAGCAGGCCCTGCAGAACTGCAAAGGCAAACCCTGCCCTAGATTTCGAAAGAAGAGATGGGTGGTAATGCTTTGTAAAGGTATGGACAGAGGTCCAGGTGTCAGCTTCCAAGAAGTCCCTGGCGAGGAATCCTCTGAGTATGGCTGTGGAAGTGGAGGCTGCCCTAGAGGAATGGGTACAGATAGACTTAGGGAAGGGTTTCCCATGTAGTTTGTAGAAGAAATGGATACAGTGCGATATCCATTTGGAAATGGGACTGCCCTCTGCCCCAGGGGCAAAGCTGACAAGTAGTTTGTCTGCTTTTCTGAATGGTTTAGTATGGTCCAGATAGTATCCGAGTTGTCTGTGCACATCTAGCGAGTGTAGAATTCTTCCCCCCTTGTTTTGAGGGTTTGGAAAGAAGGTGGGTAGGTGTACGGCCTGGGTGAGGGTCACATCAGATACCACCTTGGGCATAAAGGAGGGGTTAGCCCTCAGGAAGACCCTGTCTGCATGGAAAATGATGAAGGGCTCAACAGCTATGAGAGCCTGAATGTCTGATACTCTTCTGACTGAGGTGATAGCTAGAAGGAAAGCAGTCTTCCAGGAGAGGTATTTTAATTCTGCAGAAGCAGCAGGTTCATAAGGAGGCAAGGTTAGTTTTTCTAGAACATAATTCAGGTCCCAGGGTGGCGTGGGAGGCCTTCTGGGAGGACTGATATTAGAAGCCCCTCTGAGGAATTGCTTAATCAAAGGATGAGAGAATAGGGGTAAGGTCTGAATCGTAATGGGCAGAAATGGCCAAGGCATGGATTTTAATGGAGGAGAGAGAGAGGCCACTACTGAGCAATTCAGCTAGGTAATCCAAGATAAGAGGGATGGAAAAATGGGAGGTACTGGTCCATTTGGACTGGTTCCAGGACCAGAATCTTTTCCATTTCTCTGCATATGATTTTCTGGTGCTGGGCCTTCTGGCCTCTGTGATGATGTCCAGGACCTGTTTGCTTAACAGGGGACTCCTTGTTGGCTTTTAAGGTACAAGACATGCTGAAAGATTGATAGTCTGCAAGTCTGGGTGCAGTATTTTCCCCCTCACCTGGGTCAAGAGGTCTGAGATCAGGGGAAGCTGCTTGGGGGACAGTAAAGTCAGGCTGCGCAGTAAGGGGTACCAATGCTATCTGGGCCAATCTGGAGCAATGAGGATGGCCTTTGGTCTCTTCTCCTTTATTTTGATCAGTACCTTGGGAATAAAGGGCAGGGGAGGGAAGGCAAGGCGTACACAAAGAGGGAGTTCCAAGGGAAGGTCAAGGCATCCACCTTCCACGCTAGATACTCCCTGGTACAGAATTTTTGCAGCTGGTGGTTGAGGTGAGAGTCAGAGAGATTCACTTCCGGAGTCCCCCACTCCTGAGTGATTTGCAGAAAGATTTCCCTGTGGAGCTGCCATTCGTGGGGGTCCAGTAAGTTTCTGCTCAGATGGTCTGCCAGATTGTTGTTGAGTCCTGGTAGGCATTGGGCAATTAGGTGTAGACCCATGGAGGTGGCAGTAAGTCAATGGCTCATGGCTAACCTGCACAGGGGGTAAGATTGGGCCCCCCCCCCCCCCGGTTTGTTGATGTACCACATTACTGTGGTGTTGTCTGTTTTTATAAGGAGAACCCCTGGCCTCAAATGGGATTTGAAGGATGTCAGAGCCTTTTCTACTGCCATCATTTCTTTCTGATTGATGTGCAAGTGAAGTTGCTGGGCATCCCAAAGACCTTGGATGCACCTGCCTGCTAGGGGAGCTCCCCATGCAATGTCTAAAGTGACAGTGGTGATGGTCTGGCCGGAGTATGAAGTGGAGAGCCTTGTTCCTGGCACAGGCCTCTGCCAACCAGAGAAACTCGGGCCTTATACATGGAATCAGAGGGAGAAAGGTCTCTACGTGCTGGCACCAAAGGTTCTTTAAATACCACTGAAGTTTTCTCATGTGAAGCCTGGCCAAGGGAATGAGAAGAATGCAAGATGCCATGTATCCCAGGGCTTGCAGAAATTTCCTCACAGATTTCCTCACAGTGAAGTGACTTCTGGAAGCCAGCTGGATAAAGTAGAGAGGCAGGGAAGCTCTGCTCTTCTGGGGATAGGAAGGCCATTTGGGATGCTGTGTTTAGCACAGCTCCCAAGAAAATAATCTTCCTGATGGGGGTTTGTTTTGATTTCTTCTCGTTGATGGTGAACCCTAGGGGAAGTTAGGAGTAATTTGACAAAGAGAAGGTCCTGGAGCAGCTTTCTTTGCACTCTGCCTGAATGAGGCAGTCGTCCAGATAAGGGTAAATCTGTATACTTCCCTGTCTGCAGAATGCTATGGCCGGGGCCAAGCATTTGGTGAATATTCTGGGAGCAGCAGATAATCCAAAGGGCACAGCAGAGAACTGAAAATGTTGTGAGCCTGCTCTGAAGCGCAGGAATTTTCTGCACGATTCCCTGATGGAGATGTGGTGGTAGACATCCTTTAGGTCTAGGGTCACTATCCAGGCATTTTTTGTTAGCATAGGCAATAGCTGCTGCAAAGTTAGCATTGTGAATCTGGGGCTCACTAGGGAGGTGTTCAGAATGGATAGATTCAGGATGGGGTACCAAGTGCCCTCTTTTCTGGGAACTAGAAATGGTCTGGAATAAAAGCTTTTGCCCATTTGATCTGAGGGGATAGGTTCTATTGCCCAGTGGGATATGAGAGTTTGGAGCTGTTTCAATGCCTCTGTCCATTGATTTGGAGGTACGTCTGGGTACCCTCTTGGAAATGGGAGTTCGCTAAAACAGAATTTGTATCCCTGAGAAATGATCTAGGACCCATTGGTCTTTTGTTACAGAAAGGCAATTGGCTGATGAGGGACAGCCTTCCTCCTTTATTCTGATGAGAGATGGGAGGGCAGAGGGGGAGTCGTTGTGAGCATTTGCCATAGAAAGTTGGCTTAGAACTCCCTGCCTTAGAGATGGAAGTGGTCCATTGTTTGCTTCTCTGCTGGCCCTGGGATAGGGGCCTGGATGGTCTGTCCTTGCAGGGCTTACCTTGGCCCTGTCTGCTAGGTGCAGGGAAAGCCCAGTGCTTAGAGGAAAAGTTCCTGCTGAATCTGGGAGGTTGAACTTGAAAGAAATCTTTTGCCGTTTGCATAGATTTTGCTTTGTCTTGTATCTTTTTAAGCACCTCTTCTGCTTTTTCCCAAACAAACGTTCTTTATCTAGGGGTGAATCAATAAGTTTAGACTTGCCATGATCAGGGAGAGGTTGTTCCTTCAGCCATGATCAGGGAGAGGTTGTTCCTTCAGCCATGAATGTCTCCTAACAACAGATACTGTCACTGCTGCCCTGCTGAAGGCTTCTAGGGCATCATATCCACATTGTAATGAGTGTTTGGCCACTTAAGCAGAATGCAGTAAATCTGCTAACTCTTTTGAATTGGCACAGTCAGGAAAGGTAGCAATCTTCTGTTTTAATTGCTGCAAAGTGTGTTGTTGATATTTTAACATATGGAACTGACAACTGAGTGCTCGGACAGCTAAGGTTGCAGAGGTGTATACTTTTTTACCCCATCTGTCCAGAGCTCTGGAGTCCTTGTCAGAAGGAAGAGTACTCTTGGCAGAACTAGTCTTAGCTCCTTCAGGTTCCCTGTGTAAAGACCTCTGGGTCTGAGCAGGATTTCTGCAAAGGTATTTGTGAGAATCTGGTACTCTGTAGTACCTGTCAGGTTTACTGGGAGCAGGAGGGAGGGCATCAGGGGGTCAAGATGGATTCATGGAAAACATCATCCACCACTTCTAAAATAGGGGGGATGGCCAGGGGTCTGTGCTGGGGCAGGTCCAGAAACACACTATATCTTTTCTTAGACTGTGGGAAGTCCTGAGATTCCAATTGGAAATGTTTCCTGAGGGAGTGAAAGGTTTCCCCAAAGGAAAGGTCCTCTGGAGAGGAGGCAGGGAGGCAGAAGGGATGGATTCCTCTGCATCTGACTCCTCATAAGCAGTTGATGGATGCTGTTCCTCTTCAATAACTGAATAGTCAGATTCCTCAGAATCCTGTTCTGTCAATTTCTGGGGAAGGATGCCTTTTCCTTTTAGAAGTAGTGGCCTGACTACCCCGGATAAGGTAGATGAGATCCTCAGCCATTTTAAGCATTTGTGCTTGGGGTGCTGGAGCAGTAGCAAGATGGTGGCTAGAAGATGATTTCCTAGGAGTGGCCTGGCTTCTTGGCCGGAGAGAATCCATCGGTCTGAGAGAAAGGGTAGTCAGATGCGAAGACATCAGTTTTTGTCTAGATTCGGTAGTGCGAGAGGCCTCCTCAGAAGCTGGTGCCTGCGTTGCGGCTCTGGACCCAACCGAGGCAGAGAAGACAAAGAAGATTTCTGCGGCATACCGGACTCCGAAAGGGTCTCGGTATAGGCCTGCGTCGATATCGAATCGGCCATCAGGGGCTGCAAAAGCGCCTCACTGAATTCTGGAGAACTGATGACCTGCTTAGCAGTAATGTCGTCAGAAGGCTTAGCCTTGTGTGGTCTGTCTCCATCTTTATCTCCATGTTTTTTCAGAATGTCCACAGATTGTTGGCTGATAGACGCCATATCAGAATGCGAAGACAGAACACGAAAATAACTCTCTACAAAAAGAGCTCTATGGCGAATGGTTCTCGCATTAAAGAGGGCACAGAACCGGCAATGGGGGCCATCATGGTCTGTGCCTAAACAAATGACGGAGTAAGAATGGAAGTCTTGGTGTGGGATCTGCTTTCCAGAGGCGAGACAATTGTTAACTTTTACAGACATCAGTTAGTGCAAGAAAAATGAATCCCCAATGGGGTACTTAGCTTTAGACGTTTTCAGCTGAAATTCAACTTCTGGTAGTGACCGACCGGCACTCATACGAACTGCTTCTGCTATGGGCTCCACGGCAAGAAAGATTGATGTAATGACATCGGCTGCCTTGTTTTATAGCACTGATGACCTGACATCAAACTACAGGCGACTGCAGCTGATGTAAAAAAAAAAAAAAATTCACTCTGGTATTCGGGCTGATTGAGGGCTACCACAGCAGGGATAAATAACCCACAGGTGATGACTGCAACAGTGAAACACGAACATCAGGAAAATGCATCCATTTACTTGTTTATATTTTTTGGAATTGAATCCTAGTCAAAAGTGAAGATATGGACCATCCTAGGTAAGTAAATTTGATTTCTGGCCATTAGTGGAATTGGATTAGTTATATGGTTAGACAAAGGGAGTGACAGATCTACATGTACACCTTGTCAGATGAATGAGTTATCAGAGTTGCACAGGGTCTCAGATGTACAGGCTTATTCAGAAGATGAGGCCACAGCACAAGGAACCCCACCTGCTGAGGTCAGAATACAGCTGTGAGAATTATTCTGCACTTGTTTTGCTTGGCTCTCTGAGTACGCACTGGAATAAAGAGAAATGGGAGAAAATACAAGACAGTACTGTGGGCCATTTCTGGATGGCAGCATTTCTGGGTCACTTCCCTGGTGGAGGGATGATGGAAAGGAAGCTGATGCACTTAGCACTGGTTGGGGTTGTAAACAGACTGCAGAAAGACTTTTCTCATAGCAAAGGAAAAACATTCCACTCAACTGCTTGACTGAGGTATTTCTTGTGACGCATCAGTAAACAATGACTGAACTTGTCTGCTTCAGAACTGACCTCCCAGGGATATGGCTGGTTAGCAAAAAATTATTTTGTGATGCAGCTTATTCCCACACCCTATTCCCCTTTTCATAACAGACAGGAGCAAGTTCCCCGTTGCTTATTTATATTCCAAACTCCAGCCATACTGTCAGGGTGAATGACAAATGTAACATGGATAGGGAGTCCTGAAACACCTACAGAGTGAACCGATGTGTAGACTGATCTAAATCTGTGACCAAAAATGTTGGACGGTCTGTCCTTGATAATGGTCCCCCTTTAACTTAAAGCACTGAAGACCATGACGACAGCCACTATGGGGTGGGGTTCTGGAATGTCCAAGTCACAGTAAGATATGGAGTGTGAAACCACTACTGTAAATGCATCTTGCATGCCTTGGAAATCTTCATTTGCTGACGCATGGCAATTGCTAACTGGGGACCACTGCACCTTCACAGACCACCGCAGAACTGTCATGCAGAACCTCACTTAGAGAACCATGAAAATAGGAGCTGGTATCAGTTGCAGTGCTCTGAGACATACAGCCACCTTGGTTAACTGGGAATACCGAAACTCTATATATGGCAGAGGAAGAATACCTTTATTAAGGTGCATCCAATAAAGGTTACTGGCTGTGAGGGCACCACCTGGTATTTTGCAGTGTTTACAGTTATTCCCACAGACTAAAAAAGCCTTGGTAGAAACTCTTGAGCTGCAAGTGGTCTGTCCAAACTTGGTGTGGATAAGAGCTAGTTGTCCCATTTTGGAAACAGCTTCACCTCTTGCAGCCTCTGGTTACCTGAAACTAAGGACATTCACTGTGGCTGATGTGAGACCAAATAGAAGTGCCCAGAACTGAAAATGACTGGCTTCTACCCAAGAAGTGTCAACACTTCATAGTTTCCTTGGCAGTCCTTAATGTGCAGCTAAGGTGCCAAATAGCACATTCAGCCTCCTCTTTGAAGGAAAGAAAGAATGGACTGCACTGTGACCATCTGAAAAAACTGAGAATAAATTAATTTAGGTCACTAAGATCAATTATCAGCCTAAGATCCTCTGTCTTTTTTGGAACTAAACAGAAACTGGAGTTAGAACCTCGTGTTTTCTAATTGAATGAGACTTTCCAGGACAGCTTTCTTGCTTATGTCATTTAAAACCTCTATTTGAGGGGTACATTCCTGAAAAGATGGGATATCTAGCAATGGGAGGGAGTGGGGCAGGAGAATGGTGTGGAAAGGAATCATAACCTCTGTATATTACTGTTCAAATCCATCTGTCATGCATGAAGGGTGGTCAGGCAGCCAAGTGGAGGAACAGTCAGCCCTGACAAGGTTCAGAGTCGGACTGCCACCAAAGGGCAGCTTCTGTCGGGCAGTTAGTATACAGGATTAAGGCTCTGAATTTTTAATGAGCTGTATCCTGTAGTCCAGGGTAGAGGGTTTGATCCTTTCCACCTCTACTTGCTTACTCTTTGACTCTGAGCAAGTCAATTAACAAGACAATGCTTCAGGATTGGCTCTGAAATGTGCCCAGTGAACTTAATTGGTCAATGAATTGAGGTGTGGGGGATGGGTAGTTGTGCATTTATAGGTTCATAGGTAGGTACTAGGCTATCTGCCCTAGGGCATTTATAAGCCTAGCCAGAATGTGTAGGCATTCGCCTCCCTTTTAGACTAGATTCCTGAGCATCTGTCCAGCAGGGCCATAGAGGTGATCCCAGGAGTAAATTTACGATTTCCCATCCACTCATCAAGATTTCTCTTGAAGAGGGTCAGCGAGGGGCTCTGCCTAACATGGACTGGGATTCTATTCCAGAGCGAGGGAAGCCTCTGGGATATGAATCTATCCCTCCAGCAAGTCCTATTTATTGTTGTGTTGAGGTTTATATCCCTGGAGCGTGCAGCTCTAATGGATTTGTTTTTTTTTTGAGGTGTAGCAAGTCCATTAATTCCGGGTTAGACATGACCTTGTACGTCAGGCAGAGATCGCCTCTGAGTAGGCGGCAGGCAACTGAGTAGAGCTGGAGTTATCTTAGTCGAGCTGCGTAGAGCATCTGTTTGAGGCCCATGATCCTCTTGGTGAGGTCCTTTTGAGGTCTCTCCAGCTGTTACAGGTGTCGGGTAAGGTACATCCCAAATGGGGCATTGTACTCAATTATGAGCCTGATGAGCAATGAGTAGAGGGGCACAATGACCTCTCGATCTACATGTGAACCCTTTTGTGATTAGATGAGCTATATAGGTTTTTCTAACCACTTTGGCAATGTGATTGTCAAAGGAGAGGTTACTATCTACTTGGGTCCCCAGATCCCTAATTACTTCTTCCGTATTTAGTGGATTACCTCTTAAGTGGTAGTTTGTGGGCACTTTATTTTTCCCAAAGGGGATGACTATGCACTTTTTGGCATTTAGCCTGAGGCCATGGTTCTGACACCAGGCATCCGTCTCCATGAGACCCTTCTGGAGGATGCCTGTGTCAGCCGGCGAGTCGATTATGGCTCCCAGTTTACAGTCATCTGAGAAATTGGTTAGCCACAGTCCTCCCGTGCTTGCCTGTACCTCAGAGAAGTATATACCGAACAAGAGGGGTCCCAGAACTGAGCCCTGTGGGACGCCACTTATAACCGGTTTAGAGTCGGACATGGCACCCCCAACTTTGACTATGTGAGTTCTATCCCTGAGCCAGTTTGCAACCCATCTTGTGACATATGGGTTGATATTTAAGCTGGTAAGCTTATTTATGATGCCAGAGTGGGGTATTGTGTCAAAGGCCTTGCGAGGTCCAGGTAGGCTGTGTGGACTACCTTTCCCTCATCTATGGCTTTGGTAACTGTTTCAAAGAAGTCAGCTAGGTTTAAGAGGCAAGATCTGCCCTTAAAGCTGAATTGGGTAGGGTCCAGTGTCTGGAGGTTCCCAATGTCTTTGTTTATGAGATCCATGATGATGCGCTCCACAGCCTTGCAGACCAGGCTAGTCAGGCTTACAGGGCGATAGTTCCCAGGATCCGTTGTGGCACCACCTTTGTGGAGCGGGATTACTGTTGCTGTACGCCATTCTTTGGGTACATAACCTGTGGTAAGGCTGAGTTGGAACAGTGAATTTATGTGCGGGTTTAGTTCATTTTGGAGCTCGTGTAAGACACAGCCCGGGATACCATCCGGTCCCATTGATGCTGTGTTTTTTACTTTGGAAAGGGCTGCTTTTACCTGTGTCTGTGATGTCTGGGGGGACTGGATTCTTCTGGGATAGACACTGGCCCTTTTGGGGGGAAGGGGGGATAAAGTTTGTACTGAATGTGTCCGCCAGGATGTTGGCAATGTCTGTGGGTTCAGTGTATTTCATGTCATTTTGCACCAGCTCAGAGCAGATCTGGAAGTTGCAACCCAGATTCTTGATGTAGCTAAAGAAAGCCTTGTGATTATCTTTAGAGTCTTTGGCGATTTTTCTTTCGAAGCTAGCCTTTGATGATTTTATGAGGGATCGGAGTTTCTTGCCAATACTGATCAAGGGTGTCTTCCCTTTTGGGGATTTTGCCCTACAATGTAATAGTTTCCTCCTTCTGTTGTATAGCTTATTTATGGCTGGGGTCCACCAAACTGGTCTCCTGTTTTTGGAGGACAGAGTCTTGGTTTTACTTGGGATGGCACGACCCATGCATTCCTTTAGGGTGCTCATAGAATGCATTTGTAAAGGATTCTGCTGTTTGGGTAGCATTTTCCATTAGCCCGGGGGCTTTGAAGCTTTCCACCTCGGTCTTGAGAAGTGTGAAGTTTGCTTTTGAGAAATTTTTCACAGTGGTTTCCTTAGCTGGGGGTGGGGTCGGGATGTGGATGTCCATTGTGATTAGCTTATGGTCTGATCTCACCAACGAGGGGTTTACCTCAGGTGTGGAACATTTAGCCCCCATGTTGGTGATGACCAGGTCCAATATGTTGTCCCCTCTTGTGGGAGTGGTGACTAGTTGTTCCAAGGCGTTTTGAGTTTATAAACTCCAGGAACTGTTGGGCAAAGGAGTTAGGACTCTAGTAGTTTTCCCAGTCAATGTTTGGGTAGTTGAAATCCCCCAATATCATGGTGTTTGGTGAGACCTTCATGTTCTCCAATGTTCTCAGGAATGCCATGTGGGGGTTCTGAGACAAGGTGGGTGATCTGTAGCAGGCTACAAACTGAAAAGCAGTTTTGCCCACTTAGTTGCACATGGATGGTCTCCGATGCCTCGTGCAGTGCCACTAACCTGGAGGTGTGGGTATCCTTGATGAAAATGGATACTCCCCCACCTTTAGTATTTCAGTCCGAGTTCTGTGACCGAAAAGTATGGTATGAGTTATATTCTGGTAGTGCTGGGGTGCTCTCTGGAGCCTTGAACCAGGTTTCTGTTACTGTACAGATATCGATTTTCTCCATACTGAGGAGCGTCTCAAGCGCGTGCATCTTGAGGTTTAGACTTCTGGCATTGAGTAGCATTACCCTTAGTTTTTTGTTTCTTGTATTGTCTATGCAGGTGGGTTTGTCTTTTGAGCCTTGCCTAAAAAAGGCACTACGGGGTGGCAAGAGCCTTAGCCAGTATTCGAAAGCCTAAGGGTTGACAGGTGCAAGCCGTTCCTAGCGAAGCAACGTGGCTTGTCGAGCATGTCATCTCAGGCAGACAGACACTGGATCCCCTTTGAATGACACCAATAGCTTAGCCAATTGTTAAAATTGATCATTTTGTCTTTATACTGTGGCATCATTCTTGGTGAGGGCAAGATGCTACTCAGGGTCAGAGTCATACTGGCCTGGGCTACATGGATCAGAGAGCTCCACTATGTTTTTCATGTAGTCCAGGGAGGTACATCTCAGGTCATTCACACCAATATGGACTATGACAGAGTCATATTTGTACCAGTTGTGGAGTGACCTGAGTGCGTGTGTTATGTGGCGGATCCTGGCACCCGGACAGGCAGCTTACAGTGACTTTTTCCTTGTTCAGTCTGGTGAGCGGGACGTCAGTGTGCCTTACAATAGAGTCTCCTATTACTAATGTATTTGTTGTGTTATGTAGCCTTAAGGGCTGCGACTGTGTGGCACACTGACTTTGTGAAGTATGTGATATGTGAAAATTGTTGTGGGGTAGCAGTTGCTTGGATGTCTGCTTAGGAGGTCTCTGCTGCTTTGGCAGACTTTTATTTAGAGCCTCTGAGTATGTTTTTGTGAGATTATGTGTCGTTTGCTGATATGATTGGTTTATGTGAGACTGGTTTTGAGGTGCGAGTTGTTACCTTCTACTCCTGACTGACTGTGCCAATGTTGGGTTGAGAGAGCTCAGCCTCCAGTTTGGCTGTATAGTTGCATCTCTCACATACATTTGAGTTTGTTGGCAGGAGGAGAGGGTTGTCTGTGTACATAAGGCAACTGTAACATTGCCTCAAGATTCCCCGATTCACCAGCTAGACTGGAGAGTATACCTGAAACTGCACTTTGGACATGCCTGGATAGTTAAAAAAAAAAATGATTTATTGATTGTCCGGAAGGGACAAATAGGGAGCCTTGCACTTCTAGGTAGTATAAGAGGGTGTAGTGCTATAGTTTTATACTGCTTTCTGAGAAGTTTGAACAAGTGCTGGGCTGTAGAAGGAAGGCTGAGTGCTTACTTACAGAGTTTACTAGTTCTCAGGGAAAAATTGAAGAGCAGACTTTGTGGAGCCGGGAATAGTTTGAAACTGCTTAAACGGCGTTGTGCGATGAGCAAGATCGCGCAACACCGCACAAATGTGCGTTTTAAGGCAGGGAGCTTGAAAGAGATAGGAATTAGCCCAAAACGGCCAACAGACTACTAGTTGCTGGGCTGAGACCACTCCTAAAGGGACAGATAGGCTGCTCAAAGCTCCCCACTCTCACTGGTGAACAGAGAAGCTTCCTCCTATCCAAGTAAGGATATGGGCAACATTCAGCAAAACCTGAAATCTGGACTACTCCAGTTCAGAAAAGGCGGGAAACAAGGATTTTTTTTTTTTTTTTACAACAAACAGCAGTAACTTAACAGAAAACACTGTAAATTCTTTAAACAGGCTAGCGCACTTGTGTGTAGCCTACAACAGTTAAACAACACAAAAATGACTTAAAACAACTTTAGGAAGTGCAGAACAGGAAAAATACAAAAATAATGCTTTTTAAATTTTTAGAACAGCTAGAAACTTGCTTTTCGGCGAGAAAATGCAGTCGCAATAAAAATAGCAGAGAAAAATACTTAAATCTGTTGAAAGTCTCTCTGCTGCTTGTAGCGCTCTGCAAGACATCACGAGGAGCTGTGCTGAGTTGAATACTATCTGCTATTCCCCTGAAGGAGGATCGCAATATACCTGCTACTGCTAACAGTTCTTGCCATTAGCACAATTTCTGTTCTAGAAATTTCCACAGCTATGTTGATTCCTCCCAGATCTCAACTTCCATTATTACTGTTAGTCATACTTATACCATAACAGAAGCCAACTCTTTCTCATACTTGAAAAGAGGCTGTGAGGAGTCAGAAATTTCATGTTAAAAACTATAAGGGTTTTGTCATCTGTCTCTGTGTCTTCCAGTTTCTCCTTAACTTTAGTTCCGAAGAGGGTAGACCCACCAAAACGCATCTTGGAATCCTCAACCAAAATCTGCAAGGTGCAACCAGGCATTTTGGTAAAGAGCTATGTTGGTGGCTGCTGCCCTAGCGGCACCACCTTATGAGGTATGAGGAAGCTACATGGTGAGAATGGATAAAGGAAACACAACTGCTATCTGCAGCATCTCCAGGTGAGGCACCATCTCCTAGCTCCTGCTCAAACTAACATGTGTAAGATGCACCTCATCATCCTAAATCCGAATGAGAAGGCTGCATAAACTTGTCTGTCCAATCCATTCACTGCTCTAGTTTTCAAATCAGTATATAAAAAGCAGGGTTCCACAAAGATGGAGCCTTTTAAAGGGTGATGTGCGTATCATCTGGGACTTGTGGTGTTCACTGTGATCCCGAAGCAAGAAACAGACATAGCAGAAGAATCTCCATAGCTGCAGCTGACAGGAGCCAATCACACTGATAAATGAAATCCTGGATTTGTGCAGCTTTAGATGAATTGCCATGCTTTCCATACATTTGTTTAACACCCTAGAGGCAGAAATGATAAATGGAAGAGTCTGAAACTGGTATTGATCCTATGTGAAAATGCAGGAACATCCAAGACTCTTGCTATTTTTAAGTGCAGGTGTCTTGGAGGTCCAAAGACCACATCCAGTTCCCTTCTTGCAGATATAGAAAGTGGACTGCACCAAGACCATGAATAAGGGCGTTTTGGAATGTACTGGTGTAGGTCATTGTGATCAAGTGTGGACCTAAAGCCATATATTTTTGGAACGGAAAAGAACCTGGAGTAAAAGCCTGGCCTTTGATGATCTGGCAGGATTTCCTGGACATCTGTTATTTCTACAGCTCTTTAATGGGGTGAGGCATTAGGAAAGTGTAGAAACTGTAGTCTAGGATGGGATAAGGATGGAACAGAACAGCCTGAGGATAAAATAGCTCTTACCCACTTGCCCTATGTAACAGTCATTCTAGGGACAAATGGAGGAAAAGAACTGCCCTCCCCAGACTGCCTCCAGAGTGGAGTAGTTAAGCAAACCCTCAGGAATTAGACTGTGCCCCCCCCCAAAAAAAAAAGAACCACAGTGCCCCTGACTGTGTTGCCAAAGTTGGAAGTTGTTGTGGCCTCTACAGCCTATTCCAGAATTTATGGTATCTAACAGGGTAAAATATCCAATAACTGAACATTCGCTGAAGTGAACGTTCAATGTTTTAAGTTTGATGAACAGAGGTTTGGTGGATTTCTCATTTGATGACTGAACACAGAGCCCATCAGTACGTACTGCCCTCACTGTCACAGTATGTATGAGGTACATGGTGAGGCTGTATATAAAGCATAAAGTCAATATTTGAGACCGTATCACCCCCACCTCCCATTTCCATCTGGCAACCCTTCTGGAACCATGTGCGTCTCCTCTGCCAACTCCATTTTGAATCTTCCAATATGAGACATATAAATCACACCTCCCAATATGAACATGGGGTGAATTAACTCATTTTTCCATGTGGTTCAAACCACACAACTCTGGCGGGTGAATTACATGGATCATATGGCTCTGCAGAGTGGCAGCCTTTTGTGGGGGCAGCTATGGTCTGCTCCCTACTGAAATGTCAGAGCTCAAAATTACATGTACCAACAAGCTGAAAAAAAAGTATGGGAGAAGAGCAAATCTCAAACAATGCTCTTCTCCTTTAAACTTTTTTTTTTTTTTTTTTTTTTACAGGGGGTCAAGCCCCCTTGCACTCCCTGATATGGGGATGGGGGCAAGCCCAATACATTCCCTGAACCTATATATACTAACTCCGAGATCACCATACCACAGAGAAAAAAACAAAGTGGCCATCTTGGACTTAGCAAATGTAAGTCATTTTCAGCCATTCAGTCACCATGTTAAGGGACTTGCTCCAGCAGTTCCCGACATTTCAAATGCTTACCACTACAGCTACTATGGAGCCCACTTGAGAGATGGAAACAAGTCCAGCTAAGTTCTTAAAGACTGGAGAACCCTTGCCCAACCTGTTGGCTCCAAATCAATTTTCTGCTCCCAACATAATCATTTTCTCTGGTAGAAGCATTACCCTAGAAGCTGACTTATGGTACTGGAAAGACTCTGGAATAAGTTATAATAAAGTGGAAGACTCAGGACCTATCACACCTCCAACCATATCATCTTGTGAATCTCATCAAATGTACTACACTCTACTAGGTAGGTAAGGAATTTTACCTCTTCATCTTCACTAACAACATACTTCCTTCTGCATGTACACTTCCTTGTCTGCCTCAGATGGGAGGAGTCTAAGGTGGGGGATGCCAAATGTGAACCTGGAATGGGGTTACCAGTCCAAACATCTTGTAACTGATGAGGATGGAAAGTTGTCAATGTTGGCAAATGAAGTTTCAACACACAGATGGCTGTGGTAAAGTTGGGTGGATGCATGCAGAAAGGTACACATGGTTGGAGCTGGAGCTCTTAATGAGTCCTGCTGCCCTGCCAACTGCATCAGCATCAAAGCAATAGGGACTGTGGAGGTCTCAACTCTGACAGCTGATGACCCGATTGGCTTCAGAATCTAAGTCATGGATCTTGATATCAAGTGTCAGAAAAACTGGCCCTGGGGATAAAATCAAGGCTGAGACAACTGGCACAGACGTCAATGCCAAAGGCTCCAACAACCATGAGGACTGCATCCCTGACAACACAGACAGCACTGGGAAGGCTGAACACTGCAACTCTGAACAAATTAGTGAACTTTGGCTCTACTTACCCAGATGCTAGTAGGGGAGGAAACTTGAAATCACATTTGCTATGCTAAAAGGAACGTTTGCCACATTCTAGTACACTCTGAATCAAAGATAAAGTATCTCCTGTACCTGACAGATCCTACAAAGTGTGGTCTGTGGACTCACAGCTATGGACTTGTAAGCTACTGAAAAAAATACTGCTGGATGTAGGTCTAGAGAGTCCTTTGTGAAAGAAAAACAATTGGGGGAGAGGGAAATTTTAGATGCCATTTGTTACTGGGGACAGTATATTCTTACTCAGAAGGAGCTGGCTTCTCTTAGTTTACTAAATTTTGGACAAGAGGACAGAAAATGAGGGGGGAAACACTTGAAGCTTTTGGTCTAAGACTAGCCTTGAATTTCTACTGTTCAATGCAATGATTTCTAATCTTTAAGGCAGAATGCTCATCAAGATACTTGTGAACAAATTCAATGTGAATTTTACCTCAGAAACAACAATCAACAGCCCACTTATCCCAGAACCTCTCAGCCCCCCATCTTCACTAAAAGCATGTACTGAAGGTGCTTTCCAAGATAAAAAAAATGCTTCCTCCATGGTACATGATAACACACTTGGATGTTTAATATAACTAAAGAGCACTCCACAATCTTTACTATTTAACCCGAGTTCAGCCACAGGCTTTGTCCCTGAGGACTGGTGCACAGTAGTAATGATGCCACTCCACAAGAAGCCCTACCACTGACCTGAGAAATTTTAGGCAAATCACCCTGACAAGTTTAATGCGAAAAGCCAAAGAATTTAATTACTGACTTTATAAACTGTGATATCAAAAATCTCATCAGACTAGACCTGCAGCAGCTTGACTTTGTTAAGGGTAGATCCTGTCTGATGAATTTGGTTAACTTCTTTAAAAGGGTAGGCCAGAAAAAAAAAAAATAGCAGAGCAACATTTTTTTATTTGTCAAAATTAACAAAAAAGAGGCAAAATGACCTTTGATGACAGTTAAGTAACCTCAAAGGAGTTAAAACAATATACTACTTTTAATAATGAAATAGGCTACACCTGTTTTTCACTCAGTTACCAACTTGAAATGCATCCGATAAGGGGTATGGGACAGCACAGCTTTTATGTGTGTGTGTGTGTGTGGGGGGGTGCTAGCCTGGGAACATTTCCTCAGTCAAGTCACGGTCCTGCTGGCTTCAGTTTTAGAAGTAAACAGGACTGAACTCCAATCTTAGATCAAAGGTTTATTATCAGACTCAGATAATACTGCTTGAACATTTTCTCTTTTTCTGCCAAGGGCTTGAATGTTGAACTTAACTAAAAAGATATCACTGGTTAATAAATTAGCTGTTCACTTACTCCTAATGGTTCTCCAATCTCTGTTCCATAGTTTTGTATTACTTATACTGTGTATTTGCCTTTGTGTTTCATTCCTCTGAATCAAGCCCAAGTGCCAGTATTTTAATTTGTTTTTACAAAGTATCTATTTTTTACATTGCAATGCCGTGTAACCTTCAAAAGCACACAAAAAGCTAGTTGCCAAAAGAAATAAAACAAATGACAATTACAAATGCGAACAGTGCAATAAATGAAGTAACATTAAATACATATGAATAAATACAGTACTACTAACAGGAACCATCAGAATCCTCACATAAATGAACATACGTATGAACCACATACAACTCAATATGCATGTGATAAAAATAACACACTAACTTGACACATCTAATCGATCAATATACTTGAAATGTACAGAGTGTGAATAACTACTGGTCATCGAAAAAAAGAAGACATATAGTCTTCCAATCAAATCAAAATGTTTAACCCAACAGTGGCATCATAAATGAAAATGGAATAATTACAAAAGCAACTGCCACCACTAAACGGCTATTAAAACACACTGCAGTGAAGCTTTGGGGGGGTGTCATCCTTCAGATGAAACGTTAAACTTAAAAGCTCAGCTGGATGAAAAAGATACTATGGCACCTATAGAAAAGAGTACAGGAAGTTCGCCCTTGTCCTGAACAGGGCTCCCATAGTCAGTCTGATCGCTACCTGGGGTCTCCATTGGAAAGAGGATACTGGCCTAATGGAACTAATCTGGTCAAAAAAAAAAACAAATAAATAGAATAGAACCAGCTTTTTTTTTCAAACACCTTTATTGAATTATTACTTGTGACTCAAGCAAATTTACATTTGTATAAAAGTAATCAAACTATATTAACATAAAACTTACAAGTCACATAACCTAAGCAATATTACATAAATTATTCAATTCTTGTTTTTTTTTAAACAAGAAACATCTTCATTAAATCACTTGCTACATATGCAATCATACATTTATATAAATCCTAGTCGCAAGCATTTTACATAACAAACCATACTGACACATACACAGTTGCAAACATTATGCATCACTTATAATCTACCCAAATCTCTCTGTCAGACATGTCATAGCTCATTTAAGTCCTGCTGCCTTTTAGGCCTCGTCCCTCCCTTTTATGTACTGTTCCCACAATTCCCATTTTCTCCTATGTAGTTTGCTTTTACCTTTTTCTAAAGATCTCACTTCCAGTTGTTTTCTCTGTTACTATATTCACTACTTTCAGTATAGCTGGTTTAGATTTTGACTTCCATTTTCTAGTAATTGCTTTTTGGGCAACCACCAATATTAGACAAAGCAAGGCCTTACCATGCCTAGGCAATTCCAATTCTGTATAAAAGCTCAGGAAAATCATCGCCCTCGTCAGACCAATCTGCCCACCCAGCATCTCTGACAGTGCATCCTGCAGGGAAATCCTTAAAGTCCGCCATCTCACTGCACTCCAGAAAATATGTTCCCAATTACCTCTTCCTTCCCCTTCACACCTCCAACATTTACTGTCTACCTGAGAAAAATTCTCCAGTCTACTTGGGGTATAAAAATATCTATGTAAACATTTCCAGGCAAAAATCCTAAATTCTAGATTTTGTTGCATATTTGGGAGACATACATATATCCTCCCATGGTTTTTTTCTTTCTTTTTCTTTTTGTGACTTGCTTATCCAGTCTCTTTTTTTCCGATCCTTTCTAACGTCCTCTGATTCAATATTTTATATGCTCTACTAATTATTCCTTTTTGAATGGCAGCTTCTGTTCTAGATTCTATTAAACTCTACCAGTGCTGGTCTTTTGTTTAGGACCCCCCCCCCTTTTCTTTCTCTTTGCCTATACTCTGATATCAGTCAGGGAAGGCAATCTCTAACCTGCAGTCCAAATAAATTCTTGGCATCTTCCCATTCTATCATCTTTCCCTCTCTAGTTATTTGCTCCCAATACCTTGGTTTACTTTGCCAGTTTTCTCCAATAAGTTCGGGCCCCCTCTTGCCTATTGTCTGTATCCCTAATTGCAGTCATCCCTATTGGCAGAATCTCCTTTCTCCATTCCCATGTAGGTTTAGTTCTTAAAATACTTTCTGCTACTTCATGGATATAATATTCTGCATGATTACTGTTGTTCTCCTTAAAGGCCTGCATCCAAAATCCCAGTCTCGCCTTGTTTCTTGAGCTTCCCCGTTTCTTCAACATCCCTTTCCACTTTAAATTATAGTTTTCTGCTTAGATTACATACAGGAGTCTTAACTGTGCAGCTCTAAAATACCCCTTCAGATTGGGTAACCCCAATCTGCCCTGTTCTACTGAATCAGCTTATCCCACTTGACTCTTGCTGTCTTCTTTTCCTACCAGATAAAATCCTTCAGCTCTTTATTAATTGCTACTCACACTTCCTCTGGTTGACAAAAACATGCCGGATCTGTGTACAAGACTTAAGGAACTAAAATATTTAACTGCTTGTATCCTATTATCCATATAGCAAAGCTTCAATTTTCTCAGTTTTCGTATCATCTTTTGTTTGGTCTCTTCCCACATATAGGTTCATAAGTAGGTACCATCAGCCCAAGGGCCTACGTAAGCCTAGCCAACAAGGTTCCCTGGCTTACGCCACCCAAGAAAGTTATTTTCCTGTACCAATGTCGATCAGAGACACAGAAGTGATCCCCGGGGTGTATTTCCCATCCACTCATCAAGATTTTTCTTGAAGAGTGCTAATAAAGAACTTTGCTTGACATAGATAGGTAGCCAGTCCCAGAGTAAGGGAAGTCTCTGGGACAGGAATCTATCCCTTCAGCATGTCCTGTTTATTGTGGTGACAAGGTTTAGGTCCCTACAGCATGTAGTTTGGAGGGATTGGGATTTCTTTAAGTGTAGCATGTCCAACAGCTCTGGGTCTGACATAGCTTTATATGTTAGGCAGAGATCACCTCTGAGTAGGCGATATGCTATGGAGTAAAGCTGGAGTTTTTTGAGGCGGTCAGTGTAGGGCATTTCTTTGAGGCCAGTAATCCTCTTTGTGAGGTACTTCTGTGGCCTTTCCAGCTGCTGCAGATGTCTTGTGAGGTACATTCCAAAAGGGGCGTTGTACTCTATAATGGGTCTAATAAGTGTCGAATAGAGGGGAACAATGACCTCTTTTTTCCTGGATGACAACCCTTTTATGATGAGATGTGCCATGTAGAAGGACTTCCTGACTACTGTGGTGATGTGACTATCAAAGGAGAGACTACTGTCCAGCTGGGTCCCAAGGTCTCATCACGCATTCGGTGTTAAGTAGATTGCTGCCTATGTGGTAGTTCATGGGCACAGTTTTTACCAAAGGGGATGACAGTGCGCTTTTTGGCATTGAACTTGAGGCCACGGCTCTGACACCAGGCATCTCTCTCACAGAGGCCTTCTGTAGGATGTTCACATCATTTGGGGACTTGACTATTGCTCCTAGTTTGCAGTCATCTGCGAACTTCGTTAGCCAGAGGCCTTCTGTGTTAGCCTGTACTTCAGGAAGTAGATACCAAATAGGAGAGGTCCCAGGACGGAACCCTGTAGTACTCCACTTGTCACTGCTTTGAGGTCAGATTTGGAATCTGCAACTTTTACAGTGTGGGTTCTGTCAGTGAGCCAGCTGGCAACCCATCTTGTGACATAGGTATTTATACCTAGTTTAGTGAATTTAGCTATAATTCTAGAATGGGGGATGGTGTTGAAAGCCTTGGCGAGGTCAAAACAGGCTGTGTGAACCACCTTACCCTCATCTACGGCTTTGGTGACTGCCTCAAAGAAGTCTATTAGGTTTAGGAGGCATGATCTGCCTTTCACAAATCCAAACTTGGTGGGATCCAGAGTTTGGAGGTTACCAATGTCTTTGTTTATGAGTTCCATGATGATACGTTCCATGGCCTTGCAGACCAGGCTCGTCAGGCTAATAGGTCGATAGCTCCCGGGATCAGTAGTGGCTCCCCCTTTGTGGAGTGGGATAACTGTTGCTGTGCATCATTCAGTGGGCACAAAGCCTGATGTGAGGCTATTATTGAACATGGTGCTTAAGTGGGGAGCCAGTTCATTCTGAAGTTCGTGTAAATGCAACCTGGGTTGTTGTCCGGTCCCATGGATGCTGTGTTTTTGGTTTTAGAGAGTGCAGCTTGCGTAACTGTGATTACAGGGACTCTGCATTCTTCCTATATAGATATGGGCCCTTTAGAGGATGAGAGGGGGGTAAAGTTAGCACTGAACCTATCTGCCAGGATGCTGGCAATATCAGTTGGTTCTTTAATTTTCTTGCCTTGGTGCTGTAACTCAGAGCAGATCTCGGTGTTGCCATGGAGATTCTTGATATAGCTAGAGAATCCTTAGCTGCCACTCTAGAATAGTTTTCAATCCATACTCCTAAATATTTCATTTCCTAATGTCCCCCATAAATATGGGTATTCCTGAACGAGTTCATGTGCGGGTGCATAATTTATCGCTATTGCCTTTGTTTTAGCTTCATTAATTTTGCATCCCGAAAAGATCTGAAATGGTCTCAAAATGTTCCACAATACTGTAATGTCTTTCTGGTATTGTCAGGTAGAAAATAATATCTGCAAATAAAGCAATCTTTTCTTGACTACCATACCAGTTATATCCTTGGATTTTATGAGTTCCTTATTTTCTTTGCCAGTGGTTCTAAATATAATGCAAATAATAAACGGGAAAGAGGATACTCTTACCTGGTTCCTCTGCTCAAGCAGAAATTATCTAAGAGGACCCCCACCAACTTTAATTTTCGCTTCCGATCCTTCATATATTTTATCTATCATTTTTGGCATTACTTTTGCCATTCTTTTAGCTATTATAGACATGAACACTTTATAATCATGGTTTAGTATTGAAATGAGCCTGCATGAAGCTGGATTTGATGGCTCCTTACTCTCTTTAGGTAATACAACTACTACTGCTTTTTTCCAAGACAGTGATACTTCTCCTCAAGATATTTTTAAACAAAACCTTCCAGATGTTTATCAGTTTTATCGTCTCCCAGCTTCCAAACTTCCACAGGAATACTATCTATTCCTGCGGACTTTCCTATAGATTGGTTATACATCACAATTTTTATCTCCTCCTATCCTGTTAGTAAATTAGCCACACCTACATCTAACCATGGCATATTTAATTCTTCCATAAACACTTCCATTTGTATCTTTTCTTGATTTTCATATTTCTCTGCTTTATGCACTCAAATAATTTCCGAAATATTTCTAATACCTCTAAAGGATCTCTTATTATCTTCTCTAAGTTTGGTGACAGCCCTTTCTACTTTTTGCTGCCAGAGTTGTTATGCTAAATGTTTTTGTGCTCTAGTGTTATCATCAAAAAACAGTTGCTTAACAGCAATCTTTCTAAGCTTGTGCGTATTATATTTTCTGCCTAGCATTCTGCAGTTGATTCTCTTCTTGTTCTGAGGGATCCCCCTATTCTGCAATACTTTAATATTTGTCAGTCCCTCTAAATAATTTTTGTTACTTCTTAAACTCCACCTTAATTTTACCCCATTCCCTAGCTATATTTTCAGAAGAAATTTATATCCTCTCTAACAGCTCCTGAATAATCTTCACTACTTATTCCTTAAATTCCTCTCTTTTCAACAGACAGGTGGGAAAGCACCAATGCCTCATTTTTATTTCATTGCTGTCTGTTTTTATTTTAGCTATTACTGGCGCATGATCTGAAATAGTTAGTGGGTGGGTATGAAGACCTTCAATTAAATGCACTTGTTCCTGTGAAATGTATATTCTGTCTAGCCTAGACCAGTTTTTATATCTTGGGGAATAATATATAAATTAACTCTGAATTCCTATTAGTGAATACACATCTTCCATGCCAAATATTTTCATAAATTCCATAAAAAATATACCCTCATTTATTATATTTCCCTTCTGGGCCTCTCCCCGACACATCCTCACTGCTGCAAATCAAGTTCCAGCCCTCACCTATAAGTGATATCCCTTGGTGAAAATTGATGATTTCTCCCAGAATTTTTTTAAGCTCCACTACAGCAGTTCTACGTGGAATGTAAATACATGCCAGTGTAAACCTCCTCCCCCCTTGTCAGTAGCCCCTCAGCACTACACATCTGCCAGTATTATCTTTTTTTTACATCACTATTGGAGCCCCTCTTGCAAGTACTCCTCTTTTCCTTTGTCCCAGGTATTCTGCTGAATAACCATCCTGAAAACCTTTCTTCATTAAGTTCACACATTCATTTCTTAAGTGTTTCTCCTGTAACATAGCTATTTGCACTCTACATTTTTTAATATAATTCACTACTCTTTCTTGTTTGTATTTATCTGTGAGGCCATTTACATTTAAAGACATTAAAGAAAGCATCATTGTATTAAAAAGTTATTCCCACCTTTTATGTATAAGATCTTTTTTGTTAAATGCCTAGTTCCAGCTTTTGTGTTACACTCGTACACCGTTTGGCACGTTGAACTTTTATGCAGCTGTTTCTTGTCATATCACTTTTTGTTTTATTGAAAGCCCTCAAACAAAAAACAAACACACACCCAATACATCTCCCTAAAATCTATTAACTTAATACTAACAAACAAAATGATGAACACCTTCAAATATTAAAGTTTTAACCTCCTAAAAGGAACAAAAGTCCCAAACTGACAGCCACACTCAAAGACGTTAACCTAAAAGAAAGGTTATCCACACTAAGATGCTTCTCCTAAGTGCCAATTGGTTTTGTCTCGTCTTTATAGCTCTCAGAGATGGGAAAACCCCTGAATTCTTTCCGAGAACATTGTCTTTTTTTCCCTCAGCCAATCACTCTCCAAGAGACTGCAGCCAATTTCTCTTTATCGGATTGTCTCCATGGAGACATGAGAACCACGCAGCCAGTTTCTCTTTAATCAGACTGTTTCCATGGAAACAAAGACCAGCTGCAGAATTGCTACTCAGCCCACATGCATTTGCCAGAAGAAAAGCTTCAATATTCAATGTTCTTTTTCATTTACTTGCTCTCTCTTAAAATGTGTTAATAAATCAATCTAATGTCTTTAAAACAGTCATTTCTCCATACAAGAATGAGCAAAAGCACATTAATCTCTCTTTTACCATGCTTTTTAACCATGCTTTTTTATGCATTGCAGTGCCTACATTTATTAAAAGTGAACAAGAAGAGAGAAAAAGAAGGGAAAAAGGAAAGAAAAAAGAAAGAACAGCAGCATCTGTTTACACTCCCTATTATACTTAAAAATAGCTGAAAAATGTTACTTTATAGCAGGTAAAGAAAACTGCATGCTACAAAACTGGTACTATTTAAGGAAAAAAAAACTTTACTTACAGTTAACTTTCTCCCTCTTCTTGCCCTCCCCAAAGAACTTTTCCGAACATTACTGACATGAAATAGGGCATATGCATTTGAGTCCCCCCCACAGGTCCAACAAACTGTGTGAAAAAGTTCAATATTTCCAGATTTTCTTGTTCTGTCATACTTCACAAACATACTTATTGCACTGTAATCCCATATTAAGTTATTGGCTTTATTATTGTTCATCTCTGAAATCTTGTCTCTGCTTCATTCCCAACTTACTCTTAATTCTTCAAGTCCACTCTTGTGCTCCCTTCCTTCTCTCCAACATTTTCCATTGAAACAGTGCAAAAGGTTTCACAGGTACAGTCTCTCTGTGGCCTTTATTACCAGAAGAACAAGAAGTAGAATATCCATCTGTTTCACAGCTCACTTTTTGTTGGACAAACTTTTATATTTCCTCCTTAGCATGTACTTCATCAAAAAATGACTTAGTCCCTCCAGGGAAGAATACCTTGAAGACAGATGGGGACCAGCAGTTTGAATCTCACACTTGCATCTCAACATTCAGTGGAATAAATTAGCTCCTTTTCTGTCTGGTGTACAAGGAGTACTGCCCGATCACCAGAAGCCCATCTGTATAAATTTGGAAGGGGGCAGGAGGGAGGGAGGTTGTACTGAACAATATGCCATGTTGTCTGATTTTGTCATGTACATAAAAAGAAGTTATGTACTCACCATAACGTTCCATCTGAGTAGTTCTACTTCATTTGTCTTCAACCTGTGGGGATACCAGATCCGTATCGGATCTGAGCCAACAATCTTACTAGCATCTGCTCCGAGCTCCAAGCTCCTCCCCTTACCTATAAATACACGTCCACTACCTTCCAACCCCCACATCGAGTCTGCTGATCCTTATACTGATAACCCAACCTGAAAAATACTTATGACCTATAACTGCAGCCCGCAGGCTGTTCACATGACAAGGTCCGAAGGAAGGAGGGAGGGACAGTTGAAGACAAATGAAGTAGAACTACTCAGATGGAACGTTATGGTGAGTACATAACTTCTTTACCTGAAGTAGTTTACTTCATTTGATCTTCAATCTGTGGGACAGAGTCCCCAGCTAGTAAATTCCTGGGTGGCCCTCATGGAAGGATATTCCAGAGCACCACGGAACCAAAGGATGCTCTCCTTCTGGAAGTCAAATCCAATTTGCAATGAGAAATAAATGTATGAGATGAGGACCAAGTAGCTGCAGAACATATATCATCCAAAGAGACTCTAGACCAAAAGGCCGCAGACATAGCCATGGACCTAGTGGAATGAGCTTTTACATGACCCGGAGGAGACATGCCTCTGTCCTTATAGACCTGAAGGATGCATGAAGAAATCCACATAGCAATGGTGACCTTGGAGACAGGTTTACCCAAAAAGGGTTTATAGAAGGATACAAACAATTGATCGGATTTACGGAAATTTTTTGTCCTGTGTAAATAGAACCGTAACAGTTTATGAACATCCAGCAAGTAAAGTTTGTATTCCACCTAGTTAGCAAAATTAGGGAAGAAAACTGGTAAATTGAAGGTTTGATTTATATTAACTGGTGATGCCACCTTGGGAAGAAAGGATGGATTGGTCCAAAGGGAAACCCTATCTTTGTGAAAAATCATGTAAAGAACTTTGACGGACAAAGCCTGCAGTTCTGAAACCCTTTTTGGAGAGGTAATAGCCATCAAAAAATGCCGTTTTCCAAGATAGGAATTTTAGATCTGTGGTTGCAGCAGGTTCAAAGGCAGAGCGACCAGAGCTTGAAGAACCATAGTAAGGTCCTGTGGGGGAACAGGATCCTTGACAGAAGGGCGTAACAGAAAAGCCCCTTTGATGAAAACTTTACAAAGCCTGGAGGAGGCTAAAGAGGCAGAATTCTCACCCACATGAAAATGAGAAATGGCAGCCCATTGAACTTTAACAGTAGAAGAACTAGCTCCATGTTGAAAAATAGCCAGAAAATCAAGAATGGCAGATATAGGAGCAGTGAAGGGGTCTAAACTCCTTTGCGAGGCCCAAAAGGAAAAACGTTTCCATTTACTGTGATAAAGCTTCCTGGTAGAAGACTTATGAAAAGCCACCAAAACAGACCTAACTGAAGAGGATAATCCAGGAGTCCTAGAGATCATGGGAACTGGAGCAGCCAAGCTGTGAGCTTCAAACTGTCCAGGTTCAGATGAGGAACCCCTGATGGGTGTGAAATCAGATCCTGGAGTGAGACCAAAGGAAGAGAGATCATACCTGGTAAGGCCAAAACGGGGCAACAAGGATCACTTTGCTCCCCAGTTGACTAACTTTCGGTAGAAACCTTGGAATAAGAGGTACTAGAGGGTAAGCATACAGAAGACCGGGAGGCCAAGCATCGCTGGGGGGCTCCCCCGGCAGGGGGTTCAGAGTGAAAAACTCGCTGCACTTCGCGTTCGAAGGAGATGCGAAGAGATCGCAGCAAGGCTGACCCCACTCCAGGAAGACCTGCTCCTCTACTGAAAGATTCAGAGACCACTTGTAAGGCATCAGAATAGTCCGACTTAACCTGTCCACTAGAATGTTGGACCGTCCCGGAATGAGCATTGCGATGAGAAAACGACTGGTGGAGATCGTCCATTCCCACACTCTCATGGCCTCGCGACAAAGAGGGTAAGACCTGGTCCCTCCCTGTTTCTTGATATACCAGACCACTGACATGTTGTCTGACTGAATTGCAATGGTTCCCAGAGGAAGAAAGGCATGAAGGGCCTGCAATGCTAAAAGGATCGCCCTCATCTCAAGAACATTTATGTGCAAGCTGGTCTCTACAGGGGACCACAGGCCTTGGACTGTCCTGCCCGAACAATAACTCCCCACCTGAGTTGGGAGGTGTCCATGGTCACTGTGGCTTGGGCAGGGGCTGGAACAAAGGGTCGCCCCTCCAAAATGTCTGGAAAACACATCCACCATATGAGGGAAGACCGACAGACTCAACTGAGTTGTATTGGATACAAAAATGGAAGTTCCAACAGGGACCACTGTACAGCTAGTGTCCACTGTAGAATTCTCATATGTAACCGGGCACACGGGAAAAGCATAATGGTCGCTGCCATTGAACTTAAGGCCCTCAACACCGACTCTGCCGATGGAAGATGAGAATAACAGATCAGAGAGACAAGCATCCTCAGGTTTTGTACTCTCTCCGAGGTCAGGAAGATTTTGCACTGTAATGTATCTATCCTTGCCCCAATATAGTCTATCACCTGGACAGGATTTAGGAGAGATTTGGATGCGCTGATTGTGATCCCCAAATGCAGGGCAAGGATTAAAAAATAATCTCTGATTTGAGAGAGTAGATGCCTGGTGGGAGCTGTGCGGAGCCAATCGTTCAGGTGTGGATAGACCTGAATCCCCTGAAGCCTCAAGTGAGCCACTACCACCACCATCACTTTGGTGAATACCCTGGGGGCTGTGGTGACACCAAAGGGTAGGGCTCGAAATTCGTAATGATGGACTCCTAGCCGGAAGCGGAGGAAGCTTCTGGACCTTTTGTGCATTTTTATGTGATGTGGAGGTCTAATGAGCACATCCAGTCGCTCTCTTAAAGGTTCGGCATGATGAACTGTAATGTGACCATCCGGAACTTCTCTTCGACAACTGACAGGTTCAGGGTAGATAGGTCCAGAATGGACCTTAAGTCCCCCATTTTCTTTGGCACCAAAAAGAACCTGGAGTAGAAGCCCGATCCGGACTGATCTCGGGGGACGGTTTCGATGGCTCATTTTTCTAGCAGCTTGGCTATTTCTTGTGCTGCTGCCACCTCCCTTTGTGTGGGTGGAACGTGCGGAAGGTGTTTGGTAGATTTGGGAGGGCCCACAAAGGGGATAGAGTATCTTCTGAATATGATCTGAAGCACCAAGCGGTCTGATGTTTTGGACTCCCATGCCACCAGGTGCAAGGACAATCTGCCCTCGACTGCCTCCAGAGTAGAGCAGTCGGGCCACCCCTCAGGGTTACTGTTTGCATCTGTCCAAGAAAGGTTCTCAAGACCCAAAATTCCTCAGACACTCTGCCCCTGGGCCAGCGTCCATTCTGTCCCTCTCTGCCTCTGGGGGAAGAAGAGCCCTGAGTGTCCCGGGAATACTGTGACTTCCGGAACCACATCTTCTTTTGCCTTCTCTGGTTCCGGGAAAAGGACCTTTGAGGGTTCGAGAAGCAGATCCCGATGGCAGACAGTGTCTTCCCGTCCTTCTCACTCTGGACTAAAGTCTCTGACGGTCTTACAAAAAAGAGTAGAGCCGTCATAAGGGGCACTGGCAAAGGATGCCTTGAAAGGTTCCGAGAATTGAAATAGTCTGAGCCAGGTGTTGCGCCTCATGGACACGCCGGACTCAGCTGCCCTAGCCGCTCCTTCAGTAGCATGTGAAGGGAGTCGCATGGATGTGTTGGAGACTGCTTTCAAAGTGACCATCCTCACGGAGAACGAGTCCCTATCCTCCTGTGACATGGACTTAGGGGGAGACTCCACCAGCTCCTTGACCAGGTCGCGTTGGAGTCTCGTGACATGGGACAGGTAGTTCAGAAGGTTTACTATCAAAATTTCGAACCGTACTTCGTCGACTGTACTATCGTCGAACATGGAAGTTCAAACGGTAATATCGATGTCAAAAAAACAATCTAGGAACGGGTTTTAACATGGGTAGGGGAGATGTTTGTAGTTCGGAATAATACTGAACACACCTACCTCGACCCATGTTAAAACCCGTTCCTAGATTGTTTTTTTGACATCGATATTACCGTTTTCGAACTTCTGTGTTCGACGATAGTACAGTCGACGGTGTACGGTTTGAAATTTTGATAGTAAACCAGTTCAGAGCCCTAATGGAAAAGGTAGCTTAAGCATAAACCCGCTTCCTTAAGCGATCCATCATCCACGGCTCTCGGTCAGGAGGATGAACAGAGGAACTTTCCTGGGCTAGTTCCTTCTTTGTGGCCACTACTATCACTATGGCTTCTACAGGGGAGCCCTTGTTCTATGCTGGCCTATCCGAAGGTGGACTCAATCTTGTCAGGCCTTTTTGGAATTGGTTCCACGGTGTCTAGCTCCTTCCATGCCCGCGAGGCAACCAGGTCCACCAAGGGATTTGTGGAAGGGGACACCCAAGAAGTAGATGGGCCTGTGCCGAAAGCCTCCAGGAACACGGACTTGTCAGAAGAGGGTTTGGGGGCAGACCAACTTCCCCGTTGGCGCAGGATTTCCATGATGTCCCTAAAGGAGACATAGTCAGGAGGTGACCTAGGGGAACCTTCCCCATCATCCAAGTCCGTATCCTTGGTGAGGGACTCTCAGGAGTCCAAGTGTCTCATTTTGCACGTATGCTTGCAAGGCACATCCCAGGTGGGGCTCTCTGAGGGGACCTAGCCAGCCAATTGTTCCTCAGGGGGAACCATCTGGGGATCCTCGAGCATGGGCTTTCCCTCTGGTAAAATGATGGGAATCGTATAAAGAGCCTCTGGTAAAATGATGGGAATCGTATAAAGAGCCAGGGTGTTCGGGACGGAGTCCGAGGGGACGGTCAGGGGTCTTGATCCAGAGGAGAGAACCCTTTCTACCACATTGAACGCAGAGGGAGAACGAACCTCCTGTGGAACCAATAAGGAAGCCAGTCTCCCCGGGTCCGACGAGAGAATCGGAGAAGGTCCCGAAGAGGACGGAGCTCCGAGGGAGGGAACTTGGCCCAACAAAGGCAGAGCCAATGAAAAAAGTTCCACTCCCTTGGATCAGACAACCAAGCTCCGGCTCCGAGAGCGGCTTGGATCCGACACGCTCCAGGCAGCTGTCAGCATCAAGGAAGCAGATATCGTTGGCGCCGATCCCCTAACCAAAGCCATCCTCGGATTAAAGTACTCCGGACCTGGTGGACGGATCGGAAAAGGAGAAATCAGCTAAAAAAAAAGGAAGCGAGCTCCCCCCTCCTGAGGGAGAGGGGGCTGGCAAGACCCCCATCTGGATCAGAGTATGAATGAACCTCCATTTTATCCATGTCAACTTCCGATAAGGACAGAGTGGACCTCGACGAGGCCATGGACTCCGACCTTGTGGGTCAGGGCACCGAGGCCCTAGATGTAGAGCGCGTCTCCTCTGGCTCCAGAGACAACCTCTGAGATCGGAGCCGAGGGGAGTCACGGATTCTATGTGTCTTAACCGGTGAAGAGAGGTCCGGAGACCTCTTGCGTTTGTCTGAACTAGGTCTTGGCTCTCTCTCTTTCTCTTTGCCCCTTTTCCACTCTGCTTCTGCAGGCTTTGATGCTGTAGGTTGAGTCCAAGCATGGGAAGGAGGAGAAGCAAGGGCAAGAGAAAGAGGAGAGGCGGCCACAGCAGCCGCTATGACCGAAGACGAGGCAACCACCTCAGAAGGGGGGAAAAAGGCCTTTCAGGGCTAACTTAGCCTTCCTGTCCTTGATCGCATGTGGGTTAAAACCCACACATATAGAGCAATCTGTACTAAGGTGGGCCACGCCCAAGCACATTTCACACAGTGTATGGCCATCTGCTGGGGACAACTTATGGCCACACTCAGTGCATCTCTTAAATACCGGCTTATCACCCATAATACCAGAGGGGAAACGAGTAAAACAAAAAAAAAAAAGTTATGTACTTACCATAACGTTCCATGTGAGTTGTTTATCTTGCCTTTATTCTCACTGATGGGTTCGGATCCAATCCTCAGCTCTGACATGGCCGATAGCAAAGCTCAAGGTTTGCCAGTAGCTCGAGACCAAGCCCCTTATCCCACAATGCACTGCTGGAATTACCTCAGATCTTGCTTGCTGCAAGTATATATACCCTTTTATTTATTTCTACAAGGAAGCACTTCCCGAAGGGGAAGAAGTAGTATTGAATAACCAGGATGGTTCTAGCCTCTAAGTCAACTGTCAGCCAGGAGGGGGAAGGAGGGAGGGATGTGAGAATAAAGGCGAGATAAACAACTCACATGGAACGTTATGGTAAGTACATAACTTCTTTATTTGAAGTTGTTAAATCTCGCCTTAGGTTTGTGTGTCAATGACATGCTTGCATTCGCATAAACAAAGGATACACAATCTGATAACCATTTAGATAGAGTTGTTTTAGCCACTGGATTACCTTTTCTGGCCTCCGAAAAGGATACAAAAAGTTGATCCGATTTTCTTATATCCTTAGTTCTGTCAAGATAAAATCTGAGCTGTCTGTGTACATCAAGTTTGTGCAGCATGTATTCCAATTTGTTAGAGTGGTTGGGAAAAAAGACTGGCAGCTCAGTGACCTGACTGATATTGAATTCAGAACAGACTTTAGGCAAAAAGGAGGGGTTTGTTCTGAGAGATACTCTATCCGCATGGAAAATCATGTAAGGAGGCCTGACAGATCATGCTTAAAGTTCTGACACTCTGCGGGCAGAAGTAATGGCTATAAGAAATATAGTCTTTCAGGACAAATATAGGAGATCACAAGAAGATGCTGGTCCGAAAGGGGGAAGAATAATTTGAGACAGCATAAAATTCAAATTCCAGGGAGAATAAGGGATTTTGACAGGAGGTCTCATGGGAAAGGCACCTTTAAGAAAAACCTTAGATAACTTATGGCCCATAACGTTCAACCCATCGAATCCAAGGTGGAAATCTGACATGGTGACTAACTGGACTCGAACTGTGGCAGCTGCTGCTCCTTCCTTAAAGATCTTTGTCAAAAATTCTAAAATGGACGACAGAGGAGCTCGAAAAGGGTCGATTTTCTGTATATTGGCCCAAATTGTGAACCTGTTCCACTTACTGCAGTACAGTTTCCTGGTGGATGGCTTATGAGAAGACAAAAGGATTTGTCTTGTATCATCTGAGATAGAATAAAGCCTGGCAATTAGGGGAAGTGGATTAGCCAAGCAGTCAGCTTTAGGGACTGCAGTGAAGGATGGAGGTCCCCTGATGGGTGTGTCAGAAGGTCCGAAACTGGGTCCAGGATCCATGGGTTCTCCAGCAAATGATGGTGAAGGAAGGGGAACCAAATCTGTCGAGGCCAATAGGGGGCAATGAGGATAACTGTCCTTCCTAGCGATTTTGCTTTCTGTAAAACCTGGGTATCAATGGAAAGGGCGGGAATGCATAAAGGGGACCCGGGGGCCAATCGTGCACGAGTGCATCTCTCAGGGGATGTCCTGGAGGTGGTATTAGGGCAAAGTAGCTTCTGCATTTGGTATTGATGTGACTGTCAAAAAGGTCGCAGCAAGGCTGGCCCCATTTGCGGAAAATCAAATCTGCAACTCTTTAGTTGAGAGACAGCTCATGAGGCAAAAGTATTGCCCTGCTCAGCTTGTCCGCTATCACGTTGGATTTTCCCAGGATGTGCGTTGCTAACAGAAAACGCTGGGATGATACAGCCCATTGCCATACCCTGAGGGCTTCTCGATAAAGGGGGTAAGATTTGGTTCCGCCTTGCTTGTTCAAGTACCAGACTACAGACATGTTGTCTGTCTGAATTGCAATTGTCCCTAGAGGAAGAGAGTCCTGAAAGTACTGCAACGCCAGAAGTACAGCTCTCAACTCCAGAAAATTGACATGCAGATGTGACTCTTGATCCGTCCATGTACCTTGGGCAGTCTTTCCCTGAAAATGCCCCCCCCCCCACGCTATCAGGGAAGCGTCCGTGGTCAAAGTGGCTATGGGGGGGACGGGGGACAAAGGGTCTTCCGATTGCGATATGAAGAGACGTCAACCACCACCTAAGGTCTCTCTTGCAAGAATTTGCGATGAGAATCATGTGGTGCATCGGTAGTTTCTGGTAAGACCACTGAGCAAAGAGGAGCCACTGAAGAGTACGCATATGCATCCTTGCGAGTGGTATAGCCAGGACTGCTGCCGCCATCAAACCTAGCACCTTAAAGACCTCTGCTGCTGTAGCTTTGTACTTTGACACCAGTGAGCTGACATGTTAGCGGAGAAGTGATACTCTTTCGATTGGAAGACGTAGAGTGGAGGTTGAGGTATCTAACTCTGCTCCTATAAAAACGGTATGCTGCGATGGCGATAAGGCAGACTTTTTGAAATTTATTGTAATGCCTAACTGATGGCAGAGTGTATAGTGTTGCCTGAGTCAACTGATGCCTGGTGGTAGCGGTGAGGAGCCAATCGTCTAGGTATGGAAACACCTGGAATCCTAGACCCCTCAGCACTGACATGCATTTGGTGAACACTCTGGGGGCTGTAGTGAGACCAAAGGGCAGGGCTCGGAACTGGTAATGATTGGCTCCCAGCTGGAAATGCAAGTGATCTCTGGAGCATCTGTTCATCTTTATGTGATAGTACGCGTCCTTGAGATCTATGGAGCACATCCAATCGCGTTTCCCTAAAAAGGGAAGAATGGACTGAAGCGTGACCATTCGGAACTTCTCTTTCTTTACGAACTGGTTGAGTCTGCTGAGGTCCAAGATAGGTCTCCAGTCCCCTGTTTTCTTTGGTACCAAAAAGAAACTTGAGTAAGTTCCGAATCCAACTTGGTCTGCTGGGACTGGTTGGATGACTCTTTTTCTAGCAATTTGTGGACCTCTACGATTGCTTGTTCCCTGAGACTGGGTGGAACATCTGGGTTTCTGTTTACAGAAATGGGATGGGAAGAGAACGGTATGAAATATCCTCTGGAAATGATGCTTTGTACCCATGTATCTGATGCTATGTTTAGCCAGGCTTTTGGGTACAAAGACAAGCGACCCCCGACTGCCTCCAGAGCCGAACAGCCGGGCCCCCTTTTCAGGGGCACTGGTAGGGTTGACCAGAGAACTGGCTCCATCACCCTGTTGCTGAGGACCCCCTCTGCTGCGGGGGCGGCGTCTTATAACCCCCTCCTCTGCCTCTAAAGGGGGTTTCTCCACGTGTGCCTTGAAAGTCTCCCTGTGCTTTTCTGAACCACATTTTCCCTCCCCTTGGGCCCTTGGGGTAGGGCCGAGTAGAGGTAAAAAACAGACTCCAACGGCCGATAGAGTCTTGCCTTCCTGCTCACACCTAGTTAAAGTTTCCTTTACTTTAGGCCCAAACAGTGACGAGCCATCGAATGGGGTGTTGATAAAAGAAGACTTAAAGGGCTCCACAAAGGAACAGAGACGCATCCAGGCTTGTCTTCACAGAGCAATGCCCGAACTAGCGGCTCTACTCGAACCATCAGCTGCATAAGATATGAGATGCATGGACGAGTTCACAACTGAGTTTAGGGTAGCGAGCTGTGTGTTGACTTTGTTGGCAACCCTTGCAGCTACCATA
Source organism: Protopterus annectens (assembly GCF_019279795.1). NCBI lineage: Eukaryota > Metazoa > Chordata > Ceratodontiformes > Protopteridae > Protopterus > Protopterus annectens. The sequence continues at coordinate 1,668,022,011 of NC_056731.1, read as the reverse complement.
CCCTGGACAGTATCTCCTAGCTCTTTCAGGAGATCTCTTTGTAGTCTCGTAAAATGGGTTAAGTAGTTCAGTGATCACAGAGAAAAAGTCACTGAACTAAACATGCGTTTCCCATAACTATCCATGATCCTAGAATCTCTGTCAGGAGGATGGATAGATGCGGATGTTTCAGACACTTCCTTTTTGGTGGCTGCAGCTACCACCATGGCATCAACAGGCACTCCTTTGGTCAAAAAGGGCCTTGTCCACTGGGGCAAAAATGAATTTATTTGGCTTGCGAAGGACAGGTTCCATGGCCTCCGGTGACTCCCACGCCTTACAAGAAATCAGTTCCATGAGCTCGTCGTAAGACGGAGACACCCAAGAAGTGGAAGGTTGAGACCCAAAAGCCTTCAAGAGCATGGACTCGTCCTCAGTAGGGATCTTGGACTGCCAATCGCCCCCTCTGACTAAGGATCTCTAATATCTCCGCAAAGGAGAGAGGGGGATCGAGGGGACTCTTCTGACTCATCCAAGTCCATGTCAGATGTCAAAGACTCTTGTGGGGAGTCTAAGTGCCTCCTCTTGCACAGTCTCTTCCTGGGCACCTCCTCAGTGGGGAGATCTGGGGAGGTCTCGGAAGAGCAGGGTACACCCTGTGGGGGTACTTGAGGCTCAGGGTCTCTACGCTTAGGGGGACCAGTAGACGAAGAAGCAGACACAGGAGCTTGAGGGGAGAGGGAAGGCCGAACCGATGCTGACGTTGTCTTGGGAGACATGACTCTCCTCATAGCATCGAAGGCCCCATGGCTCCGACGAGAAGGAGCAGACGGACCCGAAAGGACTGTCCGATCTTTCCACACCGAAACCATGGGCTCCGAGCCCGAGGTAGGAGCTGAGCTCATTCGAGCCGAAGCCCCGAGAGGAAGAGTCGGCGCCGACAAATCGGTCCGACTATCCTCCCAGGACCTGATGGGAGAGCGTCGGCTCCTACAGTCCTCGGTTGGCACCAAGGACATCAGAGTAGATGGAGCCGATAACACTGGTGCGGGTCTCGGCTCCAAAGGTTTGACAATCATCGGTTCGGGTTCCTTCGGCTCCGAGGGTCCAGTATGGCTCGGAGGAGGAGTAGACAAATCCGGTTCAATGGTCTTCGGCTCCAATGAAATGGTCGGGGCTGACAACAATTTGGCAAGTCCTGGTGCCTGTAAAAGCTTCTGCACTAGCCGATCCATGTCCAAATTCGAAAGGCTGACTGAAGACTTAGATGAATGCACCGAAGGTGCTGACTGGAGCAGAGGAGAAGAGGGGACCTCGGAGACCAGCTCCAAGACTGGGAGCTGGCTCCGAATCAAAGGGACACTCTGTTCTGAGAGCTGTGGAACCAATGACCCTGAACCCTCTGAAGTTCTTGCCTTTTTTTACAACTTTCGAATACGAAGATTTGGAGGATTTGGAAGAAGTGCTGGCACCTTCCTGGCTACCCAACACCTCAGAAAAGGAATGTTGTAGTAATCCCCTGTCAATAAGTTTCCTCCTTCTCTCCAAGAGGACTCTTGATGAAAAGGAATAGCAAATGCTGCAAGTGTCTTGGAGGTGTTTAGCCCCCAGACAGTAAACACATTGGACGTGTCCCTGTCAGTGACGGACATTTTCTGCCCACAATCTGGGCATTTCTTGAATCCCGATTTGGGATGAGACTTTTCATCCGATATGCTCTAAACAGTACAAATAACAGTATACTGAAATCTAAACAGGGTAAACAGACCCAACACTAAGTAAGGAAAGCAAACTAAGCCCACACTAGGCACTATCTACCACAGAGGTAAAACTATAAATTTCAAATACAGGGCTAAAAAGGCCCACTGAGAGAAACTGGACTAGAAGAATTATTGTTATTAACTCTAAATAGGGCTGAAAGGCTCACACAAGCCAACACAGGGCACTAACCCACAAACTACTATTTCTATATTATAATTTTAACAGTAGCACACAAACTGTTTAGATGAATAAGATCCAACAGAAAGAAGAAGAATTTTTATCAAAAAACATGCTATTTTTCACCTAATGGTCCAAGCTAGCTGGATCACCGAGATCTCACTTTCCACGACAAACTAGATCTGGGATAATTCCAGCAGTGCATTGTGGGATAAGGGGCTTGGCCTCGAGCTACTGGCAAACCTTGAGCTTTGCTATCGGCCGTGTCGGATCAGTGAGAATAAACGGCGATATTTAACAACTTCACATTATTAGTTTCCCACTGAGAACACGACTCACCACACTCACACAAAATACACTGGAAGGGGGAGCAAATACACACTGTAAACTAAGCTAACACCACTACAAATCTGAAAACAAGACGCACCAAGGGAGGGGAGGAGAAGGGGGAACCTACACTAACACTATGCTGCAGTTAGTAGTGAAAAAAGGCTTTCTAAAAGCTTTAAAACCCACTTACTACCTGGAGCTCTGGAGATCACTATGCTTCAGCTAGCCGCGGCAAACAAGACCTGGGGGTTGGAAGGTAGTGGAGGTGTATTATGAGTAAGGGGAAGCGCTTGAAGCTCGGAGCAGATGCTAGCAAGCTTGCCGGCTTGGATCCGGTATCCCCACAGGTTGAAGACCAAATGAAGTAAACTACTTCAGATACAACTTTTGTATCCAATGTTGTCTATTTTCATCAGACACAACATGTAAAACACATTCCCAAGCTGATTTACCTGGAGGGTATCAAGGAAGGATATTCCTGAGAATGGTCGTACCAAAGGAAGTGTGTGATCTGGGGACTGTATTTCCAATTTGTTAATGAGATAAACACGTGAACTGTTGACCAAGTTGCACAGCACAAATATCATCAATAGGGAGTCTACTCTTAAAAGCTGTTGACGCTGCCATTGCCCTTGGGGAGTAAGCTTAAGATTATACTGTGGGACAATCCCTTTTTATTACAGACAAAATAAATACAGTCTGATAGACATCTTGAAACAGTAACCTTGGCAAATGCCTTGCCTAACATTGGTCTTCAGAAGGGGAGACAATTGGTCAGACTTTCTGAATTGTTTAGCCATGTGAAGGCATAATCTGAGCTGGTGATGAACATCCAGCATATGAAGAATGTATTCACCTTTGTTTTAAAATTTGGAGAAAGACTGGTAGATTTACTGTCTGATTTAATTTTGTTTCAGATGCCACCTTAAAAAGGAAGGATGTGTTAGTCCTCAAGGAGACAATGTCTTTATGGAATAACAGATAGGAAGGTTTGCAGGAAATGGCTTGTAACTCTGAAATCCATCTGGCTGACATAACAGCCACCAAAAAGACTGTTTTCCAAGAGAGAAACTTCAAATCACTGATACTGCTAGTTCAAAAGGGAGTTAATGTCTGTACCATGACAGTAATAACACACAGAGTTACCAGACCTCTGATACGTGGGCGCTGAAGAGAAGTTCCTCTCAAAAATGTTTTACAGACTCCTAAGGAAGTTATAGAATCGTCATTTTGCCCTATGTGGAAATTTGAGATTGCACCATTTGCAGTTTGATAGTGGAATAACTAGAGCCACTACGGAAAAGTCTGAACAAGAATTCTAATATGGGAGCAGAAAAGGTGTCTAAAACCTTTTGACATAGCCCAAATTGAAAATCTCTTCCATTTGCTATGGTAGATAGATATTTTAGTGGATTGTTTTTGAGAGGCTATGATCTGAACAACTGATGTTGGGAGCCTGGCATCTCTGGCTAAGGTTAGAACTGGCAGAACCAAGTGGTTAATTTCACGGCTCTTGTCTGGAGGAGGCAGTCCGGACAGGTGTGTTAATAGGTTTGGATACTGATCCAACATCCACGATGGATGTATTAGTAGAGGCCTCATGAAGGGAAACTATGTTTGTCAGGCCAAAAAGGAACAATGAGGATCACTCTGGCCTTGCAAATTCTTACTTTCTGGATGATTTTGTTCATTAAGGGCAATGGAAGAAAAATATAAAGGTGACCTAGGGGACCAATTGTGGACCACAGCATCCCTCAGCGACTCTGCCTGTGGAGGGATCAGGGCAAAGGAACTGCTACACTTGTTGTTTACGTACGATGCAAAGAGGTCACAGCAAGGTTGGCCCCAGTGAAGAAAAATCAAGTTTGTCACTGCTCAACTGAGGGGCCACTCATGAGGCATAAAGATAGTTTTGCTCAATTTGTCTACTAATACATGGGACATCCCTGGTATATATGCTATCAGAAAATGATGTGAAGACCTCGTCCACTGCCAAACGCTCATGGTTTCTCAACAAAGGGGATAGGAATGGGATCCTCCTTATTTGCTGAAGTATCAGACTGCCGCCATGCTGTCTGCCTGTATGGAGAACACATCCTTGGGGAAAACATTCTGGAATGCCTGCAATGTTTGCAGGAATGCCTCATCTCAAAAATATTGATGTGAAGATTGACCTCTACATGGGATCAAGTGCCTTGGAACCATCCTCCCTTCGAAATGCCCCCCCCCCCCCGAAGGGAGGTGTCTGTAGTTACTACAGCCACAGGTGTGTGTGTGTATAGATAGATATATATATATATATATATATATATATATAGAATGGGCATCCTATCACTGTAGGAGATTTTATCCACCAGGAGATGTGCTGTCTGCAGATTTTTCAGTGATACAAATTTTTCTGTGCAGCAGATGAATGCTTTGGGACCACTGCACAATGACAGTCCAATGAAGTATCTTGTGTAAAATCTGGTTAATGTGACCACTGGGACTGCAGAAGCCATCAGAACCTAAAATCTGAAGAATCAACTTTGTTGGAGGAGAAGGATGATGAAGTACCTCAGCTATTAAATGCAGACAGAGCACTCTGGAGTCGGGAAGCTGGAGATATGAAGTACTGAGTTCAGGTGGCATTCCATGAATTCTATTTGCTGTGCCAGGTTTATGTGGCTTCTGGATGGGCTGTTATCCCTAGACTTTACATTAAGAGGAGCAGAGGTCCAGATGATGTAAAGTACAGTTGTGTACCTACCATAAATGTAGATGTTCGAGTGTATTCACTGTTGCAGTCATTACAATAGGGGTATCCTGCTGGCAGGCTACCCGCAGTCGGTCTGAATTCCAAAGTCTAGGTCCGGCTTCGGTTGCTGTTGCCTCCTCCCGGACGTCAGTGTGCCAGGGGTATAAAAGATGCAGCCGATGCCATTTTCTTCAGTTTTTCTTGCCCCAGATGTCAGGTGACCCAAAAGGGTAGGCTAAAATATGTCTATAAAGCATGCATGCCACAAGTAACAAGTTTCCTTCATCTACAAGCAAATACACCACATAGGTTGTATAGAACAGAGAAGCACAGATATGGTCCAGCAAAGAAAAGGGGGATGGTGGGTGGGTAACCTGGACTGCAACAGTGAATACACTCGAACATCTACATTTATGGTAGGTACACAACTGTACTATGTTCATCGTGTTTCACTGCTGCAGTCATTACCAATTGGGTTGAATCCCAAAGCTAAGGTTGTGAGGCTGGAACTAAATAGAATTAGGGGCGGCTATGAGGCCCTGCAGGATTGCAGTGGCAAAGCCTGCCCTGGATTTGGAGTAAGTGGTAGTGCTTTGTAAAAGTGTGCACTGAACTCCTGGTTGCAGCCTCTAAAATGTCTTTGGTTGGCACTCCTCTGAGGAAGGCTGCTGAAGTGGCTGCTGCTCTGGTTGAATGTGGCCTAATGCCCTTAGGCACTGATTTGCCATGTTGAAAATAGCATAAACGAATGCAGTGACCTATCCAATTGGAAATAGTTTGCTTTGAGATAGCCTTTCCTTGTGATCCTGCAGCATAAGCTACCAGTAATTGCTCAGTCTTTCTGAAAGCTTTGGTTCTGTCCAAGTAGAAGCGCAGTTGTCTGTGTATGTCCAAAGAATGCAGAAGTTTCTCACCCTTATTCTGCGGGTTTGGATAAAAAGTAGCCAAATGAATAGTTTGGTTGAGGGCCACACTGGACACTACCTTAGGCATAAATGTGGTGTTTATCCTTAGAGAAACCTTATCTGGATGAAAAATGATAAAAGGTTCCACAGCCATGAATGCCTGTAGCTCTGAGACTCGTCTTGCAGAGGCTATTGCTAGGAGCAGAGCTGTTTTCCATGATAAAAATTTTATGTCAGCTGTAGCGGCTGGCTCAAAAGGAGGCAGAGTGAATTTTTCCAAGACATAATAGAGGTCCCAAGCAGGTACTGGTGATCTCCTTGGAGGCCGTAAGTTTTTGGCTCCTCTGAGGTACTGCCTTAATAAAGGATGAGAAAAAATAGGTGGCTCTGTATTGTAATGAGCTGAAATGGCAGAGGCATTAATCTTAATTGATGAAAAAGAGAGGCCTTTGTCCAGCATCTCAGTTAAGTATTGTAAAATCTGAGAGATATTTGGAACAGTCATGTTAATTTCTTGTGCCTGGTTCCAAGCACAGAATCTCTTCCATTTTTCTGCATAAAATTTTTCTGGTACTGGGCCTCCTGGCTTTTAAAATAACATCCATCACCGCTTTAGTGAGAGGCATGTTTTGAAAAGCTACATTATCTGCCATGCTGCCAGATTTAAGGTTCTGAGTTGGCTGTGTAGGATCAGATTGTTTTGTTGGGTCAGTAAGTGAGGAATTTGAGGTAATGCCCATGCTGGGCATTGAGTCAAGTTCCTGAGGATTGGGTACCAGTGCTGGCTGGGCCAGTCTGGGGCAATCAATATCATTTTTGGCTTCTCTTGTCTGACCTTTAGGAGTACCTTGGTGAGGAGAGGCAGTGCAGGGGAAAGGCATATACTGTTAAGTTTTTCCAGCTGAAAGAGAATCCACTTTCCATGCTTGCTTGTGATAAGTCCTTGTGCAGAATCTCTGTAGTTGGCAGTTGTGAGGGGAGGCAAATAGATCTATGTTCGGGCATCCCCAAATCCTTGTTATGTTGAAGCCTTGTGGATCCAATTTCCACTCGTGGGGATCCATGAGGTTTCTGCTTAGTTCGTCTGCTAGAGTATTTATTCTTCCTGGCAGGAATTGTGCTTGCAGATGTACCTGGTAAGTTAGTGCGGTGTCCCACAAAGTCATGGCTAGTCTGCAAAGGGGGTAGGAATGTGTGCCTCCCTGCTTGTTTATGTACCACATAACTGTAGTATTGTCCGTCCTTATCAGTAGTTGTCCTGGATGAAGTAGGTCCTTGAAGGCTGTTAGGGCACTTTGAACAGCTAGCATCTCTTTTTGGTTGATATGTAGATGCATTTTGTTTGCGGACCATGAGCCCTGAATACATCTTGCTGCCATGTGCCCCTCCCCAGGCATAATCCGATGAATCTGTTGTCAACGTCTGCCTGGCTGGGGGTATGGTGAATGGCTGCCCCTTGTGGTGACAGGCCTTTGCCCACCATCAAAACTCCTGTTGCAGGCAGGGAATGAGTGTAATTATTGTTTCAAGGCTGTGGCAATGTTGAGTCCAAACACTTTTTAGATACCACTGTAATTTCCTCATATGCAGTCTTGCATATGGAATTAGCAGAATACAGGATGCCATGAAGCCCAAAGCCTGCAGAATTTTTCTTGCAGTTAACTGGGTGTTTTTTGCCAACTTTTTGAAATAAGTAGTCAGCTGCCTTTGTTTGTCTGGCGTGAGATAAGCCATCTGGGAAGTTGTATTTAAGCTTGCACCCAGGAAAATTATCTCTTGAGAGGGTATAAGTTTTGATTTCTTTTCGTTTACTGTGTACCCTAGGCATGTTAATAATCTTTTTACAAATGCCAGATGCTATAGTAGTATGTCCTTGTTCTCTGCTTGAATAAGGCAGTCGTCCAAGTAAGGATATATTTGTATTCCTCTGTCTGCAAAAAGCAATTACTGGTGCCAGGCATTTTGTGAAGACCCTGGGCGCAGTAGATAAGCCAAAGGGCAGTGCAGAGAATTGGTAGTGCATTGAGCCAGCTATGAATCTGAGGCATCTTCTGCATGATTGTCTGATTGGAACATGCAGGTATGCCTCTTTTAGGTCTAACGTTACAAGCCAAGCCTTCTTCCCCAGCATGGGCAGAAGCTGCTGCAGAGTCAACATTTTGAATTTTGGAATATCCAGGTATGTGTTTAGAATAGACAGGTCCAGTATTGGCCTTCCAGGATTTGTCCTTTCTGGGCACCAAGAAAAGTCTTGAGTAAAATCCTTGTCCCTGCTCTTGTTGTGGTACTTGCTGAATGGCCCTCATGTCCACGAGGGATGAAACTTGTTTTTGTGCCTCTGCCCACCGATTTTCTGGCAGGTCTGGCATATTGTTTGCCCTTGGCATGGTGTGAAAGTGGAACCTGTAACCTTGTGACACTATATTCAAGACCCATTTGTCCTGGGTGATTAGGTGCCAGTTTTGAGAAAATAGTGCTAGTTTTTCCCCTAAAGGAGCTGCAAGAAGATAAGTGCTTGGCGCTGGCAGGGGGAAGTCATTTGGACTACTTTCTGTATGGCTGTGATTTGTCTTCTCTGCTTTTGGAGGTAGAAGCACCCCATTGTTTAGACCTGTATGAGCCTTGGGGGGCTGGGATCTGCCTCTAGGGCGCCTGTATCAGCCTCTTTGTGGCCTGTCTGACACTGGAAAGGACCAATTCTTTGTAGGCCAGTGTCTGCTAAATCTTGGAGGCTGTACCTCTAAGAAATCCTTGACTGTTTGCATAGATTTGGCTTTGTCCTCCATTTTCTTCAACAGCTCTTCTGCTTTAACACCAAACAAGGTATCATGCTGTAATGGAGCATCTAATAATTTTGCTTTAACATGAACAGACAGATTCTGCTCCTTTAACCAAGCCTGCCTCCTAATGACAGAACCCGTAACAGCGGCTCTGCAGGAGGCCTCCAAAGAATCAAAACCACATTGCAAAGTATGCTTTCCAACTTGTTCAGCTGCATGCAATAAATCCTGCATTTTTTTTATTTTCTGCACATTCAGAATTTGTCAACATTTTCTGTTTAAGCAGTGACATAATGTATTGCTGATATTTAAGCATGTGAAACTGACAATTTAAAGCCCTTATAGCCAAGGTAGCAGAAGTGTAAACCTTTTTCGCCGTCTGTCCAGTACCCTGGAATCTCTGTCAGAGGGGGTAGGTTTTTTTGCAGTGGAAGCCTTGACCCCCTTGGGACCCTGAGAGATAGTTTCTGGGTCAGCTTTTTACAAAAATTTGTGGGAGTCTGGGACCCTGTAGTATCTGTCTGGCTTAAAAGGAGCTGGATGTAAGAAGTCTGGAGTCGGACTGGACTCTGAAAATACATCATCTACAATGTCTAGCACAGGTGGAATAGCCAGGGGGCCTGTGCTGAGGCAGTAAAAGAAAGTTTCTGAGCCTTTTCTTAGATGCTGAATAATCTTGGCTCTCCCAGTGGAAATGCTCCCTCATAGTATGCAGTGTTTCCCCAAAAGAATAATCCTCAGGAGGAGAAGCTGAGGGGATAGATTCTTCAGCATCAGAATCCTCATAAGGAGGAAGAGAGTATTCCTGATCAGAAGAAATGGAAACCTGATCTGAAGATTCATATTCTACCTCTTGCCTAGGCCCTCTTGTCAGGTGGGGGATGAGAACCCCTGATCAAAGTAATTAGGTCTTCGGCCATTTTGAGCACCTGTTTTTTAGGCATAGAGGCCTGTCCATGGGGCTGTTGTACTTGTTTCTTTGTCTTTAAAGCTGCTTTAGTCTTTGCCTTTGTAGCTGAAGTAGTTTTAACATATAATTGTGTAGGCCTGAAAACACCCTCAGAAACCGATGCCTGCTCAGCGGCTCCGGACCCATCTGAGGGAATGGTTTCCGTAGGTCCAATACCTTGAGTTTCTGTAGGCCTGGTTGACTCCATGTGGGAGTCGATATCGGCCTGCGGCTCTAAAGTAGTGGTGGTCAGGGGCTGCGAAAGCACCTCACTGAGAACCGGCGACTGGCCTAGAAGATTTTTTGGACCTCGGATGCCTATCCTTCTCTTTTTCCTTGCGGTTTTTTTTGTAAATTCCGGTAGTCGGCTATTCAGACGGCATTATATAATTAAAATCTTCTGCCAAAGTAATGAAATGCAAAATCGTACCGACGCTTAATAGTGTGTTGGTTAAATCTAGCACAAAACTGACAACTAGCAACATCGTGGTCAGAGCCTAGACAAGGAATGCAGTAAGAATGAAAATCCTTATGAGGTATTTGCTTCCCACAAGAAATACAATTAACTTTTTCTGACATCGCTCTGGAACAAGAAAAAAGTTTCTCCAACGGGGTACTTAGCTTTTAATGAAGACTTCGGATCTGAAATTCGAGCTTGAAAATCTCAGGAGTCGGCCGACCGGCACTTGCGAACTGCTTTTGCTTCGGGCACTGCACGGCAAGAAAGACTGAAGAAAATGACGTCGGCTGCATCTTTTATACCCCTGGCGCACTGACGTCAGGGAGGAGGCAACAGCAACAGACGCCGGACCTAGACTTTGGAATTCAGGCCGACTGCGGGTAGCCTGCCAGCAGGATAACCCTATTGTAATGACTGCAACAGTGAAACATGATGAACATCAGCAGATTCCTGGAAGTAACAGTTAAAAGTCAATCCTCAAGACATGGGAAAACTTGGATCCCTAGCAGATTTTGATGTGCTGCCACCACTGCCATTATCTTTGTAAACGCCCTGGAAGACCAAAAGGCAGGGCTCTGAATTGATGGTGACCGGCTCCCAGTTGGAAGAATAGAAATGATTAACGAGATTCCTCTATCTTCACATGACAGTATGCATCCTGGAACTCTATGGAGCACAACCAAAAGGCAAAAAATGGACTGAATCCTGACAATCCAAAATTTTGTCTGTTTTACAAACGGATTTAGATGACACCGATGCAAAACGGGTATGAGGTTCCTAAACCTCTAATATACTCTGGACTCTGGTCTTAGGGGACTATTTGGATGACTCTTTCTTAGCAGCTTTAAAACTTCTGCTGCTGCAAGTTCCCACTGACTTGGTGGAACATCAAAAATGTTCTTTTTTTTAATTGAAGAAAGGAAAAAGGGGAACTGAACAGCATCTGAAAATTATGTTGAGCACCCAAGAATCTGCTGTTATACATTGCCAGGCTTGTGGGTACATGGATAACTGTCCCCGACTGCCTCCACAGTGCATCAGTCGGGCAACTCTTTCGGAATGCTGATAAGGCTTCTCAGTGAAGGGACTGCGAAAGCCCTGGTTGTGCAGTCTGCCTCTAGGGAAATGTACATTGCTGGTACTTCCTCCCTATGCCACAAGAAGGTCTAGCCCCAGGGCTGTCCTGACAAACTCTGATTTGCAGAACCACACTTTCTTTCCAGCACTCTATTTCTAGAAAGGTTTCGCTGTGGGGTGGAAAAATGGGTTTTCACTGCAGAGAAAGTTTTACCATCTTGCTGACTTCTGGTTAGTGTGTCTTTTATCATGGGTCCAAACAGAGTAGAACCATCAAAGGAGGCATTAATTAAAGACATCTTAATGTCTTCCTGAAACCACAAAGATGCATCCAGGCATACGTCCAATTTGTAGTGGGACAAAAATGTCTGAGAATCCACTAAGATAGCAGTTGCACAAATTTCATCTAATGTAGCACTCAAGAAAAATACTGTAGAAGTAGCCATAGCTCTAGTAAAATAACCTTTTGGTTTAACCTGAAGGGCTTTCTTTTCAGAACGAAACCCAAAAGAGATGCAATCAGACAGCCAGTTGGACAAAGTAATCTTAGACACTGGCATGCCCTGCTGGACCTTTGAAAAAGAAGTGAACTCACTGGACTTTCTGTAAGATTTTTCTCTATCCAAATAAAACCTCAACTATCTGTGAATACTGTGACAATACAGCAAATATTCCCCTTTGTTGGAAAACTCATGTAAAAGCACAAGCAAGTGAATTGAGTGGTTCAAATTGTCCTCCGTAGCTACCTTACAAAGATAAGAGGGGTAAATTGTTCTCCGTAGCTACCTTACAAAGATAAGAGGGGTATGTGTGCAGAGAAATCCTGTCTTTATAAAAAAAAAAAGACGTATGAAGATACTGAAGAGAGGGCCTGCAACCCTTAGACACCCACTTGGTGGAACTAACCTCCACCAAGAATAAGATCTTCCAATATAACAACTTCAACTCAACCATAGCAGAAGGCTCAAAAGAAGGAACAGCCAACACCTGAAGCATGAAGGGCAAATCACACAGAGGGACGGGGTCTCTGACTGGAAGACATAAAAAATGGTACCCTTGAGGAAAGCCTTGTATTTTAAGAGTCAGTAAAGCCATATTATCTCTATCAATGTGGAAACTGGTTACCAGTAACACCTTAATAGTAGAATAACTAGAGCCCTAGTTAAATAAATCCGCCAGAAAATCAAAAATAACTCTATAGGGGCCGAAAAGGGATCCAACCCCATAGCAGTAGCTCAATAAGCAAAACATTTCCACTTACCAGCATACACCTTACACGCAGACAGCTTCTGAGAGGAATATAAGATATGCACCACTCTGTTGGGAGGCTTGGGATTTTGAGCCATCAAGAGAACTGCAGAAACCATGCAGTCAACTTGAGAGTCTAAAGGGTGGGCGGGCCCAGGTCGCTGGGTAAGAGATCAGAAATTAAATAGGATCCAAGACCCAAGAAGGGTACTTCAGAAGAGGCCAAAGGAAGGAAAACCACACCTGACAGGGCCAAATGGGGGCAATGAGGATTACAATCAGTCTGCAATGGGCTGTCTTCTGAAGAAACTTTATTATCAGCAGAGTCGGGTGATAGGCATGACAGAGACCCAGCAGCCAAGCATACAAACTGCCCCTGAGAAAGAACTAAGGCATAACAGCTGCTGCACTTGGTGCTGTAAGGGGATGTGAAAAAGATCGCAAGATGGAGTTTCCCAGTGCCGAACTATCCAAGTGTCTACTCTCGAATTTAGGGATCACTTGTGTGAAAAAAAACAATGTTCCCACTCAGATTGTCTGCTAATATGCTGCATCTCCCCAGGATGTCCATTGCAACCAGACATCAGTGAGATTTAACCATTCATTACCAAACTCTCAAGCCCTCTTGACTAAGAGGATATGAAAGCCCCCTCCACCCCCCAGTTTGTTCAAGTGCCATACTACAAAATGTTGTTCTAAACTGAAATCACACCTTCAAAGAGAAAGTCCTGAAAAGCCTGGTAACACAAAGAGGAATGCCCTCATCTCTAAGACACTGATGTGAAAACTGGTCTCTGTACTGGACCAGCTCCCTCGTACTGTACTCCTTTCAAAATGCCACCCCCCCGACCCTAGAAGAGAGGCATCCATGGTGACCATGTCCACAGGAGGGGGAAGAATGAATGGTCTCCTGGCAGTCACCAAGTGAGACTCCATCCACCACTTGATTTGATTTCGACAGACCTCTGTCAATGCAGCTGGGAATTCCATCGGATGTGTCAGACAAGACCAATCCACAGCCAACATCCACTGCAGAACCCTCATGTAGTACCTTGCAAGAGGAACCAAACAAATGGTAGCTGCCACACATCCCAAGAACCTGAGAACCAGATAAGCCGGGGGTTTCAGGCATGAAAGTAATGAAAGAGCAGGACCCCACAGGGTCAACACTTTGCAGACTGGTAGCCTTGTAATCTGAGAAATTGTGTCCAAGTTTTGACCTATAAACTCTACTGAATGCACAGAAAGAAGACTGGATCTCGGATACCAGACTGTGATTCACAAGGAGCTGCACAGCTGGGGTGAAGTGTCCCTGGTTTTGATCCACAATGCCCTTGTGGTGGTGGTCAGGAGTCAATTGTCCAGATAAGGAAAGACCTGAAACCCTTACAACTTGAGCCAGGCAGCCACTACTACCATACACTTGGTGAACACTTGGGGGGGGGGGTGCTTTGGTGAGCCCAAAGGGCAATAAACAGAACAGACAGTGACTGGATCCCAGCCAGAAGCACATAAACCTTCTGCATCCCCTTGTAATCTATATGATGGTAGGCATCCTTGAAGTCTATCAAGCACATCCAGTCATCCTGTCTCAAGAGGAAGAATGAAGTGTACTATCACCATCAAGGATTTGGTCTGCCTGACAGTGATTCAACTTGCTCAAATCCAAAATTGGCCTGAAGTCCTTGTTCTTCTTTGGAACCAAAAAGAATCCAGAATAGATCTCAAATTCACTTTGGTCTGGTGGGACCTCTCGGATAATTTGATTTTCTAACAACTTTATGATTTCTCTGACTACAGTATTTTACTGACGGGGTGGCACATTTGGGAGATGTCTGAAATTTAAATCTGAAGTATCCAGAAATGGAACTGTATGTCCTCTGGATATGACTCTCAACACCCAAGAGTCTGAGGTGATTACCTCCCACATTTTCGGGTATAGTGCTCAGCAACCCTGACTGCCTCTAGAAATGGACAGCTGGGCAACACTTCAGGGTCACTGAAAGGGTTTCCCAGAAAAATCTCCACAAAACCCCTGATTTTGCGGACACCCCTGCTGGGTGGATGGTGCCCATTGTGGTTACCTCTTCTGTTGCAAGGGGAACCCTCAAAGGAGCTTCCTGGAATGACTGCAGAATATTATCTGACTTTTTGAGGACCAGTTCTGCTGTACACTGCTCCTTTCATGCTCACTGGAATACCAGGTCAATAAGAGTGTCCAGAGGGGGAAACACCCAGGACATGGAAGGGCCCACCCCAAAAGCGTCCAGAAAAAAATGACTCCTCAGGGGATGGTGCTTTGGTGGTCAATCCCCTCTGCTGGTGAAGCAGTTCCAAAAGTTCACCAAAAGAGGTGCTCTCATAGGAAGATTTTGGTGACCACTCTCCCTCCTCGAGTTCGTATCCCCAGTATGGGACTCTTCTGGGGAGTCCAGGTGCTTCCTGGAAGAAAGTGAAGAGGCCAGGGGGCCCTAAAGGAAGGCACAATTGAAACTATCTGTAGTGAACTGTCCTAGACCAAGTTGAATCATGTCCACAGAAGCAGATGTCAAGGGGGGACACCAGTTGAACCTGACCACAATCCATCTCCTGACGGGAAAACACCTCTTTTACAACATCAAAGGCAGAAGCCAATGCAGACCTACCACAGCCATACGACCTAGGATCCAAATATGCCAAGGATGCAACACTCCCAGCATCTGCTCCAGCCCACCCCAATGTGGAGACCAGAACTACACTTTCCAGGGCAGAAGCCCCAAGTAGGAGGGATAACCCCAAAACAGGGACCATGGCACCTGATCCAGATACCACTGTCTCGATATCCCAGCTCCAGGCTCCACTCTGCTGCAACACAGCAAAAATTGAGGAAGCAGAGGTATGGGTCAGTGCTGAAATCGGTCAAGCTGTTGGATCCGATGCTAAGGGAGGGATGGCAACTGGCTCCAACAACCTTGCAGCTGATAGGTCCGAGGGAGGAAAGCCAAAGCTTTGGTTCAAGGGCTCTAACTGGAAGGAACGTGTCCTGACTGCATCTGTGGCTGTAAAAAAGGATCGCATCAACTGTTCCAACTTGGGAAGGCTTAAACTCCCAACCGAATAGGACAACCAAACCAATGACAACACAGGAGGTGGCTTGGAGACCCGCTTACTGCACGAGGGTTTCCAATGACTGGATCCAAAGTGGAAGCACTGATCTGTGGTGGAGAAGGGGAGGACTCTGATGAGAATACCCATGGGGCAGATGGGAGAAAAAGGTGAAAAAGCTCTACTTGACAGAGCAGCTTTGACAGGAAGTAACTTGGAAAGCTGAAGGTGGGAGATGGAGCCCTCCCTGCAATCAGCGCATAAGATGACTGGCTCTGAAGGGTCAGAGCTGACAATGGAGCCAAAGCTGTCGGGGAAGCTGAAGGCCTTGGGGACCTTTGGCTCTGACAAAGCAGATAAATTTGAATGTTTTCGGTCCCCACTGGAGGCCTTGGGGTCCCTGGAACTCTGATGACCAAGAACTAAGAAACAAAAAACACCTCATCAAAAAAAAAAACTAACCTACAACTAAGCCCAAAGATGGGAAAATCCCGCTACCAACAGAACTATACCTAAAAACCTAATAAACCTACCCACTTATCTAAACTACACTAAAAACACTACATTAGAAACACTAACACACACACACACGGTAAAGGATAAAAAGCTAGAAAAAAAGGGCAAATCTAATTTGGAGCACTCGAACATACTGCTGTCAAGAAATAGTGGGAAGCAAGAAGTGAGGTAGTCCTGAGGAGTGCGTGATTATGGGTAGAGGAGGGAGAGCTCAGCCAGCTGAAGCCTTTGGAATGTGTCCGGCCTCAGAGTAATCAGATCCAATAACCCACAGTTTGAATCCAGACAGAAAAGACAACATCAGATCAAGGTCTTTGCAAGTCTGAGGTACTCTGTAAAACCAATCAGACGTTTTAGGGGGGAGGACTGTTGGCTGTCAAGTAAACTACAAACTCAGGTAAGACATTCTCTACAGCAGATAAAACAGAAAGAACAGCTGAAGACTGAGGAATATCCAACTGTAACAAATCATAATATAGTTGTTGGGAAATAGGAACTGCAGTTACATCCAAATGAACATCTCTTTCATTTTAAACACAGTTTCAGAAAAAGAAAGGTCTTCTGGAGAAAAAATTTAAGTAACAGCTTCCTTACAATGATAATCTTCAGGCTGTGTAGAAAATCTTGTAGCACAATTGATCTCCCTCTAATCCCTGATGATCTGACTAAAAATCAGAGTCAGAAAGGAAAGCAACGCTACCTGCTCCCACTTCAGGAAAGAAAAGTAAGTAAAAAAGCAGAAATTTACCTCCCCAGCCATCAAAATGGAAACAAGAGATGACAGCTTTTTACTTTTTTTTCCTTTCCCTCTGAAACACTCTGGATAAGGAGCAACACAACAGCAGGTACACAATCCCATGGCTCAGGCTCCTTTTCAACATTATGCAGCAAACCTTCACTCGCCCCTTCCCCCGAGATTAACAAGACTGATTCTCTCTTACCCATGGAGGACAGCCATACAGCCGCAGAGGATGTGTCTATCGTGATGTCACAGTAGCATGTGACAAGCATAATTCATGTCATGCGTTACTGTACTCCAGACATGAAGGTACTACTATTTACTTACTGGTGGCATTACAATTCTGCTTCTTTGTTCTCACTATTTAGTTAGTACAGTCAATTCTCAGTTAACCGGAACTCAAGCAACCAGAAAAAAAAAATCAAAGAAATACAGCACAATTTTCATGTGTTGCACTTTGTTTCTCCCCTGCAGAGGCATACATTACGTTTTTAGTGTTTTAGCGTTTTAAAAAGGAAGGTACGAATAAATTTCCTCTCTCACCAACCTAAGAACAAGTCAAACCAAACAAATAGTATAGGGTATAGTATTAGTCGGACCTATTTTTAATAGTAACTCTCAAGCAACCAGAAACTACAGTTATCTGGCATCTACCAATTCCCATGGGTGCCGTTTAACTGAGAGTTTACTGTACAATAATCATAAATAAATAGTTCACCTTGTAAGACAAGAAGGGGTCCCACTATTTTCTGCTGTTTTTATCTTGCCTTTTTCATTGCATCCTGGAAGAATATACTCAAGCACCAGGAGAATGATCTACAACTGGTGTCAAGTACACATTAAAGGAGTTAGCAATTACTTTATAAAACTGCTACTGGCATAGAACCCTAAGTAAGGCTAGTGGAATATTAAGGTCTGTCTTGCATTTAATTATGAAAACTACTATAAACCACATTTCTGCAACTAGCTCACAAAGCATTATGGAAGCAAAGTGCAAGGTATCAGATGAAACATAAGTAAAGAAAGTACAGTTGTGTAAAATCTTACCATAATAGTAGATGCCCTTCTCTTCACTGATGCAGTAGTTTTCAAAGAAGGAATCTCCCACCAAGGATAGCCCAATATCCGGCCAGCATACTAAAGCCTTTATATCTTGTAGGCACTGTACATCACGCTTATGATCCCTGTGTAAGATGTAGGGCATAAAAGTGATGTACAGATGCAAATATTCAGGATTTAATTGCCCCAGGAGGAACAAAACATCCTCTTCCCCAGGGACAAAGGAGAACATGCACATCCAGAAGAAAAAACAGTCAGCTGGAAACAGACAGTTCCTTGGCCAGAAATGAAACAAAACACAAGGTCAAGATCTATAACAGAGGGGGAAAAGAGGGAGGGACAGAATACTGCAATAGTGAACAGAAGGACATCTACTGATGTGGTACATTTACACAACTGCAGTATGTCCTTCTACATCACTACTGCAATATTCTTCACAGAAGGGAGAGTACAAGAGCTACCAGGAAGACTGGAAGGAGGAAGGCACAGAACAGCCCTCTACAAATCTACGCAGGATAGCCCTGGCAAAACCTGCTCTGGCACTGGAAACATCCAATTTATAATGCTTAGTAAAAACATGAACAGAGGACCAAGTAGCAGTCTCAAGGATGGAGCTGGTGTCCAAACCCTTGAAAAAGGCATCAGATGAAGCAAGTGCCCCAGTAGAATGTGCCTTTATAGACAAGAAAGACATCTGTCATGAAGAGAATAACAAAAAAATGGTTTTAGAAACTCAGGAGGAGATGGTTTGCTTGGAAACACAAACCCAAAGTCCTGGGATGAAAAGAAAAGTACAGTTTTGTACCTACCATAAATGTAGATGTTCGAAGATCCACATTGCTGCAGTCCTTACACTTGGGTAGTCCGCTGTCCTCGGTCGGCCCGAATATCAAAGTATAAGGCTGACGTCGGTCAAGGCGCATTTGACTGACATCAGGACGTCAGGGTACAAATGTGCATGACCGACGTCATATCCTCAGTCTTTTCTTGCCCCAGATGTCAGAAGACCCTAAAAATAAAGGTCAAAACCAAAAGACAGCAAACAACCAACCAACCACCCTTGCACTAACTATATGTACAATATATACAATATACACAATATGTACAACCCAACCCACACAACCGCCTCTAACTACAGAGGGGAAGGAGGTGGACTGCAGCAATGTGGATCTTGAACATCTACATTTATGGTAGGTACAAAACTGTACTATGTTCTTCATCTCACATTGCTGCAGTCCTTACACTTGGGTAGAATCCCAAAGCAGAGGTAAGGGAGGATGGCTAACTACAAGGAAGCAGGAGCTGCCAAAATGCCCTGCAAAACAGCAGTGGCAAAACCAGCCCTGGATTTAGAGTAAAGTGGCAGGTGATAATGCCTAGAGAAAGTATGCACTGAACTCCAAGTAGCTGCCTCCAAAATATCCTTGGTTGCCACTCCCCTCAAACAAGCTGTTGATGTGGCAGTAGCCCTAGTGGAATGAGGCCTAATCCCAGCTGGAATCTCCTTGCCATGATGGGAATAACAGAAAGCAATGCAAAACCCAATCCACTTAGAAATACTTTGTTTTGACACAGGCTTGCCCTGAGAACTCAAAGCAAAAGAAACAAACAACTGCTGAGACTGCCTGAACCCTTTAGTTCTGTCCAAATAATAATGCAACTGCCTGTGTACATCTAAAGTGTGCAAAATCTTTTCCCCTTTATTTTGGGGATTTGCATAAAAAGTAGGCAAATGAATAGTTTGGTTTAAAGCCACACTAGAAACCACCTTAGGCATAAAGGAAGGATTAGTACGTAATGATACCCTATCCTTATGGAAAATCAAGAAAGGCTCAACCGCCATAAGGGCCTGCAATTCAGAAACCCTTCTTGCAGAGGTAATTGCCAACAAAAAGCAGTCTTCCATGATAAATATTTCAACTCAGAAGTAGCTGCAGGCTCAAAAGGTTGTAGAGTGAGTTTCTCCAACACAAAATTGAGATCCCAAGCAGGAGTAGGAGCTCTTCGTGGGGTCTTATATTCTTTGCCCCTCTAAGAAATTGCTTGAACAAAGGATGAGAAAACAATGGTGGAACACAATCATAGTGAGCGAAATTGCTGCAGCATGAACCTTAATAGAAGAGAAAGACAAACCTTTGTCCAGTAACTCAGTAAGATATTGAAGAGCCACACTCAAATTAGGCTCAGAAACATCAAAATCTTTTGCTGCACTCCAAAATAAAAATCTCTTCCATTTATCTGCGTACACTTTCCTTGTACTAGGCCTTCTAGCTTCCAAAATCACATTCAAAACTTGTTGTGGAAGTTGAGACCCTCTATGGTTCAAAACAGTATATGCCAGGCCGTTAGGTGAAGAGAGTGAAGTTTGACATTCAGCAAATGGCTGTCCTCCTGTGACAACAGGTGTGGAATCGAAGGCAAAGGCCATGAAGGCTTCCGTACCAGACTTCTCAGTAATGGGTACCAGTGCTGTCGAGGCCAATCTGGAGCTATTAAAATCATCCTTGGCTTGTCCTGTCTGACCTTTAGAAGTACCTTTGGGAGGAGAGGCAGAGGAGGAAAGGCATACACATGAAGATTGCTCCAATTGAAAGAAAGAGCGTCCACTTTCCAAGCTGTGGGATGAAACCTTTTGTGCAAAACTTTGGCAGCTGATGGTTTAGTGGAGAAGCGAACAGATCTATGTCTGGAGTTCCCCATGACACTGTCAATTTCTGAAATACATGAGGATCCAATTTCCACTGTGGGGATCCATAATTGTCTGCTCAACACATCTGCTAAGGAGTTCTGTGCTCCTGGCAGAAACCTTGCCTGAAGATTGAGCTGTAAACTGAGAGCAGTCTCCCACAAAATCATTGCTTGCCTGCATAGAGGATAAGAATCGTTCCCCTTGCTTGTTGATGTACCACATGACAGTTGTGTTGTCTGTTAGAATCAACACCTGCCCTGGAAGAAGTAAATCCTTGAAAGCTATTAATGCAAACTGGACTGCTAACATCTCCTTCAGGTTGATATGTAGATGTTGTAGTCTGGCAGGCCACTTGTCTTGTATCCACTTTCCATTTAGATGAGCTCCCAAGCTTTGTCCGAGGCATCTGTCGTTAAAATCTGACTCGCCTCTGGTCGGGTCACAGAGAGTCCCTTGTTTAGGTGACATTCCTGAGCCCACCACAAAAATTCCTTTTGAATGCAAGGTATTATTTGAATGACAGTGTCTAGATCCTGGCAGTGCTGTGTCCATACATTTTTGAGATACCATTGCAGCTTCCTCATATGCAGTTTGGCATTGGGAAGCACCAGAATACAAGATGCCATGAACCCTAAGGCTTGAAGGACTGTCCTTGCAGTCAGCCCGGACTGATGAGATAGCTGATGGAAGTAAAGGGATAGACTCTTTTGTTTGTCCGGGGTTAAAAAGCCATCTGGGATGCTGTATTCAGTCTCACACCCAGAAAGCACATGTCCTGAGAGGGTACTAGACTGGACTTTATTTCGTTCACAGAATACCCCAGGCATCTTAGCACTGCTATCACATATTCCAAATGATGGAGAAGCTCTTCCCTTCCTTGAGCCAGAATCAGGCAGTCGTCCAAATAAGGATAGATCTGTATTCCTTTTAGCCTGAAGAAAGCTATCACTGGAGCCAGAACTTTCGTGAACACTCTGGGCAGTAGATAAGCCAAAGGGCAATGCAGAGAACTGATAGTGAGAAGTCCCAGCTCAGCAGATACTTCCTGCAACTTAGTCTGATAGGAACATGAAGGTAAGCCTCCTTGAGATCCAAAGTTACCATCCAATGATCTTTGCCCAGCAGAGGTAAAAGCTGCTGTAACGTCAACATTTTGAACTTGGGAATGTCCAGATAAGTGTTGAGGGTAGATAAATCCAAAATTGGTCTCCACGTGTTCCCCTTCTTTGGTACTAGGAACAGGCGAGAATAAAATCCTAGGCCCACTTCTGGCATAGGAACCGGCTGTATGGCCCCTATTTGGAGTAACAGAGAAACTTGCTTGTGAGCCTCTATTCTTTGTTGAGGAGGAACGTCTGGCATGCCTTTGAAAGGAGGCAAGGTATGGAAATAAAACCTGTAACCGTGGTGTATGATATCCAATACCCATCTGTCTTGGGTAATTAAACTCCAATTTTCTTTGAAAAGTGCCAACCTTCCTCCCAAAGGTGCTGCCAGGCAGAAGGCTCTGGCAGCTGAAAGGTCATTGGGTCTGTTCGAAAGGACTGACCCCTGCCCTCACCTGAAGACTGTGCAGGAGAACTCCCTGTTCTAGGCCTGAAAGAGCCCTGAGCTCTGCCCCTACCACGTCTAGATCTACCCCTAGACTGGGAATCATAAGAAGGATCGTCCACCCCTTAGTAGGCAATTTCTACTAAACTTTGGAGGCTGGACCTGCAAAAATCTTTAACAGTCTGCATAGACTTAGCCTTGTCTTCCATTTTCTTTAAAACTGCCTCAACAGGAGGACCAAACAACACGTCAGATTGTAAAGGAGCATCTAAAATCCTTGTTTTAACATGTTCAGACAAATTTTGATCCCTTAGCCAGGCGTGCCTGCGAAGAACTGACCCAGTGGCAGCCACCCTAGGCGAGGCCTGTACAGCATCAAAACCACATTGCAAAGAATGCTTACCCACCTGTTCAGAAACATGTACTAAATCTTGCAACTCTTTACAATCAATACCTACTGCCAGAGCATCAACCTTAGACTTCAATTGTGAAAGGAGATAGTTTTGGTATTTTAACATGTGAAACTGGCAATTCAAAGCCCTCATAGCAAGAGTGGAAGAAGTATAAACTTTCTTTCCCCATCTATCCAAGGCCCTAGCCTCTTTGTCTGCAGGAACGGATTCTTTACAACAGAAGCCTTAACACCTTTAGGCCCCTGGCTAACAGTTTCTGGGTCCGCCCTAGGACTCTTAAAAAGATACTTATGAGCTTCAGGCACCCTGTAATACCTATCCGCTTAACAGGAGCAGGAGGCAAAGAATCAGGATTAAGAGAAGCCTCTGAAAAACATCTTCCACTACATCCAAAACAGGAGGTATAGCCAAAGGCCTATGCTGGGGTAAAAACAAAAATTCCCTAAGCCTTTTCCTAGAATCAGAGAAGTCTTGACCTTCCCACTTAAAATGCTCCCTCATGGAATGAAGAGTTTCTGAAAAAGAAAAATCCTCAGGAGGAGAAGCAGAAGGAGTAGAATCATCCACATCAGAATCAGAATAAGGAGAGTACTCCTGCAAGTCTTCAGCCGAAGACTCTGAAACATCTGAATCCTGCTCAAAACCCCCCAGCTCAGGCTCCATCCTAGGTCTCTTATCAGGAGGGGCATAGAACCTAATCAAAGTAATCAAACTTTCTGCCATTTTAAGCATATGCTTCTTGGGCACAGTACCTGAAGAGCTAGGGGTAACACCAACTGAAGCTAAACCTGGCCTGCCCCTGGGAGAAGCCTTTTAAACAGAAGGAGAGGGCCTAGCCACCCTAGGAAGGGAGGGGAGTATAGTAACCTGAGAAGCCCCCTCAGCCTGACTTGCCTCCTGAGAGGCCACATCTTGCAATAATAAAGTCTCACCCTGGGAACACAAAGAAACCTCCGGTGGAGCCACCGGCTCCACCGACACCTCTAAAGAGCGTCCGTACAGGCGGTTCTTCTAGCCTAGGCTTAACTGCTTTGTCCTTGCGCTTCGAAGAAGCGGCATTTTATAATGCACCGCTTCCCAAAGACTAACCTTGCACAATCCAACCTTCTCTTTATAGTGCGTTTATTAAATCTAGCACAAGAGCGACAGCCAACAACGTCGTGCTCAGGCCCTAAGCAAGGAATACACAAAGTATGATAATCTCTATGCGGTATCTGTTTAAATGCAATTATTGACTTTTTCTGACATCCGGTAAATCACTGAGGCAAGAAAAACTAAAATATTAACGTTGAACTCTGTCTGAAACTTCGAAATCGAAAAATCTCAGAACGCCAACCGGCACTTGCAATGCTGCTTCTGCATCGGACCATGCGGCAAAAAAGACTGAGGATATGACGTCGGTCATGCGCATTTGTACCCTGGCGTCCTGATGTCAGTCAAATGCGCCTTGACACTTTGATATTCGGGCCGACCGAGGACAGCGGACTACCCAAGTGTAAGGACTGCAGCAATGTGAGATGAAGAACATCAAAAAGTTGCTCAGATTTGCGAATAATCTTCGTTTTATCCAAATATCTGCACTGTCTAAGCAGGTTCAAGTTGTGGAGAACCTTCTCAGTGGCAGACTGCAGAGAAGAAAAAAGGAAGGAAACTGAACAGACTGATTAAGGGACAACAAATTAATAACCACCTTGGCCATAAAAGGAGGACTGGTACAAAGACGCTCTATGTCTCTGTGAAAAATTAAAAAAGGAGGAATGGCAGTAAGAGCTTGAAGTTCAGACAGTCTCTTTGTGAAGTAAGAGCCTAGAGGAGAACAATTTTGAAGTACAAAGTTGCAAGGAAGCTGAACCAGCAGGTTCAAAAGGAGCTTGAATCAAATTTTCAATAACACAATTGATGTCTCAAGGAGGAGGAGGGATGCCTTTTTGGGATGCCTTTAAGAAACTGCTTGACCTCAAACTGAGAGGGCAAAGGAGTGTTCAAGGGCAGACAACTAAATATTGCTGAAAGGTGAGTTTAACTGAAGAATATGCCAAGCAAGCATGGAGCATATCATACAAATAAGAAAGAATCAGAGGAACCCCCAATGAGAAGGGATCCTGATGGAAAGAGTGGCACCAAGCAGAAAATCCTTTCCATTTAGACATACATGATTTTTTCATAGTGGGTTTCATGGCCTCCTGCAGAATCTGAAGCATGCCTCAGAAAAGATGTGCCTAAAAGGGATCAAAATCCCATCACCCACAGTGTGATGTGAAGAGTGGACAGGTGAGGATAGATAAAGGATCCTTTGTCTTTTGTGAGAAGATCCACAAGGTAACTTGCAGTGACTGCCCATGGCCAAGTGATAAAGGGGGAACCAATGCTGTCAGAGTGAAAAGGGAAACACCAACAAGATTTTGTAAGAGTTCCGTCTGATCCTGTGCAGAACTTTTGGCAAAAGCGGAAGGGGAGGAAAGGCATACTGAAATATTCCCTTCCTAAGAAAAGACAGGGCATCTAATTTCCAAGTTAGAGGGCTTGTTACTCGAACAGAATAGAGCCAAGATGCCTGTTCAGAGGGAAGGCAAAAAGATCTACCTGAGGGATAAGGAATACCCCACCAACGGACTATGTCTAGAAACACATCTCTGTGAAGCTCCCATTTATGAGCCTGTGTTCTGGACCTGCTCAGACAGTCGGCCACTAAACTGTGCTATGAAAGATTGTAAACTGCCTGAAGAGTCACTTGATATCAGATAGCTAGATCCCATGCCTTAAGAGCTAATCTACAAAGGACATTAGACCTTGTACCTCCCTGCTTGTTGACATATCACATTACAGTGGTGTTGTCCATGAAGACTTTGAAGATAGCGGGAATGAAAAGTACAGAGAGCCAAACCTCTCATCTCTTTTATATTGATTAAAGTCTCAACTCTGAGGAGGAGACCAGAGACCCTAGATTTTTCTGAGGGCCACAAGAAGCACCCCACGACAGATCTAAGGCATGAGTGAACAGTTCCTAAGAAGGAAATGGAAAGTGACAGGGTAGTCCCAGACAGAGACAGAGTTGCCAAAACCACCACTGTAGCTCGATTTTGAGACAAGGAAGCAAAGAAACAGGGAACTCCAGAGGGTGGCAATGCTGAAGCCACAATGATCTGATGTACAATTGGAGCGTCCTCATATGGGGCCTGGTGAGAGGAAGCATGGGAATGGTGGAGGCCACAAATCCCAGAATCCTGAGAAATTCCCTGGCTGTTAGAGAGGACAGAGGAAAAAGAGACGGGAAAACGGTTGTCAGAGACAAAACTTTGAGAGCAGGTTAAAATACAAGTGGTAAAGTAAAGACCTTGCAGAAAACTCCTAGGAGAAGAAGCCTGAAAAAGCAGGTCGTCTAGATAGGGGAATATCTGTATCCTTTGAACCCTGCAAAAGGCAATGACAGGACTGATGCATTTGGTGAATACCCTTGGGACAGCAGAAAGGCCAAAGGGCAAAGCACAGACCTGAAAATGCGAGGAAGAAATAGAGATACGTAGAAATTTCCTGAACAAGGTGTGAATGGGAATATGGCATCCTTGACATCTAGAGAGATTAAGAAGGTCTGGGGATAAAGGAGAGGAAAAAGTCTGAAGAGACAGCATTCTGAAGAAGGGACCTTGAGGAAAACTGTTGAGTAAAGTCCAGAATAAGTCTCCAAGTCCCCTCTTTCTGGGGAACCAAAAACATCTTAGATAAATTCCCTTCCCACTTGGGCTGGTGGAACAGGTCAAATTCTGCCCTGATCCAAAAGGGACTGCAAAACCTCTGAGAGAAAACAGAGTTGGTCTGGAGGATGCTGTGGAATGCCTGAAATGGAGGAAGGGATTTCCATACCATGAAATATCCCTGACAAAACAGACAGCACCAAAGTGTCTGAGGTAATCTGTTGCCAATTTGGGAGAGACAAAGAAAGGCAGACAAGGGGATCTGGCCTACGGAAAGAGGAGGCAAAATGTCAAACAGAGATGGGCTTGTCCAGAAAGGAAGGCTTCTGAGATGTAAGACTCAAGTGGACTTAGCAGGAGAAATATGTCTAGACCCTTCATACTTTTGGAAGGTTGATGAGTCTGCCTTTGGACAAAGGCAAAGGGCAATTCCTCTGAAATTCGTGTACAGGAGAGATAAAAGAAATAAACCTGAGTTCTTGCATGGCCTTACCCTTATCCTGCAGGGACTTGAACAGGTCAGCTGTAGCTGTCCCAAAAAATGTTTATTATACAGAGAAGTACCCAAACGTTTGGCTTTAATATCATTAGGCAAAGCCTAGGTCGAAGCAAAGAATAATGCCTTCTCACAGAACCAAAAGGCAGCAAGCCCCAGAAGAGGCACCAGCATCGTAACTGCATATCAAGGAGTGACAAGCGAACTAGGAAGTGGACCCACGCAGGAAGAGAGCTGAAGCTTTCCCTTCAGAATCAGGAAGATCAGACACATTAGCTACCTGCAAAAGGAGAGCCAAGACATACCTGGTCATATGGGTTTGGTAATTAATAGCCCAAAATGACAAGGTGGCAGCAGTCTACACTTTTTACATAACCTTTCCATAGCTCTACTATCCTTATCTGAAGGATGGAGCTTTGAGGAGGGCAAAAGCTTAGAAGGCTTATCAGTTTAGAATGAAACCACAGAAGAATCAGCAGAAGCACATTTAAAAATCTGCAGTCCTCAGGAACCTTATAAAACCTATTTGGTACCTTAGAGGCTGGGGACAGAGTCAGGAGCTACAGAGACAGGAGAAAAAGTGAAAGAATGAGCTGCAAAAAAAAAGAAAGAACTGCAGACAGCTTAGGTGCCTTGTCTTTGTAAAAGCGCACAGTACCTCTATGTCAAAGACCTGGAAGCAATTCCACTTAAGCACTCCATCATACGAGCAACAGTATTCCCAAAGGATAATTCTTCCCGGGGGGGGGGGGTCCAGGTTCAGAAAGCCCTCTTCCTTTGAGCCATAGCAGAGAAGGAATTGGAGAGGCATAAGC
The DNA here is from genome assembly GCF_019279795.1 of Protopterus annectens. NCBI lineage: Eukaryota > Metazoa > Chordata > Ceratodontiformes > Protopteridae > Protopterus > Protopterus annectens. The sequence continues at coordinate 1,667,994,554 of NC_056731.1, read as the reverse complement.
TAGGGATTCCTCCTCAGAATCTAGATACTCATCTGAGGAATCTGGTCCCCCCTCTTTACAGGCATGGAAGACCAGGGAGGAGCAGGGACAGACACCCCTTGAGGTGGCATTAAAGCCATCAAGGCATTAAACAAACCTTGAAAACAATCCTGCCATTCACGGTGGGGATCTTAGCAATAGGAGTAATGTGCTTCATCGTTTGTTTTTTCTTAAAAGGGACATCTGCCCTAAAGACCTTTGGTGGCTCGATTCCTTGGTGGGATTCAATGATTATATTATGAACTTCTTCGAACTAAAATCTGAGGACTCCCCATCGGCCCCTCAGGAATAATCTGAAAACTCCAATCCATGCTGGCCTCTGACAGGTTCACAGCAGAGGAATCTGATGCAAGCACTGGACAGTCTTGCAGGGCTTTCATTAGCTTCTACAGAGAAGTCTGGTAGAGGCTGAATAGCACTCAGATCAGGCCTGGACATTCTGCCCTTCTACTTGGAAAACATCTGTCCCTTGGGATAAGAGGATTCTGCCATAGCAGCCTGAGCCAACAATTTAAGACGTTGGTTCTCAAGGTATACAGAGGGTCTTAGGGACAAACATTTGACACAGCACTGCGTATGGTTATGGGAAGCTCGTGGGCAAAAAAAAGACTGGTCAAAATGGTTTTTATTGGGAATCTGCCTCCCACAATAATATTTTCTCTTCATGGATGACATGAACACAAGTAAACACAAAACTGGAAAAAACAAAGAAACAACCCCAATGGGGCACTTATCTGAAGACTGCTCGGTAACCAGCACAGCAGACAGGCATTCAGACTGGCAGAAGTTCTGAGTATTTGCAGCCATAAGTCACCTTTAAGCCCTACTTTCTAAGTGGGGAGTGTAAGTGTGATTAATGGTGCCTTATAAGAGCTAAAGGCTTTGGTATACTGGCCGGACATGGGGATATAAATAAGGAAGGTATGTTTTTCTGGTATGATCTTACAAATACCATAAACAGCAAAAATCCACAAAAGTAGAATTTTTGCCATGCAATTATAGGCTCATAGGTGTTTACTACGCTAACGATGGCCTGTTTAAGCCTGTCATCCCAAATCTCTGACCAGTTCTGATACCCTTGATAAGTGTAAGCATGGGCCTGGGAGACGAACCATTTGTAGTTTACCCGTGTCCATTAGAGACACAAGTGCCAAACCAGGGATGAATTTCCAGTTTTCTGTCCAATTGTCCAAGTTGCACTTGAACTGGGTTAGGGAGGAACTCTGCTTCACATGGATGGGGAGTCAGTTCCATAGATGTGGTAGTCTCGGGGATACATATCTATCTCTCCAGCAGATCCTATTTATATCACAGGCAAGGTTTAAGTCTTTAGAATGGGTAATTCTGGTGTTGTTTTGTGGATATGCAGAAGGTCCATCAGAGTGACACTTTTGATTCAAAATTCAGTTTCAAAGCTAAATCTAATTAATGTTACCAATATGAACATGAGTTTGTACTGTCAATTGTTTCTACAGTTTTTGGTAGTATTTGAAAAGAACGAACATCTGTTTCGCATTTAACTTCATAATCTGATTCTGCCAAAACAGCTTAGTTCTAAGAATTGTTCATATAAAAAAAAATCATACTATAAGCTTTCCACCTTTCACATTTAGTCAAAAACTACTAAGAAAATAAACTGAAGCGTACAAGTAAGATCAAACACGGTATCAACAATAATAATCATAATCATGGCAATGCAAAAATCATAACCATACAATCTTTCTGTCCTGTTTTAGAAGTACCATCATAAACTAACTGCTCTTTGTGAAATTTATGATGCAGGTGACAGTTGCATATTAAAATTTAAATATAAAGTTTTATACCTCAAACTCCGGACAAAATGTAAACAGGAATGTCTCTCCAGTGCCATAAAAACCATCACTCACTTTAAAAGGATCAGACGACAGTGCACCAAATATCTGTAGAAAACAAAATTTTAACGGACTGGTAAAAAAATTAAGGAATATTAATTTAAAACACATTGCCATTACTTAAATATGTGGTACCACTGGATCTTTAAGAATACCTCAATCAGCAATTACAATATGTAAAAAGAATATATACAGCAAAAAAATGTGTACTGTTGCCACAGCCAGATTTTCCTAGCACTTTCCATCAAGGAATCACCTTCTTACAACTTAATGTAACTGACCAAACGGTCAAAATATGAAAGTATAGACAGTCACCTTATACTTATTGCTTGTCTCTCTAATTTTGAAGAGCTACATGAAGAAAAGATCCAATGAAGAGGATATGAAGATAAACCTATGTATGAATAAAGTAAATTCTGCAGGAAATGAACTGTGTACAGATAAAAACTACAGTTGTGTACACTTACCATAAATATAGATGTTAGAGTGTATTCACTGTTGCAGTCCTGGCTTGTGGAATTTCCTTCTGTGAAAGTCCTTAGCTGGCCCAACTACCAGAGAAAACATTTTTACCGACCCAGGATGGTGGAAGCCCTGACTGAAGTCAGTACATTTGAGTATAAAGGAAGCCAGCCTGCATCATGATATCAGTACTTTCTAGTCCTACACCAGGAGGAGCCCTAAATGAACAGGAAGGCACTAAAGAAGAGGGCCATAACAGCATGGTAGCCAAGGGTGATAACCCTTGGCTGGATTAGTTGTTTATTACTAGGCAAAGGGGGCAGAAGAGAGGAAAAGAAGACTGCAACAGTGAATATACTCGAACATCTGCATTCATGGTAAGTGTACACACCTGTAGAATGTTCTTCATGTTTCAGGTGCATCCCTGATTTGTAGGAAGATTCCCAAAGTTGACTGAGCATGGAAGGAGATTATGGAGAGGAGAGGATGCCCTGCAGGATTGCAGTGGCAAATCCTGCTCTAAACTTAGAAAAGGCTGCCGAGTGGTAGTGCTTTGTGAAAGTATGTACAGATGACCAGGTGGCTGCTACCAAGATGTCCTTAGTAGGGACTCCCTTCAGAAAGGCTGCAGAGGTACCTGTGGCCTTAGTGGAGTGTAATCATTTCAGGGGCCTTTCTGCTATGATGGCCGATCCATTTACAGATAAGTCTGTTTAGAAGCTGGCTTCCCCTCAGAGCCAGGGGCAAAGGTAATAAACAGCTGGTCAGATTTTTTTCAAGGCTTTTGTTCTGTCCAGGTAAGAGTGGAGCTGTCTCTGTGCAGGAATGAAGTATTCTTTTCCCTTTGTTCTGAGGGTTGGGGAAGAATGTAGGCAGATGAATGGCTTGGTTTAAAAAAGTATCAGTGACCACCTTGGACATGAAAGAAGGATTAGTTCTGACAGAAACCATGTCTTGGTGGAAGATAACAAATGGCTCCACTGCCATGAGGGCCTGTAACTCAGATACCCTCCTGCCTGAGTTGATAGCCACCAGCAGGGCTGTTTTCTAAGTAAGAAAAGTATAGTTGTGTACACTTACCAGAAATGTCGATGTTCGAGTGTATTCACTGTTGCAGTCATCACATTTGGGTTATCTGCTTGCAGTAGCCCTCAGTTGGCCTGATTATCAAAGTCTTGGGTCCTGTGTCGGTTGCTGTCTCATCTTCCATGACATCAGGCAGTCAGGGGTATAAAGCATGCAGCCGACGCCATTACTTCAGTTTTTTCTTGCCCCAGATGTCAGGTGCCCCCATAATGGGAAGCAATTAATTATATATATATATATATATATATATATATATATATATATATATATATATATATATATTAGAAAAACAACAAACAAATTCCCAACTTGATATATCAGCAAAGCAGACCCAACAGGAAGATACAGCCATTACTCCACTCCAAACGACTCAAAACCAGTAAAACTCCAAAATCGAGCACGATATATTCAAGAAGAATTTTATTGACGTTAGCGCTTTCACAGGTACCCCTGCTTCATCAGACGTTACAAATAAATCATCTCCATGCAGCATTATATACCAAATTTTGAAATACATCATTTCCTGTTCAACCTCACTTCCTGTTAAAATAAGACAAACTCTGCCTTAAAGTGATACTAATCCTATAAACATCAGCCACACACATAAAACTAAATTAAACTAGACGTCTTTTTTTTTTTTATAAAATAGTACCTGACAGGTAGAAAATAATAAGAAGGTTTGGCCCAAAACCAAAACCAAAAATTTTTGGTAGCTTCAAAATTTTTTTTAAAAAAGAACCAAGGAAAGGCCCAGAAAAAAGGGAAACTTCCCAAAAAGGGGGTGGGGCCCAAAAATTCCCCCCTGAAGGCCAAAAAAAACACAATGATCTGATGTACAATTGAGCGCCCTCATATGGGGCCTGGTGAGAGGAAGCATGGGAATGGTGGAGGCCACAAATCCCAGAATCCTGAGAAATTCCCTGGCTGTTAGAGAGGACAGAGGAAAAAGAGACGGGAAAACGGTTGTCAGAGACAAAACTTTGAGAGCAGGTTAAAATACAAGTGGTAAAGTAAAGACCTTGCAGAAAACTCCTAGGAGAAGAAGCCTGAAAAAGCAGGTCGTCTAGATAGGGGAATATCTGTATCCTTTGAACCCTGCAAAAGGCAATGACAGGACTGATGCATTTGGTGAATACCCTTGGGACAGCAGAAAGGCCAAAGGGCAAAGCACAGACCTGAAAATGCGAGGAAGAAATAGAGATACGTAGAAATTTCCTGAACAAGGTGTGAATGGGAATATGGCATCCTTGACATCTAGAGAGATTAAGAAGGTCTGGGGATAAAGGAGAGGAAAAAGTCTGAAGAGACAGCATTCTGAAGAAGGGACCTTGAGGAAAACTGTTGAGTAAAGTCCAGAATAAGTCTCCAAGTCCCCTCTTTCTGGGGAACCAAAAACATCTTAGATAAATTCCTTCCCACTTGCTGGTGGAACAGGTCAAATTCTGCCCTGATCCAAAAGGGACTGCAAAACCTCTGAGAGAAAACAGAGTTGGTCTGGAGGATGCTGTGGAATGCCTGAAATGGAGGAAGGGATTTCCATACCATGAAATATCCCTGACAAAACAGACAGCACCAAAGTGTCTGAGGTAATCTGTTGCCAATTTGGGAGAGACAAAGAAAGGCAGACAAGGGGATCTGGCCTACGGAAAGAGGAGGCAAAATGTCAAACAGAGATGGGCTTGTCCAGAAAGGAAGGCTTCTGAGATGTAAGATTCAAGTGGACTTAGCAGGAGAAATATGTCTAGACCCTTCATACTTTTGGAAGGTTGATGAGTCTGCCTTTGGACAAACGCAAAGGGCAATTCCTCTGAAATTCGTGTACAGGAGAGATAAAAGAAATAAACCTGAGTTCTTGCATGGCCTTACCCTTATCCTGCAGGGACTTGAACAGGTCAGCTGTAGCTGTCCCAAAAAATGTTTATTATACAGAGAAGTACCCAAACATTTGGCTTTAATATCATTAGGCAAAGCCTAGGTCGAAGCAAAGAATAATGCCTTCTCACAGAACCAAAAGGCAGCAAGCCCCAGAAGAGGCACCAGCATCGTAACTGCATATTAAGGAGTGACAAGCGAACTAGGAAGTGGACCCACGCAGGAAGAGAGCTGAAGCTTTCCCTTCAGAACCAGGAAGATCAGACACATTAGCTACCTGCAAAAGGAGAGCCAAGACATACCTGGTCATATGGGTTTGGTAATTAATAGCCCAAAATGACAAGGTGGCAGCAGTCTACACTTTTTACATAACCTTTCCATAGCTCTACTATCCTTATCTGAAGGATGGAGCTTTGAGGAGGGCAAAAGCTTAGAAGGCTTATCAGTTTAGAATGAAACCACAGAAGAATCAGCAGAAGCACATTTAAAAATCTGCAGTCCTCAGGAACCTTATAAAACCTATTTGGTACCTTTTAGAGGCTGGGGACAGAGTCAGGAGCTACAGAGACAGGAGAAAAAGTGAAAGAATGAGCTGCAAAAAAAAAAGAAAGAACTGCAGACAGCTTAGGTGCCTTGTCTTTGTAAAAGCGCACAGTACCTCTATGTCAAAGACCTGGAAGCAATTCCACTTAAGCACTCCATCATACGAGCAACAGTATTCCCAAAGGATAATTCTTCCCGGGGGGGGGGGGGTCCAGGCTCAGAAAGCCCTCTTCCTTTGAGCCATAGCAGAGAAGGAATTGGAGAGGCATAAGCTAGGGATTCCTCCTCAGAATCTAGATACTCATCTGAGGAATCTGGTCCCCCCCTCTTTACAGGCATGGAAGACCAGGGAGGAGCAGGGACAGACACCCCTTGAGGTGGCATTAAAGCCATCAAGGCATTAAACAAACCTTGAAAACAATCCTGCCATTCACGGTGGGGATCTTAGCAATAGGAGTAATGTGCTTCATCGTTTGTTTTTTCTTAAAAGGGACATCTGCCCTAAAGACCTTTGGTGGCTCGATTCCTTGGTGGGATTCAATGATTATATTATGAACTTCTTCCCGAACTAAAATCTGAGGACTCCCCATCGGCCCCTCAGGAATAATCTGAAAACTCCAATCCATGCTGGCCTCTGACAGGTTCACAGCAGAGGAATCTGATGCAAGCACTGGACAGTCTTGCAGGGCTTTCATTAGCTTCTACAGAGAAGTCTGGTAGAGGCTGAATAGCACTCAGATCAGGCCTGGACATTCTGCCCTTCTACTTGGAAAACATCTGTCCCTTGGGATAAGAGGATTCTGCCATAGCAGCCTAAGCCAACAATTTAAGACGTTGGTTCTCAAGGTATACAGAGGGTCTTAGGGACAAACATTTGACACAGCACTGCGTATGGTTATGGGAAGCTCGTGGGCAAAAAAAAGACTGGTCATAATGGTTTTTATTGGGAATCTGCCTCCCACAATAACATTTTCTCATCATGGATGACATGAACACAAGTAAACACAAAACTGGAAAAAACAAAGAAACAACCCCAATGGGGCACTTATCTGAAGACTGCTCGGTAACCAGCACAGCAGACAGGCATTCAGACTGGCAGAAGTTCTGAGTATTTGCAGCCATAAGTCACCTTTAAGCCCTACTTTCTAAGTGGGGAGTGTAAGTGTGATTAATGGTGCCTTATAAGAGCTAAAGGCTTTGGTATACTGGCCGGACATGGGGATATAAATAAGGAAGGTATGTTTTTCTGGTATGATCTTACAAATACCATAAACAGCAAAAATCCACAAAAGTAGAATTTTTGCCATGCAATTATAGGCTCATAGGTGTTTACTACGCTAACGATGGTCTGTTTAAGCCTGTCATCCCAAATCTCTGACCAGTTCTGATACCCTTGATAAGTGTAAGCATGGGCCTGGGAGACGAACCATTTGTAGTTTACTCGTGTCCATTAGAGACACAGGTGCCAAACCAGGGATGAATTTCCAGGTTTCTGTCCAATTGTCCAAGTTGCACTTGAATTGAGTTATGGAGGAACTCTGCTTCATATGGATGGGGAGTCAGTTCCATAGATGTGGTAGTCTCGGGATACATATCTATCTCCAGCAGATCCTATTTATATCACAGGCAAGGTTTAAGTCTTTAGAATGGGTAATTCTGGTGTTGTTTTGTGGATATGCAGAAGGTCCATCAGAGTGACACTTTTGATTCAAAATTCAGTTTCAAAGCTAAATCTAATTAATGTTACCAATATGAACATGAGTTTGTACTGTCAATTGTTTCTACAGTTTTTGGTAGTATTTGAAAAGAACGAACATCTGTTTCGCATTTAACTTTATAATCTGATTCTGCCAAAACAGCTTAGTTCTAAGAATTGTTCATATAAAAAAAAAATCATACTATAAGCTTTCTACCTTTCACATTTAGTCAAAAACTACTAAGAAAATAAACTGAAGCGTACAAGTAAGATCAAACACGGTATCAACAATAATAATAATAATCATGGCAATGCAAAAATCATAACCATACAATCTTTCTGTCCTGTTTTAGAAGTACCATCATAAACTAACTGCTCTTTGTGAAATTTATGATGCAGGTGACAGTTGCATATTAAAATTTAAATATAAAGTTTTATACCTCAAACTCCGGACAAAATGTAAACAGGAATGTCTCTCCAGTGCCATAAAAACCATCACTCACTTTAAAAGGATCAGACGACAGTGCACCAAATATCTGTAGAAAACAAAATTTTAACGGACTGGTAAAAAAATGAAGGAATATTAATTTAAAACACATTGCCATTACTTAAATATGTGGTACCACTGGATCTTTAAGAATACCTCAATCGGGGCGTGGCCAAGGATGAACACAGGATAGCAGCAGATTTCTTCAGCTCCACCAATTTCATTACATTGACAGGAATTAATTACTTAAAAAATTAATTCTTGAAGTAATTTTCATTCTAAATATGTTTGTTTTATATAGTTCTTGAACTATATCTAAAAAAGAAAGGAAATCTTAATAATATTCCTGTCAGAAATTACTTTGGAAATTTTCCTGTCAGTTTATCAGTCTGAAATGAGTTCCAGTAAGACAAATTCTCAAGACTCCAGCATCAAGAAAGAACTTCAGTCTCGGATAATTATAGTCCAGCAACTTACTGCTAAGATGGATAAAATGGATACTAAAATAGACACTTTCATAGAAAAAACTACAAAACAAATAGACTTGTTACATATGGACCTGCAACAACAGAAGATCCAGATGACAGGCATAGAAGAAGCTGTGAATGACATGGAAAATAAAATACAAGAACAGGAAATCAACATTGAGTTTCTGCTGAAACAAAATACACATTTACAAACAAAGCTGGATGACCTGGAAAATAGATCTAGGCGCAATAACATTAGGATTTTTGGACTGCCAGAAAATATTGAAGGTAACAATATTACTTCTTTTTTAACAACATGGCTCCCTAAAAATAGAAGTTATGTTCTTACCATAACGTTCCATGTTAGTTGTCTTCTTCTCGCCTTCTTCTTGCTGGATGGGTTCGGAGCCGACCTCGGCCCGACTGCCACTCTAAACGCCGAGAGTTGGTTCCACCGGCTCGAGGCTCCCCCTATATCCCACAATGCTAGGCGTGAGTTACCTCAGATCTCGTTTGTAAGCTAGGCCCAGCCTATAATAGTAATAGAATAACTAGTAACAAAGTCCACCTCTATAAACAAGGGAGAAGAGAAGGGTGACCTACATCCTGATCCAGGAAATATGCACAGCAGAGCATATACCTAAAGTACAGAGGTGGTAGAAAGAGAGGTCACAATCAAAAACTCCTCTAGGTCTGTCCAGGCCAGGGGGAAGGAGGGTGGGAAGAAGAAGGCGAGAAGAAGACAACTAACATGGAACGTTATGGTAAGAACATAACTTCTATATGTTGTTGTCTATCTCGCCTTCATTCTTGCTGGATGGGACCGCCCCTAGCACCTTGTCCCGGTGGCCTAACGGAACAGACTCTTGAGAACAGTGGAACCAAAGTTAGCTCTATGTCTAGAGGCTAAATCCAGCTTATAATGAGAAATGAAAGTGTGAGGAGTAGCCCAAGTAGCCGCTGCACAAATGGTGTCAATAGGCAGTCTATCTTGGAAAGCTATAGAAGTAGCCAAAGCTCTGGTAGAATGGGCTTTAGGTTTGCTAGGCAGCTTTTGGTGTCTAATTTCATAAACAAGGGAGATCAGAGATGTTAGCCATCTGGATAATGATACCTTTGAAACTGAAAGTCCCTTTCTGCCTTCTGCATAAGAGACGAACAGCTGGTCAGATTTTCTGAATTGTTTTGTTCTATCCAAATAGTACCTTAACTGACGATGAACATCTAGCCAATGCAATCTTTGTTCAGATCTGTTAGAATATTCTGGAAAAAAACACCGGGAGGTCAATGCTTTGATTTAGGTTAGCCGAGGAGGCTATTTTTGGTAAAAAGGACGGGTTGGTTCAGAAGATACTCTGTCCTTATGGAACAACAGATAAGGAGGTCGACAGCTGAGTGCATGAAGTTCTGAAACTCTTCTAGCTGAAGTAATAGCTACTAGAAAGAGAGTCTTCCATGATAGTAATTTTAAAGAACAGGAGGCTGCAGGTTCGAAAGGAGAGAATTAAAGAACTGAGAACTAAATTTAGGTCCCAAGGAGGAGGAGGATTTCTTACCGGAGGTCTGAGTAGAAAACTCCTTTCAAAAAGCTTTGCAAAGCTTGTGGGACATGATGGCAGAATCTGAAATGCCCACATGAAAGTTAGAAATAGCTGCCAATTGAACTTTAAGAGTAGAAGGAGATGAACCTGCATGGAAGAGTTCAGCTAGGAAATCAAGGACCATTTGGATGGAAGCAGTGAAAGAATCTATGTCCCTTCCTTGAGCCCAATAGGCTAAACGCTTTCCACTTACTCAAATAAATCTTTGAGTGGAAGATTTATGGAAGCTATCAAAATATCTCTAACAGAGTGAGATATTTGAGGAAGCCTGGCTAAGGTTGGAATTGGAGGAACCAAGCAGTGAGGTTCAGGGAGGGAAGGGAGCGATGAAACTGACCCGACTGATGGATCAAAGATCTGGAACTAGGTCCAGATGCCAAGGTCGCCCAACAGAAACTGATGTAGAAAGGGGAACCAAACCTGTCGAGGCCAGTACGGAGCAATGAGGATCAATGAAGCCTTCTGAGCGATAGCTTTCTGTATCACTTGAGAGATTAGTGGGAAGGGGGAAATGCATACAGAAGTCCCCGGGCCAAACTTGGACTAGAGCGCCTCTGCTGGGTTGGCCTGGTAACGGAAAAGGGTGAAAAATCTCTGCACTTGCTGTTTTGGGAGTAGCAAAGGTCGCAGCAAGGCTGGCCCCACTTGAGAAAAATTTCTCTCACAACAGAGTCTTTCAGAGACCACTGTGAGGCATGAGGATAGCTCTGCTCAACTTGTCCGCGATTTGATTGGACTTCCCGGGGATGTGCGTTGCTATCAGAAAACGCTGAGAAGAAATCGCCCATTGCCACAGTCTGAGTGCTTCTCGACACAGGGGTAGGACCTGGTTCCGCCTTGTTTGTTGATATACCACACTACAGACATGTTGTCCGTCTGGATTGCTATCGCTCCCAAGGGAAGAGAGTCTTGAAGGGCTTGCAACGCTAAAAGCACTGCTCTCATCTCTAGAACATTTATGTGCAAGTGGCATTCGCCGGGGTGCCAAGTGCCCTGGACAGTTCTGCCCTGATAATGCCCCCCCCCCACCCGATCAGGGAGGCGTCCGCTGTCAGAGTAGCAACCGGAGGAAGGAACAAAGGGTCTTCCCAATAAGAGCTGAGGGGAAGACATCCACCACAGAAGATGATTTCTGCATGTTTGCGTGATCATAATGGTGTGAGACATTGGAAGTTGCTGGTACGACCATTGCGTGAAGAGCATCCATTGAAGGATTCTCATGTGGAATCTGGCTAATGGAAGCAGAGGTATGGCAGCCGCCATAATCCCCAACACTTTCAGAACTAGCCTGGCTTTGATTCTGTTGCTGCTGAAGAGGAGCGAGACTATTTTGTGTATGTCTGTTATTCTCTGATCTGTTAGTCTCACAGACATGTTGACTGTGTCTAGATTTGCGCCTATGAAGGTAATAGTACGACAAGGCGACAAAACAGACTTTTCGAAATTTATTGAAATGCCTAAATATCGACAAGTGCGAAAGGTGTAGTCCCTGGCCATTAGAAGAAGATGCTTGTTGGGAGCTGTGAGGAGCCAGTCGTCCAAATATGGAAACACCTGGAATCCTTGTCGTCTCAGGTGAGAAGCTACCACTGCCATGCATTTGGTAAACACCCGGGGGGCAGTGGTGGGACCAAAGGGCAGGGCCCTGAATTGAAAATGACTGGTTCCCAGCCTGAAGCGGAGGAATCTTCTGGAGCGTCTCTTCATTTTTATGTGATAGTACGCATCCTGAAGATCTATAGAGCACATCCAGCTTCCCTTTCCCAAAAGGGGAAGGATGGACTGCAGCGTGACCATCCGAAATCTTGTTTTCTTGACTGACTTGTTCAAGATACTGAGATCCAAAATTGGTCTCCAGTCCCCTGTTTTCTTTGGAACTAAAAAGAACCTGGAGTAGATTCCGGATCCTTGCTGGTCTGCTGGAACTGGCTGAATTGTTTTGCAAGCAGCTTTGAAATTTCCAAAGCTGCAAGATCCCTTTGAGCGGTGGAATATCTGGAAGGGATTTTTGATTGGTTTGGAATGCGATAGAAGGGAATGGAATAGCCTTCGAAATGATGGACTGTACCCATTTGTCTTGAGTCAGGGCTAGCCAGGCTTTTCGGTACAGTGCCAATCTTCCCCGACTGCCTCGAAGGTAGGCAGTCGGGCAACACCTCAGGGATGCTGAAAAGGCTTATCAGAGAAGACTTCCGATTGCCCTGGTTTTATGGACCCCCTGCCTCTAGGGCTTATCGTCTACCATTATTGTTCCCCTCTGCCTCTGGCGGGAACAGACTTTGTGCGGCAGGCGAAGTCCCTTGAGATTGTTTGCGGAACCACATTTTCCCACTTTTCTGGCCTTTGGGGTAAGGCCTAGAAGGAGTAAGAAAACGGACTCAGACGGCAGAAAGAGTCTTGCCATCTGTCTCGCACCTAGTCAAAGTTTCTTTCACTTGAGGACCAAAGAGAGATGATCCATCAAACGGGGAATTAGTGAAAGACGTTTTAAAGGGGTCCGCAAAGTTGCATAACCACATCCAGGCGTGCCTGCGTAAGGCCACACCTGTCCCTGCGGCCCTGCTCGCTCCATCAGCCGCATAAGAAAGTAGGCGCATGGAGGAGTTAGCTATGGAGTTCAGGGTAGCCAGCTGAGTGTTCATCTTGTCCTGAAAACCCGCAGCTGTAGGATCCTTCAACATATCACTCGCTTCCTTGATCAAGTCCCTTTGAAGACGAGTAAAATGGCATAGGTAGTTCAGCTTAACGCATTGTAAAGGTCGCTGACGAGAACATCCGCTTCCGCACCTGTCCATAGACCTGGATTCCTTGTTAGGTGGATGGACAGGCACCAAGGATCAGCTAGTTCCTTCTGGTGGCAGCAGCTACCACCATAGCATCCACAGAAACACCTTTGTGAGAAATTGCTTGTCAGTTGGTGCTGTTATAAATTTGGAGGGTCTCCTGGGGTAGGGTCCACTGAATCAGGAGCCGCCCAGGCCTTCTTTGCAACCACCTGCATGAGGGGATCAAAGGGGGGACACCCAGGAGGTGGAAGGGCGAGAGCCAACGCCTCAAGATACACAGATTCATCCTCCAAGGGTTAAGGGATGGCCAATTTCCCTCTGTTTCAGGATCTCTAGAATGTCTGCGAAAGAGACATCTTCAGAAGGGGAACGGGGAACCCTCGAATCCTCTAAATCTGTGTCAGAGGTGACAGACTCAGGTGAGTCTAAGTGCTTCCTCTTACACTTTCTCTTCCTAGGGGCTCCTGCCAATTCAGGAGAGGCCTCGGAAGAGGATGAGATCCCACAGGGGATTCTTGAGGAGCTTGCTCTCTGCGGTCTGGGATGAGGGAGTGAGTCGACATAACCAAAGGCACCAAGTGGGAGGGGCGGACGGAGCAGACTGTGGAGTGGAACAAGGTTCCAACACACCGCATGACCTCGAATGCACCCCTGTCAGGCAGAGCCAGAGGTCCCTGCTCCGAAGCTGAGAACCTCCCTCGGCACCGACAGAGATGGCTCGAGGTCGATGTCGGAGCCGAACTCACCAGCCGGCACCGAGAGGAGAGGGGGTCGGACAAGGGTCCGATGCCACTCATCCCCTCGAGCCGACGAGGGAAGCCGCGCCGAGATTCTTCAAAGGAAGAAATCGGAGCCGACGGAGCCGAAGACAAATGTATCGGCTCGACGCTACCACAGTCTCGGTTCCGACGCCCGCCCGAGCTCAAAGGAGTCGGAGGAGGAATATTTATTGGAACAAGCTGAGGCATCGACTGATGAGTCGGACTCTGGAGCATTTGGGCCAGTGCCTCGGACTTCAAAAGTCTACTCACTACTCTCTGGAGGTCGTGATCTGAGAGCCTCGATGACCTGGAGGAGTGAGATCTATGGTCTGCTCAGACAGCAGGGGAGACGCTGGAGCCGAATGAACGGAGCCAAGGGACGGTGACCTCGATCTCTTTAGATGTCGGCTCCGATGGTATGATCGGAGCCGACCCATGACTCTCTAATGCCTCGCCGCCGAGTCGAGGAAACCACTGAAACAGCAGTCAAAGACTCATCGGCTCCAGCCGGCGCCGATGGAGCAGTAGGCTTCGGAGCCTTAGGCCTCGACTCTGACGCTGGAGCCGAGGTCTTAGCAGCCTTGGAAGGTTTCCCAGAAGACACAGGAAGGGAACCTTCAGGCTTAATTAAACCCCTCAAAATGAGTTTATTTTTTTTTCTCCTGCAGGACTCTAGGGCTGAAGCCATGGCATACAGCACAAGAGTCCTGTAGGTGTAAAGGTCCCAGGTACACACAAGAAGTGTGACCGCCTGTCAGAGACATTTTCTGACAGCACGAGTCACACTTCTTGAAGCCTGAGACCTTGTATCCTTGGACATACTCAAGGAACAAGTGTAATCACACACAAAAAACACACACACAGATTACACTGATAGGAATAAAAGGGAATTATTTAAAACTAAAGGTAAGTTAATAAAAATCCCTAAGTAAAACACATACACACTTCTAAGGGAAGGAAGGAAGGGCACGAAGGCCTTAGGGAAGAACTAAGTGTTCTTTATAAAAGGAGGGGGCTGGATAAAGATAGTAAGGGATAACAAGTCCACTACACTAAGTGGGAAAGAATTTTACACTAAACTAGCCTAAGTTTAAAGAATTTAAACTAGTCTAAACTTTCACTAACCTGGAGCCGGTAGAAAACACACCTCGATCGCTGTAGCGGCAAACGAGATCTGAGGTAACTCACGCCTAGCATTGTGGGATATAGGGGAGCCTCGAGCCGGTGGAACCAACTCTCGAGCTTTTAGAGTGGCTGAGTCGGAGCCGAGGTCGGCTCCGAACCCATCCAGCAAGAATGAAGGCGAGATAGACAACTTAACATCTTTAGATTTACCAGAAGCATTCTCTTTTGGTATCGAAAGAGCACATAGATCTATAGCTAATACTAACTCTAACAAAAACTATCCTAGATCAGTTATAGTTAGATTTCTATCATCTTTTGATAAAGAGATGGTTCTTAAATCTGCTTGGGCTAAAGCTCCTGTTAAGTTTAATGAGACAACTGTGCGTTTTGACAATGACTATTCTTCCATGGTAATTGCTAAAAGAAAAGTTTTTCTGCCACTAATAAGGGAGCTTAAAAAGCACAGTTTAAAACATACCTTCTGTTTCCTGCCAAGCTTAAAATCTTCCTTCCTGATGGTCCTAAGGTCTTCGATGATTTAGACTCTGCTTTACTGTTTGTCAAAGAAAAAGGATTTTGGATAAAATAGAAGAAATGGAATGGGCTAGTTCTTCATTAAAGAGATTGGCAACTGAAGCTTCCTGGAAGACTTCAGAGAAGAAGAAGAGACTAAAAAACAAATGATTTGTTATATGTTTTTCTCTCTCATTATTTTAGTTCATTATTAATCTTTTTGAATATAGTTCCTGCATTTCCAGAAAGCCACAAATATTTTGGAAAAAATTTAATCAAAGTTATTCTCTATGTGCAAAGAAATGTTTTGTTTCATAACCAGTCAAAATGCCTGAGGATTTAATGGCAGGCTGTGACTGATTTTTCTTTCTGAAAAAAGTAAGGTTAGTAATTTGATACATTTTTTATCTTTACCTTTTTTTTTTTCCTTCTTCTTTTATTATTTTCTTTGTTTAAACAATGACATTCTATTTAGATTATGTAGTGGGTAAAGGGTGGGGGAGGGAGAGAACAGTAATGAAAATATCATTAATAGAATAATAACATATTTATTTCTTGTAAAAGTTTATAAGTTCTTCAAATGCTATTTCTAATTATACTTTCTTGATTATACTGCTTATGCTTGTTTGTAAATAATCTGTCATGCTTTAACTAATAATAATCAGAACTAAATAAGAGTAAATAATATGTTTTATTTTTAACTCTATTAATATAAACAGTAAGTAACATTCCATTGTATATACTTCTTACAGCTTTCTCTTACAGATTTTTATTTCTGCCTCACTCCCTTTTATTTTCTACTCTCTTTTTCTTTTCTTTATTAATATATAGAAATGCTTTAGACTGTGTGGGCACAGCGAATAATAGGATTTGTATGAAAATCGAGTTGGGAGAAGAATGCTGAGTTTTATTGCTTGTTGGTAATTTTGAGTTTAATTTCACTTGCATAGAGGCTGTGATGATCTGTGGAATACATTGTGGAGGTTCTGTCCTGTTTAGATGCATTTACACTGCTAAATGAATGTTTGTCACTAGTTTTTAATAAGTTTCCCGCCAAAATGTTAAGAGAGACAATCTGGGATGTGGGCTGTCTTATGCACAATGTCCTTGAGTTACCTCAGAATCTTCAAATCACAGAATTCTCACAGAGAAACTGAAAGCAGTTAGTATAAACATTAACAAGGTTATCACACTGACACACCACAGATTCAGGAAAATACTCTGTTCATAAAATATGTCAGTTATAATGAGTTTAAATGATGTAGTTTCTTGTAGTAAGTAAATGTCTTATTTTAGAAGGCATAAAAAATGAAACATTTATTTAAATGTTTTTGAAAATCTACTTAACAGCAGCATAATAATCTGTGTTAAAAATCTGTGTTCCAAACATATACTTTACTATAACTCATTTAATTCATCTGATTGACAAACATAAATAATCTTATAACTCTATTCTGGAAGAAATGTCATGTGATATATTTTAAAGCAGTAGGTTAGCATGATTGTAAAATCTGGTTACCAATATGTGTTTGCTGTGCATTATTTTGTATAAAGCAGACAGATTTATTCTAGGGTCAGCAAGTAGGATAGTGCTCTACTAACACAACTCAGTGAGATCATATATATATATATATATATATATATATATATATATATATATATATATATATGTGTGTGTGTGTGTGTGTGTGTGTGTGTGTGAGTGTGATGGCTTTTTTTTCTGAGAATCTGCATAACTATCCAATATGATTTATAATAATTTCTGTGAATACAATATTTTACTCTATTGACAAAATGAATGTTTGCCACAAGTTTTAATAAGTTTCCGCCAAAATGTTAAGGGAGACAATCTGGGATGTGGGCTGTCTCATGCATAATGTCCATGAGTTTCCTCAGAAGCTTCACTCACAGAATTTTCACAGAGAAACTGAAAGCAGTTAGTATAAACATTGACAAGGTTATCACACTGACACACCACAGATTCAGGAAAAATACTCTATTCATAAAATATGTCAGTTATGATGAGTTTGGATGGTGTAGTTTCTTGTAGCAAGTAAATATCTTATTTTAGAAAGCATAGAAAATGAAACATTTATTTAAATGTTTTTGAAAATCTACTTAACAGTAGCATAATAATCTGTGTTAAAAACTTGTGTCCCAAACATAGACTTTACTATAACTCATTTAATTCATCTAATTGGCAAGCATAAATAATCTTATAACTCTATTCTGGAAGAAATGTCATGTGATATATTTTAAAGCAGTAGGTTAGCATGATTGTAAAATCTGGTTACTAATATGTGTTTGCTGTGCATTATTTTGTATAAAGCAGACAGATTTATTCTAGGGACAGCAAGTAGGATAGTGCTCTACTAACACACAACTCAGTGAGATCAGATATATATATATATATATGTGTGTGTGTGTGTGTGTATCTATGTATATATGTGTATGTGTGTGCGTGTGTGTATATGTGTGTGTATATGTGTGTGTGTATATGTGTGTGTATATGTGTGTGTGTATATGTGTGTGTGTATATGTATGTGTGTATATGTATGTGTGTATATGTATGTGTGTATATGTATGTGTGTGTGTCTGTGTTTATGTGTGATGGCTTTTTTTTTTTTTTAGGTAATAACGAGGTGTTTCTGAGAATCTGCATAACTATGCAATATGATTTATAATATTTTTATGAATACAATATTTTACTCTATTGACAATAATGAGTTTAAGTAAATGCTCATATACAAACAATTCAAGATTTTTGGAAGCTGTTGATAGAATTCACATGACAGAAAATAGATGCATCTTAATGCATGTAATGTCTGAATCATATTAGCCAAAGTTTTTGATTTAAATGAATGTTAGAACATAATTTTCTCCTCTTGATTTCTAACATTAAGATTATTTGAATGCTATTAGAATTCAAGTGTTATATATTACATAGATCTATATAATAGTATGAACAGTTTTAAAAAAAAAAAAAAAAAAGTTTATTTTAGTTTATATGATGCTGTTTTACCAAATGTGTAGTTTTGTCTTGATAGATAATTGAATTGAAAACTGTTAACCTCAGTTAAATATAACTAGTATTAAATTGATAAGGTGGTAGCTGAGGTACTGCTGCTTAGGGTAGGGGGTTAACTTGAGTAGTAAATACTGTTCTAAGTTGGAGTTTTCAACTCCAGGCGGATGCAAGGTTTAATCCTTACATTATTTTCACTTGTTCATTGTTATATGTATATAGTTTTGACATCCACAATATATTTTGTACACTCATTGTCACTACAAACAAAATTGAATCCTATACAAAATCCCATAAGAGATTTAATAAATACAGCTATATTTAAAGGTACACCTAAAAGAGGAGATGTAACATTATTTATCTTGTTATTTGTTATTTCGATCATAAGATTCTTGAGTTTTATAAATGCCAAATGACATCTTTAAAAGGAATTTCTTTAAACATTAATGGATTGAATAATCCGTGTAAAAGGGCAAGCCTAATAAGATACATTAATCTACACAAGGCCAATCTAGTCTTCCTGCAAGAAACCCATCTCTTGAAAAAAGATATTGATAAACTAGCCACTAAGTATGCAGTATTGGTTAGTTCAGAGCACACTCAGAAAAAAAGAGGAGTGGCTATTTTATGGAATAAAAGTATGCCCATTCCTAAAACCATTAAGTCTTATCAGGATGACAAAGGAATGTTTTGTATGGTTACAATACAAATTAATGGGAAGACTTACATTTTAATTAATGTATACTGGATACCTGGAATTGGTATTAATACAGTGAAACATCATATTGATAAGATCATATCATTCTCTATAGGGGATATTATTTTAGCTGGTGATTTTAATTGTATACTACATGAAAGTGATACTACCACTATAAAGAAAAGAAGAATTACATCTAATGCAAAACATTTAAATGATTTTGCTAATTCTTATCATTTGAATGATATTAATAATCAGATAGAGTCAAAATCATTACCATACACCTTTTTTCTAACAGATACAAAACTTATTCAAAAATAGATAGGGTCTTTATTTCTAACCAGATGGTAACAGATTTAATTAATTCCAAAATCATTTCATGTCCTATATCTGATCATAACTCAATTGTTTTTGAATTCATGATAAAAAATACTCATAATGTTCAGATCAAAAGGATACCAGCATACTTAACTCAGCTAAAAGACTATAAAGAATATATACTTTCAGAAGTACAACATTTTCTAGACATAAATAATACTCCTGAAGTCTCCATTGTCTATGTTTGGGATGCCTTAAAATCATATCTATATGGACAAAGTATCAGATGGTATAATAACAAAAGGAAATCTTGGGATAAGGAATTGTTAGATATTCAAAGTAAACTAGACTCTTATAAACATAATAATAAAGAAAATATTATGGACAAGAAAGTTATTGAAGAAATAAACAAACTAAATGAGAAATACAAAGAAATTTTCACTCATAAAGTTAAAATAACTTTAGAGAAATACAAGTTTTGTCTTATTCAATAAGCCCCAAATACTTACATAGACTTAAAAATAAAACAAAAGATTGAATAAACAAAACCATATCAAAGAAATCTTTTCTCTAAGGAAAAGAAGAATGTTTCTAGTATACCAGAAATACTGGATGAATTTAGAAATCACTTTCACAAGATTAACCATAACAACATTAACATGGAACCTAAAGATAAAATAAAGGAGTTTATAATCACAAACATGAATAAAAAGCTTAATAAACAACAGATTAAACTATTGGACAAGAGTATTTCATATACAGAAGTTATTACACAAATAAATAAGCTTAAATCAAACAAAGCACCGGGTAATGATGGTATTATACCAGAGATATATAAAATCCTTTCTAAAACTACATATTCATTAATACATAAGGTTTTAATTCTGGCACAAACTGAGTTAATAACCCCCCCATCTTGGCAATATACATTTATTTCACCAATTTTAAAACCTAATAAAGATCCAACTAGATGTTCTTCATATCGACCCATCTCATTACTTAATGTTGATTATAAAATGTTTATGAGTATTTTTGCTGATAGATTGAAGACAATTATCCCCGGCATTATAGACATAGATCAGACGGGCTTCATTGTAAATAGAAATACTTTTGATAATATAAGAAGAACTTTAACATTAATTGATTTTGCAAATAGGAAAAAGAAAGATTTAACACTTATTAGTCTTGATATAGGTTCAGCATTTGATTCAGTAAGTTGGGACTATCTGTTTACCTTACTGAAGTGCACAAATTTCTCTGATGCATTTGTAAATTTAATTGAGCATTTATACAAAGGAACGCTGGCTTATATTAAGGTAGGAACATATGTTTCACAAAAATACCCATTCTTAAAGGTACAAAGCAAGGATGTCCACTTTCTCCACTATTATTCACTTTAGTAATGGAGCCTTGGGCTAATTTGATTAGGAACAGTACTGACATAGAGGGTTTTGAAATAGAAGAAAATACATCATCAAAAATTCAACTTTTTGCAGATGATGTTCTAATTACATCAGCAGGATCTAATTCTTCTATGCAGTCTTTATTTGATAAAATGATGAATTTTAAAAGTATTTCTGGTTTAATATTCAATGAAGAAAAACTAAAATACTACCTATATATACCTAAAAAATACTCTCATTAGTGATTTTACTAAATATGTACCCAACTCAGGTCAGATAACTTATTTAGGTATAATACTATCTAAAGATATTAAATCTATTATATATAATAACTATAATACCTGTTTTCTTAATATACAAAATCATTTTAATACCTGGAATAATGTGTTTTTTACTATGGAGGAGAGACTTACAATTATTAAAATGATAATATTCCCCAAGATTTTATACTTAATACAATCAATAATACTTTCACCTACAAAAATAACTATCAAGAAACTGAATACACTAATGTTAAATGTCTTATGGGCACCTAATAGACCTAGGATTGCATTAAAGAAACATACTAATAGCTGGTCTCAAGGGGTATTTCTTTTCCAGACTTTAATTTATATATTATCTCTTCTATTATAAAAGTTATTACTTTATTAATAGATCGGTCATATGTCAAAATGGAAAGATTATTGGGAGCTAATTAGTATGCACTTCATGAAAATCTCCTTAACACATAAAAATATGATTATAAATAACTCCATGTTGTGGTTGCTAAAGGAATTTTGTACTTCACCTATTACACCTAAACATATGGTCTGTTACCCATTAAATATTATTATTAGTTATCGTAACTTTATATTCATGCACCCTAAGTATAGGGAATGGAATTTTATTGTATTCCTATAATTTATACTCAGGGTATGCTTATGTCATCTACTTCTGAAGGAGCTCATTTAGCTATAGATAATAATCTAAAGTACTGGTATCAGCTGATATCTGATAATAAAGTTAAAAATCTAGATTTCTTAAAACAAGAATTTGATCTAAGAGAAACTTGCTGGTTAGAGGTTCAGATCTTTAGACAACATCTCATTGATAGAATAGATCTAATGTCTATAACAGTTAAAGAATCTATTCCAAAACTGATTGATTACTTGATAATAAATTTACAGCATAAAGTTTCTGATAAAGGTAAACTTTCATATATACATAAAATTATCAGACAAGAAACTTTTACAATGTAGATTCATACTGGAATTATTTCACCTCTATTAATGGGGACCCACCAACTCAACAAGATAGACAATATATTGGAATCTGCTTATAGAACTACATCTTCCATTGTCTGGAGACTTTATACATGGAAATTTTTACATAGATCTTTTTATACACCTTTGATGATGAATAAAATTAATAATAAAGATAATCTATGTAAGAGATGTAATGTAGAAATTAATGCTGACTGGGCTCATATGTTTTATGACTGTATGAAGTTGAAAGAATACTGGAAGTCAATTAATGAATTTTGCAGGCTCTTTTACAGATAATTTCATTATTTCTAAGTCTCTTATATTATTCAACACACCTGTACCTCAATGTGTTAAAAAGATTAAGCTTCCCTTGTTATGGTCTATCCTAGCAGTGGCTAGGAAAATAATAACTAGAAATTGGATTTCAGATACACCTCCTTCGCTCAATGAATTTAAAAATGTTATGAATATAATGTGTCATATGGAAATAAGCACAATTAGAATGAGAACAACTAGAAAAACATCACATTTTATTGTATGGGATAATTTACAAAATTTGTTAAAAAAATTCTAATTTCAATAGCACAGTATTTTAGTTTAATTAATTGATCTGATTGTAGTGGATGTCTTTGTAAATACTTTAGTTGTTTTGTTGAATATTATAATAATACCTATTTTTAATTATTTGTATAAAATTGTTATGATATTTCTCTTATATGTTAAAACAATAAACTTGTTTTAAAAAAAAGAATACCTCAATCAGCAATTACAATATGTAAAAAGAATATATACAGCAAAAAAATGTGTACTGTTGCCACAGCCAGATTTTCCTAGCACTTTCCATCAAGGAATCACCTTCTTACAACTTAATGTAACTGACCAAACGGTCAAAATATGAAAGTATAGACAGTCACCTTATACTTATTGCTTGTCTCTCTAATTTTGAAGAGCTACATGAAGAAAAGATCCAATGAAGAGGATATGAAGATAAACCTATGTACGAATAAAGTAAAATCTGCAGGAAATGAACTGTGTGCAGATAAAAACTACAGTTGTGTACACTTACCATAAATGTAGATGTTAGAGTGTATTCACTGTTGCAGTCCTGGCTTGTGGAATTTCCTTCTGTGAAAGTCCTTAGCTGGCCCAACTACCAGAGAAAACATTTTTCCCGACCCAGGGTGGTGGAAGCCCTGACTGAAGTCAGTACATTTGAGTATAAAGGAAGCCAGCCTGCATCATGATATCAGTACTTTCTAGTCCTATACCAGGAGGAGCCCTAAATGAACAGGAAGGCACTAAAGAAGAGGGCCATAACAGCAGGGTAGCCAAGGGTGATAACCCTTGGCTGGATTAGTTGTTTATTACTAGGCAAAGGGGGCAGAAGGGAGGAAAAGAAGACTGCAACAGTGAATATACTCGAACATCTGCATTCATGGTAAGTGTACACACCTGTAGAATGTTCTTCATGTTTCAGGTGCATCCCTGATTTGTAGGAAGATTCCCAAAGTTGACTGAGCATGGAAGGAGATTATGGAGAGGAGAGGAGAGGATGCCCTGCAGGATTGCAGTGGCAAATCCTGCTCTAAACTTAGAAAAGGCTGCCAAGTGGTAGTGCTTTGTGAAAGTATGTACAGATGACCAGGTGGCTGCTACCAAGATGTCCTTAGTAGGGACTCCCTTCAGAAAGGCTGCAGAGGTACCTGTGGCCTTAGTGGAGTGTAATCATTTCAGGGGCCTTTCTGCTATGATGGCCGATCCATTTACAGATAAGTCTGTTTAGAAGCTGGCTTCCCCTCAGAGCCAGGGGCAAAGGTAATAAACAGCTGGTCAGATTTTTTTCAAGGCTTTTGTTCTGTCCAGGTAAGAGTGGAGCTGTCTCTGTGCAGGAATGAAGTATTCTTTCCCCTTTGTTCTGAGGGTTGGGTAAGAATGTAGGCAGATGAATGGCTTGGTTTAAAAAAGTATCAGTGACCACCTTGGACATGAAAGAAGGATTAGTTCTGACAGAAACCATGTCTTGGTGGAAGATAACAAATGGCTCCACTGCCATGAGGGCCTGTAACTCAGATACCCTCCTGCCCGAGTTGATAGCCACCAGCAGGGCTGTTTTCTAAGTAAGAAAAGTATAGTTGTGTACACTTACCAGAAATGTCGATGTTCGAGTGTATTCACTGTTGCAGTCATCACATTTGGGTTATCTGCTTGCAGTAGCCCTCAGTTGGCCTGATTATCAAAGTCTTGGGTCCTGTGTCGGTTGCTGTTTCATCTTCCATGACATCAGGTAGGCAGGGGTATAAAGCATGCAGCCGACGCCATTACTTCAGTTTTTTCTTGCCCCAGATGTCAGGTGCCCCCATAATGGGAAGCAATTAATTATATATATATATATATATATATATATATATATATATATATATATATATATATATATATATATATATATATATATATATATATATATACACACACATACACACACACACACACAAGGTTACACCTCCAACAAAAAAGCAAATACACCAAAAAGCTTTAAGCATAGGAAACAAGAATAGAGGTATAGCCAAAAGAAGTCAGGGGGCTGGAGGGAGGGTAACCAGGACTGCAACAGTGAATACACTTGAATATCTACATTTATGGTAAGTGTACACAACTGTACTATGTTCTTCGTGTTTCACTGTTGCAGTCATCACATTTGTGTAGATTTCCAAAGCTAAGGATGGGAGGAGGAAATTAGATAGCATTAGGACCAGCTATAAGGCCCTGCAAGACTGCAATGGCTAAGCCAGCTCTGGATTTAAAGAAAATTGGCAAATGGTAATGCTTGGTGAAAGTATGTACAGAACTCCAGGTACCAGTTTCTAGGATGTTCCTGGTAGGGACACCTCTGAGAAAGGCTGTGGAGGTAGATGCAGCCCTGGTTGAATGTGGTCTTATCCCCTAGGTTTCCATGGTGCTTATAACAGAAATGAATGCAATGGCCTATCCATTTACAAATGGTTTGCTTTGAAATGGCCTTCCCCTCTGCCCCTGCAGCAAATGCAACCAGCAGCTGTTCAGATTTCCTGAGAGGTTTAGTCCTGTCCAAGTAAAATCTAAGTGGTCTGTGCACATCTAAGGAGTGCAGTATACGTTCCCCTTTGTTCTGTGGATAAGAAAAGAAGGTTGCCAAATGAATGGACTGATTAAGAGCCACGCTGGATACCACCTTGGGCATGAAGGAGGGAGTGTTCCTGAGGGACACCCTGTCCACATGAAAGATGATGAAAGGCTCAACTGCCATAAGGGCCTGCAATTCAGACACCCTTCTTGCTGAAGTGATGGCTAAAAGGAAGGCTGTTTTCCAAGAAAGGAATTTCAGCTCTGCATTTGCAGCTGGCTCAAAGAGTGAGTTTTTCCAATACAAAGTTAAGGTCCCAGGCTGGAGTTGGGGCACTCCTGGGTGGTCTTAAGTTTTGTGGCCCTTCTGAGGAACTGCTTGAGCAGTAGATGAGAAAAGAGGGGTGGTTCTGTGTCGTAATGAGCTGAAATGGCTGAAGCATGAATTTTGATGGAGGAAAAGGAAAGGCCCTTGGTGAGGCATCTCAGTTAAGTTTTGAAGAATCTGAGGTAAACTGGGCGCTGCTGTGCCCATCCTCTGAGTTTGGTTCCAGGAACATACTCTTTTCCATTTTTCAGCATAAGACTTTCTAGTACTAGGCCTCCTTGCCTCCAGAATGACATCCAACACTTGCTTACTGAGGGATGGTAACTAAAACATCAGGTAATTAGCCAGGTTGCCAGGTTCAGGGTTTGAAGCTGTGGGTGCTGAATCTGGCCCTCCTGCTGGGACAGCAGGGTAGGGGTCTGAGGTAGGTGCCATGGTGCCAGCTGTGACACACTGCACAAGAGGGGTACACCAGTGTTGGCGTGTCCAGTCTGGTGCAGTCAGAATCGTCCTTGGCTTGTTCTGTTTGATCTTTAGTAGTACCTTGGAGAGGAAAGGCAGAGGAGGAAAGGCATAAACTCATAGGTTTTTCCAGATGAAGGACAGAGCATCCACATCCCAAGCTTGTTTGTGGGGAGTCCTTGTGCAGAATTTGTCTAATTGGTAGTTCTGGGCGGAAGCAAACAGGTCTATCTCTGGGCTCCCCATTTGTTTATCAACATATTGAATGTCTTTGGTTTCAGTTTCCACTCGTGTGGGTCCATGAGATTTCTACTTAGTTCGTCTGCCAGTGTATTTAGCTTTCCTGGCAGGAATTGAGCCTGTAGGTGCACTTGGTAGCTAAAGGCTGTGATGGCTAGTCTGCAGAGAGGGTATGAGTGGGTTCCCCCCTGCTTGTTTTATGTACCACATAACAGTGGTGTTGTCCATCTTTACCATTAATTGTCCTGGAAGAATGTGGTCCTTGAAGGCTGTCAGAGCATTCTGTACAGCTAACATTTCTTTTTGATTGATAAGCAGTTGGTGCATTTCACTTGGGTTCCATTTGCCCTGAATGCACTTCCCTGCCAAGCGAGCCCACCATGCATAGTCTGATGCATCTGCTGTTAGGGTTTGGGCGGCAGGGGATAGAGTGAATGGCAGTCCCTTGTTTTGGTGGCAGGCCTCTGCCCACCAAAGGAACTCTAGGCGTAGGCAAGGTTTGATAGGAATCATTGCTTCTAAATCCTGAGAATGTTGATACCATAGGCTTTTTAGATACCATTGTAGTTTTCTCATATGCAGTCTTGCATACGGAATTAGGAGAATGCAGGAGGCCATGAACCCCAAGACTTGCAGTATTTGTCTTGCAGATAGCAGGGTCTTTGTAGCCATTAGTTTGAAGTAGGCTGTCAAATGAACTTGTTTCCCTGGAGTGAGGAAAACCATCTGGGAAGTTGTGTTCAAGCTTGCTTCCATTAATACAATTTATTGACAGGGTACAAAATGTGATTTATTTTCGTTTATGGTGTACCCCAGAGAAGTTAGCAATTTTTGAACAAATGCCAAATGATTCAATAGTATATGTCCTGGCTTTCTGCCTGAATTAGACAATCATCCAGGTATGGGTGTATTTGAATGTTTCTTTGCCAGCAAAATGCAATGACTGGAGCTAGGCACTTTGTGAATACCCTGGGCGCGTAGATAAGCCAAAGGGCAGTGCAGAGAACTGATAGTGCATGAAGCCTGCTTTGAAACGTAGGTATCTTCTGCAAGATTCCCTGATTGGGATGTGCAGGTAGGCTTCCTTTAAATCCAGTGTTGCCAACCAGGCATCATTGCTTAGCATAGGAAGCAACTGGTGAAGACTTAGCATCTTGAATTTTGGGATCACCAAAAATGTGTTTAGGATAAAGAGGTCCAGGATAGGACACCAGGAGTTGCCTTTTCTGGGCACCAGGAAAAGTCTTGAGTAGAATCCTTGTCCCCGTTCCTCTTCTGGGACAGTTTGAATAGCCCTGATACTTGAGAGAGAGAACTTGCTTTTGAGCCTCTACCCACTGATTTGGGGGTAGATCTAGCCAACCATTTGGGGATGGTAAAGTGTGGAAGTGGAATCTGTATCCTTGGGAAACTATATTTAAAACCCATTTGTCCTGGGTAATGAGTTCCCAATTTTTTGCCTGCAGAGCAATCTTGCGCCCTAAAGGAGCAATCAGTTGAGAAGGGCTTGGAAGTTTTAAAGTTAAGTCACTGAGACAGTTTACCATAGGCGGGGTCTTACTACTCCTTGCTATGGAAGTGGGAGCCCCCCACTGCTTAGTCCGGTACGTACCTTGGGATTGAAGCCTGGGCGTTCTGCTGGTTCTGGGTTGGGACTGAGAAGGCCTGGAAGAGGCAGGAAAAGACGAATTCTTAGAGGGCCAATGCCTACTAAATCTGGGAGGCTGTACTTGCAGGAAATTAACAGCCTGCATAGATTTTGCTTTTTCCTCCATCTTTTTAAGTACTACTTCTGCTTTGTTGCCAAACAGGCGGTCCTGGTTTAAGGGAGCATCCAGCAATTTAGCTTTAACATGATCTGGCAAAGATTGCTCCTTAAGCTAAGCATGCCTTCTAAGTACAGACCCAGTGAAAGCAGCCCTGCAAGATGTCTCTAGTGAATCAAAACACACTGCAAAGTATGCTTTCCAACTTGCTCAGCAGAATGTATTAAATCCTGTAAACCTTTATTTTCAGCACAGTCAGGAATCATCATTTTCTGTTTAAGCAATCCAATAATATGCTGCTGATACTTTAACATATGAAACTGGCAGTTTAAGGCCCTAATGGCCATGATTGCAGAAGTGTATACCTTCTTACCCCATCTATCCAGCGCCCTGGAGTCTCTTATCAGAGGGCGTAAGATTTTTGGTAGTAGTAGCCTTAATGCCCTTGGGTCCCTGTGAAATGGTCTCAGGATCCGCAGTAGGATTTTTAAAGAGGAACTTGTGAGAGTCAGGAACCCTGTAATATCTATCTGGTTTTCTGGGAGCAGGAGGTAAGGAGTCAGGGGCCAAGCTAGATTCCGAAAATAAATCATCAACAATGTCCAGTACAGCGGGAATAGCTAAAGGCCTGTGTGGGGCAGGAGTAAGAAATCCCTAAGCCTCTTTTTAGAATCAGAGTAATCCTGGCTTTCCCAGCGAAAATGCTCCCTAAGAGTATGCAAGGTTTCAGCAAAAGAGAAATCCTGTGGAGGGGAAGCAGCGGGAATAGAGTCCTCTGCATCAGAATCCTCATAGGTAGATAAGGGTAAATCCTGGTCATCAGAAGAATCATAAGAAAATTCAGTCCTAGGTCTCTTAGAGGGGAAGGTTGGCTTCCCCTGATTAAAGTAATAAGGTCTTCAACCATTCTTATCATTTGTTTTTTAGGCATAGAGGCCTGACCATGCAGTCTGGGCATCGGTTTTCTAGGCATGGATCATGTTTTAGGCCTTGAAGAAGAAGATGGCATCAGTTTAATACGCAAGTCCGTACGCCTGAATACACCCTTCAGAAGTCAGTGCCTGCACAGCAGCTCCTGACCCATCCAAGGTAGAGACATCTGCGGGTTCCACAGTTGAAGCATCTCGCGGCATACCAGACTCTGAATGGGTCTCAGTAGAGGCCTGCGAATCTGAAGTAGCAGGTACCAGGGGCTGCGATAGCACCTCACTGAGTACCAGCAAACTGGCGACTAGCTTAGGAGAAGTGCCGTCGGCAGCTTTGGACCTTTGCGGTCTGTCTCTATCTTTATGTTTTTTTCGGAATGTCAGAAGTCGGGTGGCTTACCGAAGCCATATGTGGGTAATTGAACTGAGTACCAAAATATTTAGAAGCGTAAATATACTGACGACGAATAGTTCGTTGCTTAAATAAGGCACAAAACTGACAGCAAGGTAGTCATGGTCAGGGCCTAGGCAAGGAATACAGTACAAATGAAAATCTTTATGAGGTATTTGCTTTCCACAAGAAATACAATTATTGACTTTCACTGACATCAGTTTAGAACAAGAAAAAGTTTCCCCAACGGGGTACTTCGCTTTAGTTGAAGACTTCGGTTCTGAAACTCGAAAACGAAAATTTCAGGAGTCGGCTGACCGGCACTTGCGAAATGCTTCTGCTTCGGGCACCGCAAGGCAAGAGACTGATGTAATGGCATCGGCTGCATGCTTTATACCCCTGACTACCTGACGTCACGGAAGATGACACAGCAACCGACGCAGGACCCAAGACTTTGATAATCAGGCCGACTAAGGGCTACTGCAAGCAGATAACCCAAATGTGATGACTGCAACAGTGAAACATGAAGAACATCTTGAGAGAAGCATTAGTTTTATGTTCGAAAGAGAGCAAAATCAGTTTTTCTAGGACAAAATTGAGGTCCCATGAAGGAGTGCGTTTCCTCCTGGGAGGTCTAATGTGAATGACTCCCTTAAAGAACTGTTTTAACAGGGGATGGGAAAAGACTGGAGGAAGAGAAAGACCGTGGGCTAAAATAGCATATGCATAAATTTTAATGGAGAAATAGGAAAGACCTTTAACTGTAGGATGGTAGTAATGTGTGCTGAACTGGAATCGAGGTGGTGCTTCTGGCACCAAATAGAGAATCTTTCCCATTTGGCTGAGTATGACTTTCTATTGCTAGGTCTTCTAGATTCTAAGAATGTCCTGCACCTGCCTACTCAGGGAAATGTGGCAGATGGGTGTTGCGGAATTATCCAAAAAATCCAAAGAAAATTGCACTAGGTCCACAAAGATTACTTGTAAAACAAACAACAGACCTGGGAAGGTGTACAGTAAAGCTCGCAGACAAATTCTCTTCCTTTAATGTCACAACCAAAGCACAAAACACAGCTCTACATTAACGTCCTGAATTACACTTTTGTTTGTAAAACTTCATCAGATGTGGGTCTTCATCCTTACGAAGGGAATTTCCTCTGCTCCCCAACCCACATCTGATGAAGTTTTACAAACGAAAATGTAATTCAGGACGTTAATGCAGAGCTTTGTTTTTGCGCTTTGGTTGTGACATTAAAAGAAGAGAATTCGACTTGTCTGTGAGCTTTATTGTACGCCTTCTCGGGCGGAATTATCCAATCTGAAAGGCAGACCGTCTGCAGGATGGGATGCACAATCCTTCCCTTGTTTTGGGTGAGGGGGGGGGGGTCTACTCTCAGCTATGGGCTCTGATTGGTAAGCTCGAGGAGGAGAGGATACCCATGTTGTCTGGACCAGTCTGGTGCTATCAGTACTGCCCTTGGACCCCCCTTCCCTTATCTTTAGACATATTCAAGGCAGAATGGGTAAGGGGGGAATGCATAAATGAAGAGACGAGTCCACTGGAAAGAGAAAGCATCTGTTTTCCAGGCAGATTTCTGTTTGTTCCTGGCATAGAATTTTTTCAGGTAAGCACTGTCCTTGTTAGCAAACAGGTCTACCTGTGGAACTCTCCATCTCTGAGTTCTGCTGAGAAAAATTTCCTGATGCATATGCCATTAGCTGGGGTACATCAGGTTTCTGCTGATCTGCTAGAGTATTTTGAACCCCAGGAAGGTACTGTGCTATGAGACTTGCATCGCTAGGTAGCACAGGGGATGAGTGTGTGCCTCTCTGCCTATTTATGTACCACATATGACTGTAGCATTGTCTTTTTTTTTTTTTTTTTTTAAATTAAAAGGACCTCTGGTTCACATTTTTCTTTGATGGCTACCAAGCCTTTTGCACTGCCATAAGTTCTTTCCAACTGATGTGTCTGTCCTTGAACTGAACCTTCCACTCCCCTTGTGAATGGAGGTGTTGAAATTGAGCCCCCCCCCCCTCCCCACAGGCTCTCTCTGAGGCATCCCTGGTGAGGGTTTGGCCCTGTGGAGTGAAACTGAAGGGAAGGCCCTGATTTTGGGCATAAGCCTGTACCCAGTAAACTCCTGTTTTAGACAACAGATTGGTTGTATCTTGATCTCTAGGGACTGAAGGCTCTGGCACCACATCATTTTGAGGTACTACTAAAGCTTCCTCATGTGCAGTCTGGCCAGAAGAACCATGAGGATACACATACCCCAGTGCTCAGAGAATCTCTCTGGCCGAGACGCAATTTCACTGCCAAATTTTCTGGAAGTAGTTTGCCAGAAAGGAGACCATGCCTGGAGGGAGGAAGGCCTTTTGAAGTGAAGAGTCCAGGAGTGCCCCCAGGCAAAAAAACTACCCTTTTGGTTGGGACAGTGTTGGATTTCTGGAGATTTACTGTGAATCCCAGGGAGGACAGGGTGCCTTTGGTGAATTTCAGGTCCTTGAGAAGTTTTGACAAGTCTATGGCCTGTCCAGATAGGGGTATATTTGCCCCCCGCACCCCGGTCCTGCAGAAAGCAACTGCAGGTGCTAGATGTTGCTGTTGTCTTTCGGCTTTTCCCGGTTAGGGGTCACCACAGCAAAACTCCAGTCCGCTAATGATTGGCAGTAGATTTTCACGAATGCCGAGGTGCCAGCTCGACATCCAACCTTCAACGAAGGCACGCCCATTTACGCATGTCTTTCGAATGCCCACCCAACTGCGGGGAGGACATGCAGACTCCACACAGAAGGCACTCCCCGCACTCCAGACAAGAATCGAAAGGGAGAACCTCTTGCTGTGAGGCAACAATGCTACCGCTGCACCACCGCGGATCCAACTGCAGGTTGTGAAATCCTTTGGAGCAGTAGATAAGCTAAAGGGCAGAGCCAATAGTTGATAGTGACTGGAGCCTGCCCTGAAGTGAAGATAACTTCTGTCAGACTTTTGAACTGGAATGTGCAGATAGGTATCTTTCCGGTTTAGTGAGGCCATGAAGCCCCGAGGGTTTATCATGGGTAACAGTTTTTGAAGAGTCAGCATTTTGAATTTTGGAACCAGGAGAAATTGTTCCAGATGACTAGAGGCTTCTGAGCTTCCAAAAAACATAAGTTGTCTGTTTTTTTTTTTGTTTTGTTTTTGCTTATTTATACTATTTACTGCACTTTTTTTATTGCCTGCCGCCTACTTTTATACTGCATTTATTTACTGTGTATTAAACAACACTGTTACACTGCAACTGCCTGCTACACTGTGCCTGTAAAATCAAATGTTATTGCTGTTTTCACTGTTTAGCAAGCTTTCTTGTTGTTTCCACTGTAAGTATTTACTGGTATTTTTTCACTGTTTTAAAAGCTACCTGTGTTGCCTGCTCTGGTTTCCCGACCAAGCAGTACTTACTTAACTGATCTGTTAACCGTTTTAATCATTCTTTAGAGCCTCTTGGCTGATTTTCTGATGTTTTAAATGTTTTTTCAGTGTCTCACTGCTATTTTTCTGCTGTGTTAAATATTCTTTAGTGTTTCCCACTGAAACTAGGGTAGCTAGTAGCTGTAGCACAGTCCGGATCCATGCCTGCTGTTTCTGGAACTGTTTGTAGTGGTTTGTTTGTTCTGAGTGCATTTTTCAGGCTATCTTGGATTGGAAGGGGCCTGTCTGCACTTTTGGGAGAGAAATGTGCTTAATTGGCACCTAACTGGTAAAAGGAGGCCTGTCTAGGGCTTTGAATAAGCATCCTCATTGCTTCTTCTGAATACTGTTAAGAGTTTTTTTAGGTTTTAGCTTTTGGTATTTAGGCCCTGCATCTGAGCAGATTTCTGCTTGTTTGCACGTTGCACAGCACAGTGCACTACCGCTCAACTATATGCCAAAGCCGGACAGTTAAATTCAACAAATTTTCCCTTAAAACTCAGGCAGAAAAGTACAGTTCTGTACACTTACCATAAATGTAGATGTTCGAGTGTATTCGAGTGTATTCACTGTTGCAGTAATCACTAGTGGGTTATGCCTGCTGGGTAGCAGTCAGCCGGCCTGAATACCAGAGTAAAGGTTTCCCTCCTGCGTTGGCTGTTGTGCGAGTGTGGCTGACGTCAGGTTGTCAGGGCTATAAAACAAGGGCATTACATCAGTTTTTCTTGCCCCCAAAGGGTTGGAGCCCCAGATAAGATTTATACATTAGGCAAGAAAGGGGGGTAGATGGGAGGGAAATAGGACTGCAACAATGAATACACTCGAACATCTACATTTATGGTAAGTGTACACAACTGTACTATGTTCTCCGTGTTTCACTGTTGCAGTCATCACCTGTGGGAAGAATCCCAAAGCTGTGGAAATGGGTGGAGGAAGCTGTGCAAATTATGGGGATGCTAGCATGCCCTGCAAGACTGCAGATGCAAATCCTGCCCTGGTTTTGGAGGATGTAGCTAGTTGGTAATGCTTAGTGAAAGTGTGGATAGAGGTCAAGTAGCTGCTTCGGTAGGAACCCCCCCAGAAAGGCTGTAGAGGTAGGGGCTGCTCTTGTGGCATGGGATCCGATGGTTTTGGGAGGACCCTTTCCATGGAAGGTGTAGCAGAAATGTATGCAATGACAGATCCATTTGGAAATGGTCTGCTTAGTAATGGGTTTCCCATCCGCTCCAGGGGTGAATGAAACCAGGAGTTGGTCAGGTTTCCTAATTGATTTGGTCCTGTCAAGGTAAAATCTCAACTGGCTGTGCACATCCAAGGTATGCAGAATTCTCTCCCCTCTATTTGTTGGTTTAGGAAAGAAAGTAGGTAGGTGTATGGCTTGGTTAAGAGTTATCTCATAGATCATCTTAGGCTTGGTTCTTAGAGAGACCCTGTCTCCATGGAAGATGATGAAGGGTTCAGAGGCCATAAGAGTCTGGAGCTGAGATACCCTCCTAGCAGAAGTAATGGCTAGCAAAAGGGCAGTTTTCCAAGACAGGTATTTGAGATCTGCTGAAATTTTGTCATATGAAATTGACAATTTAATGCCATCACAGCTAAAGTGGCTGAGGTGTAAACCTTTTTACCCATCCTGTCTAAAGCTCTGCTTTCCTCGTCAGCTGGGAAGGGGTTTTTAGAAGAGCTAGCCCTAGCTTCCTTAGGACCTTGAGTAATTACTTCTGGGTCTGCACTGGGGTTTTTAAAAAGGCATTTGTGTGAGTCTTGCACCCTGTAGTACCAATCAGATTTCCTGGGTGCTGGATGGAGAGAACCTGGAGAGAAGGCAGATTCTAGGAAAACATTCTCTACAACATTGAGGATAGGAGGAAAGGCCAGAGGCTTATGCTGAGGCAAACCAATAAATTCCCTTTAGACTGGGGGTAGTCCTTGGCCTCCCACTGAAAATGCTCATTGAGGGTATTAAGGGTTTTCCCAAAGAAAAGGTCTTCAGGGGGAGAGGCAGATGGAATGGGGTCATCAGCATCAGAGTCATCAAATACTGCTAAAGGCTGGTCTTCCACGTCAGACTCCTCTAGAACAGAATCAACTGATTCCTGGTCAGTGAAGACCTCTGGGGAGGTGTCTCTTTTTCTTTTGTCTGGTGTTGGAGGGTGGGGTTGGTTACCTCTGATCAGAGTCATCAGGTCTTCTGCCATTCTGAGCAGTTGCTGAGGGGCAGGCTAGCTGGCTAGTAGTAGGTCGGTGGCTGGGGCCCTGGGAAGGGACCTTTTTGGGGGTAGATTAAGGCATGGGCCTTGCTGGGTCAGAAGCCTTATACAGAGTTAATTTGGCTGGCGATGTTGTCGTCGGTCTAATTCTGACTTTGGATGTCGGTGGGGTCTCAGCGGAAGCCAGTGCCTGCAAAGCGGCTCCAGACCCAACTGTGCGAGGTAAAAGCGGCATCCCGGCATGAGGAGGCTGATATGGCATCGTATCGGGCTCTGAATGGGTCTCGGTAGAGGCCTGCAATGGCTCGGCAGCTTTCACCAAGGGCTGTGAAGGCGCCTCACTGAGTTCAACTGTAGCCTTGCTTAAAAGTTGACTGTTGTTCGGAGTCATCAGAGGGCCTAACTTTTAGAGGCCTATCTTTATCTTTGTCCTTTTTCTTCTTGGGTAAGTCAGAAATTGCCTGAGAAACTGACACCATTTCACTTTGCTGGAAAGACGGACTAAAACACCTCGCTACAATACCAGCTCTTCTTCTTATAGTACGACCATTAAAGAGGGCAAAACACCAACACCCTGGAATGTCGTGGTCTGGGCCTAAACAAGTGACACAGACAGAATGGAAGTCTCGGTGTGGGATCTGCTTTCCACAACTGAGACAGTTATTTACTTTCTCTGACAACGGTTTAAGGCAAGAAATGATCCCTGAACAGGGTACTTAGGTTTAGAAGGTTGTGCTCACTCTGGCAATGGCTGACTGACACACTCGCAAAACTGCTTCTGCTTCGGGCTCCACGGCAAGAAAGACTGATGTAATGGCGTCTGCTGCCTCCCTTTATTGCCCTGACATCAGTCACACTCACAGAACAGCAAACGCAGGAGGGAAACCTTTACTCTGGTATTCGGGTTGGCCAAGGGCTACCCAGCAGGGATAACCCACAAGTGATGACTGCAACAGTGAAACACGAAGAACATTATCCATTCACTGAGCTCCTCCATGATAGTGTCCATAAAGCCACCCCAGTGACAACAGTAGTCTTCAACCTGACATTATGGACAACTCTTTACTAATAACACAGTCTAGTACAGAGTGCGAGAGAGATGTATTTACACCAAGAATCTAGAATCCATACTCTCTCTCACTCAAAACAGTAATAAGGAAAAGGCTGTCAACATACACACCACTACATACTCGAATATTAACACTACTCATACACACAGTACGCATCAAACATGTGAATCCACACACACGGAGGTTCTCTCAAAAAAACTTACTGAAACACCAGAGACCTCCAAAACACAAGTCTGCTATAGCTAACACAGTCTCCATGGCACCCATAACACATATCAACACCAGTGTCTCACCCACAAAGCCCGCAAGGTTTAACACTTAAAAAACAAGTTTTCTTGTCACTGGAGACTCAATAGTGAGACACACAGTCCTACTCACCAGGCTGGACAAGGAGAAAGTCATGGTCAGCTGCCTGTCTGGTGCCAGGTTTCACCAAATCACGCATGCACTCCGGTCTCTCAACAACAAGTACCATTATGACTCTGTCATAGTTCAAGTTTGTGTGAATGGCCCGATATGTACCTCAATGGACTATATGAAGAGACAAATGAGTAAGTCTCTCAGGCAGGTATGTCCCTAGCCTTGAGCAGCATACTAGAATGATGCAGCAGTATAAACAAAAAATGATTGGTTTCGTTTTTGGTGTCATTCCAAGGGGATTCAGTTCCTGTCTGTCTGGGAAGCCATGGTCGACAAACCTCGCTGCTTTGCCAGAGATGGTTTGCACCTGGTACC
This sequence comes from Protopterus annectens, assembly GCF_019279795.1. Taxonomy (NCBI): domain Eukaryota; kingdom Metazoa; phylum Chordata; order Ceratodontiformes; family Protopteridae; genus Protopterus; species Protopterus annectens. The sequence continues at coordinate 1,667,957,880 of NC_056731.1, read as the reverse complement.
CCTAGGCTTTTGGCTGCTGGCAAAGACTCTTGCCTCCTCCATAGTGCCTATTTTAGGCAAGGTCAAGAAAACATTACCAATGTGAAATTAACCAATCAGAACAAAATAAAAGTCATGCTGCTAAATGCTAGGAGCTTAAACCAAAAACTGCAAGCCTGGAAGCCCTTCCATCACTAGAAGATGCAGATATCTGTGCAGTCACAGAAAAGTACAGTTGTGTACACTTACCATAAATGTAGATGTTAGAGTGTATTCACTGTTGCAGTCATCACATTTGGGTTATCTGCTTGCAGTAAAACTCATTCATCTTTCATGCAGACAGAGTGTCCCTTAGGACCAATCCCTATTTCATGCCCAAGGTGGTTTCCAGTGTGGCTCAATCAATCCATTCATTTGCCAACCTTCTTTTCTAATCCACAGAACAAAGAGGAATGCATACTGCACTCCTCAGATGTGCAAAGACAACTGAGATTTTACTTGGACAGGACTAAGCTTCAAAGGAAATCTGAAAAACTGCTGGTGGCATTTGCTGCAGGGACAGAGGAGAAGGCTATTTCAAAGCAAACCATTTCTAAAAGGATAGGCCACTGCATTCATTTCTGCTATAAGCACCATGGAAAACCTATCCCACAGGTGATTAGACCCCATTCAACCAGGGCTGCATCTATCTCCACAGCCGTTATCAAATGTGTCCCTACAAGGGACATCCTAGAAGCTGCTACCTGGAGTTCTGTACATACTTTCACCAAGCATTACCATTTGCCTATTTTCTCTAAATCCAGAGCTGGCTTTGTCACTGCAGTCTTACAGGGCCTTATAGCTGGTCCTAAGGCTATCTAATTTCCTCCTCCTATCCTTAGCTTTGGGAATCTACTCAAATGTGATGACTGCAATAGTGAAACAATCAGTATCGTCCTTGGTTTGTCCTGTTTGATCTTTAGTAGTACTTTGGAGAGGAGAGGCAGAGGAGGAAAGGCATAAACTGATAGATTTTTCCAGCTGAAGGACAGAGCATCCACTTTCCAAGCTAGTTTGTGGGGAGTCCTTGTGCAGAATTTGTCCAACTGGTAGTTCTGGGGAGAGGCAACCAGGTCTAAATCTGGGCTCCCCCATTTGTTTATAAACATGTTGAAAGTCTTTGATTCCAGTTTCCACTCGTGTGGGTCCATGACACTTCTGCTCAGTTTGTCTGCCAGTGTATTTAGTTCTGGCAGGAATTGAGCCTGTAGATGCACTTGGTAGCTCAAGGCTGTGTTCCACAGAGCCATGACTAGTCTGCAGAAGGGTAGGAATGGGCACTCCCTGCTTGTTTATGTACCACATAACAGTGGTGTTGTCCATCTTTACCATTAATTGTCCTGAAAGAATGTGGTCCTTGAAGGCTGTCAGCGCGTTCAGTACAGCTAACATTTCTTTTTGATTGATATGCAGGTGCATTTGACTTGGGCTCCATTTGCCCTGAATGCACTTTCCTGTCAGGTGAGCCCCCCATGCATAGTCTGATGCGTCTGTTAGGGTTTGGGCGGCAGGGGGTAGATTGAATGGTAGTCCCTTGTTAAGGTGGTAGGCCTCTTCCGAGCAAAGGAATTCTAACCGTAGGCAAGGTATGATAGGAATCATTGCTTCTAGATCCGGAGAATGTTGACAACATAGGCTTTTTATCTACCACTGTAGTTTCCTCAAATGCAGTCTTACATATGGAATTAGTAGAATGCAGGAAGCCATGAACTGCAAGGCTTGTAGTATTTGCCTTGCAGATAGCAGGATCTCTGTGGCCATTAGTTTGAAGTAAGTTGTCAAATGAATTTGTTTCGCTGGCGCGAGGAAAGCCATCTGGGAAGTTGCGTTCAAGCTTGCTCCAAGGAATATAATTTGTTGACAGGGTACCAGATGTGATTTCTTTTCATTTATGGTGTACCCCAGACAAGTTAGCACCTTTTGTACAAATGTTAGATGATTCAAAAGTATGTCCTGGCTTTCTGCCTTAGACAATCATCCAGGTATGGGTATATTTGAATTTTTCTTTGCCTGAAAAATGCAATGACTGGAGCTAGGCACTTTGTGAATACCATGGGAGCCGTAGATAAGCCAAAGGGCAGTGCAGGGAACTGATAGTGCATTTATCCTCCTTTTAAGCTTAGGTATCTTCTGCAAGATTCCCTGATTGGGATGTGCAGGTAGGCTTCCTTTAAATCAAGTGTTACCAACCAGGCATCTTTGCCTAGCATAGGAAGCAACTGGTGAAGAGTTAGCATCTTGAATTTTGGAATCACCAAAAAAGTGTTTAAAATGGAGAGGTCCAGGATAGGACACCATGAATTGTCTTTTCTGGGTACCAGGAAAAGTCATGAGTAGAAACCTTGTCCCTTTTCCTCTTATGGTACAGTCTGAATAGCCTTTATGTTTAAGAGAGAGAGTACTAGCTTTTGAGCCTCTGCCCACTGATTTGGGAGCAGATCTGGCCAACCGTTTGGGGTCAGTAATGTCTGGAAGTGAAATATGTACCCTTGGGAAACTATACTTAAAACCCATTTGTCCTGGGTAATGAGTTCCCAGTTTTTGGCCTGCAGAGCAATCCTTCCCCCTGAAGGAGCAGTCAGTCGAGAAGTGCTTGGAAATTTTAAAGTTAAGTCATTGAGACAGCTTACCACAGGGGGAGAGCCTTAGTACTCCCAGATTTGGAAGCGGAAGCCCCCCCCCCACTGCTTAGTCCTGTGCGTACCCTGGGACTGAAACCTGGGGCTCTGCTGGTTCTGGGTTTGGATTGAGAAGTCCTGGAAGAGGCAGGAAAGGACCAACTCTTAGAGGGCCAATGGCTACTAAATCTTGGAGGCTGTGCTTGTAGGAAATCCTCAACAGTTTGCATAGATTTAGCTTTTTCCTCCATCTTTTTATGAACTTCTTCTGCTTTGTTGCCAAACAAGCGGTCCTGACTTAAGGGAGCATCCAACTATTTAGCTTTAACATGATCTGGCAAAGATGGCTCCTTAAGCCAAGCATGCCTTCTAAGTACAGACCCAGTGACAGCAGCCCTGCAAGATGCCTCTAATGAATCAAAACCACATTGCAAAATGTTTTCCAACCTGTTCATCAGAATGCATTAAATCCTGTAAATCTTTATTTTCAGCACAGTCAGGAATTATCATTTTCTGTTTAAGCAAGCCAATAATATATTGTTGATACTTTGACACGTGAAACTGACAGTTTAAGGCCCTAATGGCCAAGGTTGCAGAAGTGTATGCCTTCTTACCCCATCTATCCAGCGCCCTGGGGCCTCTATCAGAAGGGGTAGGATTTTTGGAAGTAGTAGCCTTATTGCCCTTGGGTCCCTGTGAAATGGTCACAGGATCCGCAGTAGAATTTTTAAAAATGAACTTGAGAGCAGGAGGTAAAGAATCAGGGGCCAAAATGGATTCCGAAAAGGCATCAACAACAATGTCTAGTACAGGATGGATAGCTAAAGGCCTGTGCTGAGGCAGGAGTAAGAAATCCCTAAGCCTCTTTTTAGAATCAGACTAATCCTGGCTTTCCCAGTGGAAATGCTCCCTAAGAGAATGCAAGGTTTCACCAAAAGAGAAATTCTCTGGAGGGGAAGCAGAGGGAAGAGAGTGCTCTGCATCAGAATCCTCATAGGTAGATAAGGGTAAATCCTGGTCATCAGAATAAACAGAAATTTCAGAATCCTGGTCAGAAGAATCATACGCAAATTCAATCTTAGGTCTCTTAGAAGGGGAAGGTTGGCTTCCCCTGATTAAAGTAATAAGGTCTTCAGCCATTCTTATCATTTGTTTTTTGGGCATAGAGGCCTGAGCATGTGGTCTGGGCGTCTGTTTTCTAGGCATGGTTCAAGTTTTAGGCCTTAAAGAAGAAGGTGGCGTCGGTTTAATATGCAAGTCCTTGGGCCTGAATACACCCTCAGAAGCCGATGCCTGCACAGCGGCTCCGGACCCATCCAAGGTAAAGACATCCGCAGGTTCCACAGTTGAAGCATCTCGTGGCATACCGGACTCCGAATGGGTCTCAGTAGAGGACTGCGAATCTGAAGTAGCAGGTATCAGGGTCTGCGAAAGCACCTCACTGAGTACCAGCGAACTGCCGACTGGCTTAGGAGAAGCGTCGTCACCAGCTTTGGACCTAGGCGGCCTGTCTCGGTCTTTATCGTTGTGTTTTTTCATAATGTCGGTAGTTGGATGGTTTACCGAAGACATATCTGGATAATTGAACTGAGAACCGAAATATTTAGAAGCGTAAATATACTGACGATGGACAGTATGTTGGTTAAATAAGGCACAAAACCGACAGCGAGACACGTCATGGTCAGGGCGTAGGCAAGGAACACAATACGAATGAAAATCTTTATGAGGTATTTGCTTTCCACAAGAAATGCAATTGTTAACTTTTACTGACATCGGTAAAGAGCAAGAAAAAGCTTCCCCAATGGGGTACTTAGCTTTAGTTGAAGACTTCATTTCTGAAACTCGAAAACGAAAATTTCAGGAGTCTGCCGACCGGCATTTGCAAACTGCTTCTGCTTCGGGCACCGCACGGCAAGAAAGACTGATGTAATGGCGTTGGCTGCATGCTTTATACCCCTGACTACCTGTCGTCATGGAAGATGAGACAGCAACTGACGCAGGACCCAAGACTTTGATAATCAGGCCGACTGAGGGCTACTGCAAGCAGATAACCCAAATGTGATGACTGCAACAGTGAAACACTAAGAACATCCTGGTTTAAGGCCTCACAGAGTACCCCAGCCCTGCAAGGCTAGAATGCCTTCCACATCTTTAGACTACAAAAGGAATGTGTGAAAACCAAAGGAAGCGGTGTTTTAATCTATAATAGAAATAAATTTCCCTCATGTCTAGATTGGACACCTCCATGGAGTTACTCCAGGTCCAGGTTACAGTGGGTAAGACCCCATTTAAGTTCTAGCAAATTACAGACCCCTCTCCATGGGTCACGACACCCATGAAGCCTACTTAACCAAACTGAAGACAATCCAAATTTTACCGAACACACTGGTTATAGAGGATTTCAATTATTCCACCATCAACTGGGAAACCTGCTCTATCCCAAACTCGCTAGCACAAAAGTTCCTTGACTTTGTGAATTCAAATGTCCTAGAGCAAACTGTCCATACCCCGACAAGCAGAACAAACATTCGAGATCTAGTGCTCACCAACATGTCAAACTGGTGCAATGCTGCAACTGTTGACCCTCATTAATTCAAAATGACCACACATCAGTCACTTTCGAATGGACAATGACACCCAAACTTACAAAGGGTGAAAAAGGACAAAAAAATTTCACCAAGGCAAACTATACCCACCTAGGTGAAAGTATAAATGCATTCCAAGCCCCACCCCTAGCTGAAAGTGGTAACTACACCAAAGCTTACACTAAAGCCCTGTACAATCAGTTGCATGAGTGTATAAACTCGGCTGTACCAGAATCAAAGCCAGAGCCTCAAGAAAAATCAAGCTGCTATGGTGGACTTCCAGCATCAAAAAACTCTACAATAAACACAAAATGTTGCTGTCCAACAAAGACAAGGACCCAACAATGGAAAAGCGCCCTCCACAGCCTTAACAGGCAAATAACACAACTTGTCAAACTGTCCTAAAGCTCCTTTGACAGAAACCTAGCAAGTACTGCATAGGATAACCATAAGGCCTTTTACAGCTATGCACGTAAGCTAAAGGGTGGGACCCAAGCATGTGCAGAACTGGTGGCCAACGGTATCACACACACTGACCTCACAGAGGTAGAGAACCTGATAGATAGGTTTGGCGAAAATTTCTCTCCCTTATCCCCTCCTAACAAACCCTCCCCCAAACTTCCCCCCACCTTACATATCTGAAGGGCACGTCCTCAAATTCCTGTCCAAGACAAAGAACATGGCCTCTATGGGGCCAGATGATGTCACACATCGTCTTCTAAACAGGCTAAAACATGAACTAGCATCACCATGAAGTACCCTTTTAAAATCATAGCCTAACCACAGGGTTTGTTCCTGCAGAATGGAGAGCATCTATAGTTATTCTCCTCCACAAAGGTGGTCTAGCAACAGACCTGGGGAATTACAGACCCATAAGCCTGACCAGCCTCATTTGTAAGGCCCTGGATCGTATCAATATGGACCTCATAAAAACATAGGTGACCTCCAAACCCTAGACCCTACCCAATTCAGCTTCGTGAAGGGCAGATCCTGCCTGTTAAATCTGGTGGATTTCTTTGAAAGTGTGACCAAGGCTGTTGATGAGGGACAATCTGTGCACACAGCATACCTCGACTTGACAAAGGCTTTCAACACAATCCCACATTCAGACATTACCGGCAAACATAGCAAACTGAATGTAAACCCCTTCAGACAACTGCAAACTACGTGCAATCCCTGAATCCACAAATAATGTCAGTACACTCCAGGATGGTCTCACACAGACCAATGACTGGTGTATTAGTCACGGTCTCAAACTGAATGCAAAGAAATGCATCATCATTCCCTTCAGCAAAAACAATGTTCCTTCACACTATCAAATCAATAACAATACCCTAAGTACCCATGAAGTGGTAAGGGACCTAGGGTCACAGGTTGACCATGACCTTAACTTCGACCACTACGTGTCTACCATTGTAAGGAAAACTTTCTACATAGCTCACTTGATTAGTAAAGGCATTGTCTCGGGAGCAAAAGAAGTTACAACCCCCCCTATACTCGGCACTTATCCGGCCCATAATTGAGTACAACACCCCATTCAGTATGTACCGTACTAAGCATCTACAGCAATTAGAGACACCTCAGAGGTTTCTAACAAAAAAGATCAAGGGCCTCCAGCATGTGCCTTACACGGACCAACTAAAATCCCTGTCACTATACTCCATTTCACATAGACTTCTTAGGGGAGACTTATGCCTGGCCTATAGAGCAACCCAAGACCCCAACCTAATGAACGTACTGCATATCTGTAAAATCAAATGGGTCTAGAGGTACCCATTCCAGGGACTTAAATATGCCCTGTGACTTAAGCAGGACATGCTGGAGGGACAGCTTTATCTCCCAGTGCCACATCTTTGAAACAGGCTACCAATTCATGTGAAAAAGAGCACCTATATGACACTGTTCAAGAGGAACCTGGATGAGTGGATGGGGCACTGTAAATTCTTACTGGGGTTAGGGCCCACAACCTTCCTGAACATGGGTAGTCATCATTAAATGCAATCTTGGGTACTGACTAGCACCACTACGATATTACATTGCAATGAAACGGCTAGGCTTAAAATGATCTCTGGGTTGATAGCCTAGCAATCTCCTATGATCCTAAGAGCCTATGGTCGAGGTTGGGCAGGTCCAAGATTGGGCTCCCAAAGCCTTCCTTCCTGGGAACCAGAAATAGCCTGGAATAGAAACCTTTTCCTTTTTGATCTTCTGGAACTGGTTACACTGCTCCTTGAGAGCACAACATCTGAATTTGAGTCAGGGCCTCTGACCTTTGATTTTATGGAACATCTGGCTAGCCTGAGTGTTTTAAAGGCTCTTTGAAGGGGAGTTTGTAACCATTTGAAATAATGCCGAGAACCCACTTGTCTGAAGTAATATGGGTCCAGCTTTTTTTGAAGAGTGACAGCCTTTCTCCTAGTCTTGGGGTGGGAATGAGGGCAAGGGGAGTGGGGGGGGGTGAGATGAGTCATAGTTCCTCTCTGGCAGGGGCTTGGGACCTAGTCCTCCCTTGCCTGCGGGCCTCTGAGGTCCACTGCCTGCTTCTTTACAGATGTTGCCGCTGCCTATGGGTCCTTTCCTGCTGCGGGGCTTCCTCTGTCTACCCCTAGAATGGGAGGGAGATGACCAGTGTTTAGTTGGAAAGTTCCTAACAAATCTAGGAGGCTGTACTTGGAGGAAGTCCTTCACTGTTTGCATAGTCTTCTCTTTGTCCTCCATCTTTTTGAGAACTGCCTCTGTCTTTGGTCCAAAGAGAAAGCCTTTGTTAAGGGGTGTGTCCAAAAGGTTTGATTTAACATAGTCTGGAAGAGATTATTACTTAAACCATGCATGCCTTCTAATAACTGATCCTGTAGTAGCTGCCCTGCAAGAAGCTTACATGGCATCATAACCACAGTGTAATGAATGTTTAGCTACCTGAGTACTGAGATCTAGGAGCTGTTTAGAAAGTTTTTTATCTTCTAGTGAGGTGATCTTCTGTTTGAGCTGATCTAAACTAGTTTGTTGATATTTGATCATATGAAACTGACAGTTGAGGGCCCTCATAGCAATGGTGGCAGCTGTATATACCTTTTTCCCAAACCTATCAAGGGTTCTACTCTCTTTATCTGTAGGTAAAGGGTTCCTGGAAGAATTGGCTCTAGCCTCCCCTTTGGGCCCCAGGGTGACAACCTCAGGGTCAGCAGCAGGATTTTTAAAAAAGGTATTTGTGGGAGTCTTGTACCCTACAAAACCTGTCAGGTTTATGTGGGGCAGGGGGAAGGCAACTGGGATTCAAGGAGGAATCCTGGAAAACATCTTCCACTACCTCTAAAATGGGTGAAATAGCCAGTAGTTTGTGTTCAGGTAAATCCAGGAACTCTCTAACTCCCTTCTTTGACTGGGGATAATCATGTGCATCCTACTGAAAATGCTGTCTCACAGCATGGAGGTCTTCTCCAAAGGTGAAATCTTCTTTGGGGGAGGGGGCAGTGGGAAGGTTCTCTTCTGAATAAGACTCATTATAGGATGTACAGGAGGGGCCTCATCAGACCCAGACTCCTGTAGGTCTGAGTCTTTCTCTGACTGAAAAGGGATCTCGGAAAACTTCATAAGTAGCATCCCTTTTCCTTTTCCCTGGTAGAGCATCCCCTGTGGCCTGTCTTGACCTAACAATAGAAATCAGGTCCTCAACTAGTCTTATCAAATCCCGTTAGGATACCTGTAAAAGGGAGCCAGAAGGTCTAGGCGAAGGCCCTGTCACAGCACCTCTGTTTGGGGTGGCCTTGACCTTGGGCCTAGGAGCGTCCAATGACCTGGTGCCTGTCTCTTGAGAGTGCTGAGAAAGCACCAGTGTAGGCCGAGGCCTTGTTCAGTCGTTCCTGGAAGAAAAATGCTCCTCGGAATCAAAGGCCTGCTGAGCGGCCCGGGACCCGATCAACAAGCCATATGCAAAGACTTGTGAGGAAGTAAATGAGACCGACAGCATGTTGGACTCCAAATGGGTCTTGACAGAGGCCTGCATCACATTTACAGACACTGAAGGCGGCTGCGGAAACATCTAATCTTCTTCAACAATCACAAGCAGCGAGAGAGAGAGAGGGGCAGACTGTGAATGGTTGCCATCCAAAGACCTACGCTTTTGTTTCTTTTCTTTATCTTTCTTATGCTTAGGTTGCTCAAATTCAAGACAGCCAGTGGATGCCATCGGACAAGAGTGAGAAGATTTCTGACTAAGGAATCTCTCTAAAGACTCAGCCCTATGTCTAATATTGCTAGTGTTAAAACGAGCACAAAAAACAGCAACTAGGGACATCGTGGTCTGGGCCTAAACAGGTAACACAAAGGGAATGAAAGTCGTGGTGTGGGATTTGCTTACCACATTGGAGGCAATTACTTTATCTGACATGAGTTAAAGGAAAAGAAAGGATTTTCCCAACAGGGTACTTACCTTTCAGACGACAACTGCTCTCTGGTGCGGACTGACAGATGCACTTGAACACTGCTTCGTGCTCCAATGGCAAGAAAAGACGAGAAAATACTGATATCACGATGCAGGCTGGCTCCCTTTTTACACTTGCCAACCTGGGAGGGGAAAATAGTTTTCTCTGGTAGTCGGGCCGGCCACGGGCTTTCATGGCAGGAAATCCCACAAGTTAGGACTGCAACAATGAAACCCAAACATTAAGAAATCCTTAATTTCTTCCATTGAAATATGACAAGAACGTGAAAGGACTTGCTTGTTTTATCAACAAACAGATCATTACTTCAGTGAAGTACAGTTTTCTGCTTGGAAACTGTGGAAGCTGAACTTTGTGCTTTGTAATAGAAATCTAGAGATAACCCATAAAAAGCTAACTAGAAAAACTGACCTTCACACAAAGGAGGACACTGTAGGACAGTTAAGCAAAAGTTGTGAAGGAAATAAACATAACCTCAGTGTGCTAACTGCTCTACATAACTAACAAATCTCCCTTCAAGCTATGTCAGTCAGCAGGTACAAAAACACAGAATGAACTGTGATTAGTTACACTTAAATAGGTAAGACATACTGGGAAAAGATAAGTAAAAGTACTAAATGAGATGCTACAGAATTTTGCATTGTGCTAACTTTCTCGACATAACCATCCAATATTCTTTTCAGCTGTCTTGGTCAGCAGGTAGAAAAGAAGCAGAACAAACCATGTATGTTTAAGTAGGCACTAGCAAAAATGAAGTCCAGGGAGAAAAGACTGAGAAAAGTATGTCAACATGTGCAGTACACTTACAAACTTACAGTAGTGCAGAACCTACATACTTTAGAACTTTATTAGGTTTTGCACTAAAGCACTGTCAAAGCCTGACTTAGCAGTCAAATCCCAATGCGCAATAAAGTTGATAGCTGTCAACCAAATGGCAGCAGTGCATGCCTCCTGCAAAAAGTGTCCTTGAAACAAATGTAATCTCTGAAGGCAGAGAAGTCTGATAGCCACCTAAAGTCTCTTTCAACAGTTAATATAAGGACAAACTAAAGATATTGAAATGTTTGCTTCACCACAGGTCTGTCCTGTCATTCACAGACAAAAGATGCACATGTTGTTCCACTGGCAAAATGCAGCAGTATCAGCAACAACTTGCTTAAGAGAAACCTATGTGGACACCTACTGACAGGTCATGGAAGAGCACCAGCAATGTGCAGCACTGCCCTTTTTACTGTACGAGTTATTCTTGTAGTTCAAAAGACTTATTCAGTACAGCTAAAACACACACTACTACATCAGCAACAGAAAAGCCAAGCTTATTTTTAGCTTCACTTGTAACCAAAATTAGAAATGAGCTGTGACCTGAGGGGTAAGTACATCTTCTACTGACAGACTATTTAAGCTACATTTGCTGACTTTATAATTACTGATTTAAAACCTGACTGGTTACAATTTACATTCTCTGTTTAATTCCTGATTTAATGTATATCATTTGAAAATACACTTTAAGGCACATTATCTTTGGTCTGTACTGTTTATTGCTCAGGATCAATTACCTACTAAAAGCATGACTTTTTATTTCAATTTAAATTTACTGACTTATAATAGTTCACAATTACTGGCTAGCAATCCAGACTCTTATGTCTTATACAAAGATGAACCTATAACACTAAGTAAATTCTGCAGCTTTAGTTTCTGATTTACAGTTAATATGAAACACTTAGAAAATCTTACAAGGCAGGTTACTTCGAATAAAGCTAATATAATACACTAATTGCTGAAATGATGAATTCAAGAAGCAACCTCCTGTGTACTTTTGCAGAAAAATGATGTGCAAGAGGCCTAAAAATAGTCCACTGAATCAATTTGTGCTCTATCCACAGATACCAAACCTAAGTAAACATATATATAATGTAGTACAATACAATAAAATATAGCATGACACAATACAATACAGACTTCCAGCAGGTGTTCCCATTACTATGTCTGTGAACAGTGGAACCAGAATTGACAGAAAAACAGAAAGCATAAAACAAGGATTGGCCTTTAAGGAGTCTTATTTATTATGAAATATAATGCAAGGCAGTTTGCACACAAGATCTTGCAGAGGTGATTGCCATTAAGACTTCTAAATGGATATCTTGATGAAAATAGGCACCGATGTCAAATGTATGTCCTACATCTAAGGCATAAGGTACATAAGTAACATACACATGCCTAATCCTCAAAACTGAATTGCCCCAGGAGAACAACAGCACCCCAAAAGAAAAAGGAAGTACCATGTACATTCAGAAAGGGAAAAAGGACCCCTATGCCAAAGGGTAGGGAACAAAGCAAAATAGGTGGAAGGAGGGAGAAACAGAATACTGTAACCATGGAAGTAGGACATCTACTGTTGTAGCAAGATTTTACACTACTATACGATGTCCTTCCTCATCACTGTTGCAGTACTCCTCACTAGAGGGAGAGTACAAAAGCTACTGGATAGGATGGGAGAAGAAAGCTACAGAACAGACCTCCAATAAACCATGCAAGATAGCCCTGTCAAAACCAGCTCTGGCTCTAGAAAATCACATCCAACTTGTAGTGTTGGATGGAAAAAAATATACATCAGAGGAGGCCTATCACCCTGGCAGAAGGAGCATAAACAGAAGAAGACAGCTGCTTACCATGAAAAGGCATAGTGCCCACTTTCCAAGCCAGAGGACTTGGCATTCTTCAACAGAACTGGGAAGCTGTCTGTTCAAAGGGGAGGCAAAAAGTTCTCCCCGAGGAGTACCCCACCAATGTACAATGCCCAGAAACACCTCCTTGTGAAGCATCCATTTGTGAGGATTTATTTTGGAACTGCTCGAAGAGTCTGTCATAAGTGTGTGCTCTGAAGGAATATAGACTTCCTGAAGAATTGAGTGATGGCGGACTGCAAAATCCCAAGCCTAAAGAGACAGCCTACAAAGAAGGTAAGATTTTGTGCCCCTTGTTTGCTAATGTACCATGAGGTTGTGGTATCGACTGTAAAGGACCTGAAACCCAAAGGGATGAAAGGCTGGGAGGACTAGAAGTAGAGTCCTCATGTCCATGATGTTGATATGGTCTGCCAGTTGTTGATGGAACCAGACTCTGGACTTTGAGATTGCTGGAGGAGGTTCCCCAACCGTGCTTGGAAGCATCCATTTTTCAGCTCCTGAATAGGGTGAGGAACTTGAAAAGACAGGCCTTGATTTAGAAAAATCAGGTCAATTCATCAGTGGAGCTCAAGCTTGCGACAAGTCAAGCGAGGAACCAGATACTTCAGCAGGTGGCAGTGCTGGAGCCACATAGTCTTGAGATACCACTAAAATTTCCTCATGTGGAGTTTGGCAAAAGGTGTCATGGAAGTGGTGGCTGCCATGTACACCAGAGCTCAGAGAAACTCCTTTGCAGGAAGGACTGGAAGAGGTAGAAGAGACTGGAAATACGCAGTCAAAGAGAGGACCTTGGGAAGTGGAAGACAAGCTAACAAGGGAATGATCTGAATCCTGCAACCCAGAAACACTTTCTCCTGAGAGGCAGTCAACACAGACTTTTTGAGATTGAGGGTGAACCCCACACTGCACAGAAGCATAGTGAAGTGTAGATCCTGAAGCAGGAGCTGCTGAGAGGGTGCTTGAATCAATACTTCATCCAAGCAAGGGAATATCCAAATTCACTGAAGTCGGCAGAAGGCAACCACAGGGTCCAGAAAATTAGTAAAGCCCCTTGGTGCTACAGAAAGATGAAAAGGCAAAGCAGAGAACTGACAATGAGGAAGATACAGAAATATTAAAATTTCTGAAGAGATGGTGAATAAGAATGTGGAGGTTAAATGTCCTTCAAACCCAGGATGCCAGAAAGGCTTGAGGAAGCAACAGAGGGAAAAGATGTCTGAAGAGGAAACATGCTAAAAGAAGGGACCTTGAGAAAGGTGTTCAGAAAAGATGGCTCTAGAATGAGCTTCCAAAACCCTTCCTTCCTGGTAATCAGAAACATCCTGGAGTAAAAGCCTGTTCCCTGCTAAGACAAGGGGACAGGTTGGATGGTTCCCTGTACCACCAGATCCTGAAGAACCAATGGAAAATAAGGGAACTGACAAGGGGAAGGCTGAGCATGGTCTGAGAATGGAGCAATGGGCTTCCAAGCTCATGACCATGCTGGATAATAAGAAGTTATGTACCTACCATAACGTTCCATGTTAGTTGTCTTCATCTCGCCTTCTTTCTTGCTGGATGGGTTCGGAGCCGATCCTCGGCTCTGACTCGGCCTTATACTAAAGCTCGAGAGCTACTTACCGGCTCGAGGCCACCCCTTATCCCACAATGCTAGGCGTCAGATATCCAGATCTCGTTTGGAAAAGCTAACACCAAGGAAAAAAACACACTAGTACCCACCAAGGTTAACCTACAGTGCTACAAACAGAGAAGGACGTAACCTAAAAACAAGGTCAACCATAGAAAGAAGGCCTCAAGAAGGATTCTTCTCGGCCCTAACCAGGCAAGGGGGATGGAGGGAGGGACGCAAGAAAGGCGGCGAGATGAAGACAACTAACATGGAACGTTATGGTAGGTACATAACTTCTTAATGTTAAGTTGTCTATCTCGCCTTCATTCTTGCTGGATGGGACAGCCTTCCTAGCACCTTAGTCCTGGGTGGCTCATCGAAACAGACTCTTGAGCACAGTGGAACCAAAATCAGCTCAACTCCTGGAGGCCATACCCAACTTGTAATGCGAAATGAAAGTATGAGGAGTGGCCCATGTTGCTGCAGCACAAATAGCTTCCATTGGAAGTCTAGCCTGAAAAGCTACCGACGTAGCCAATGCCCTGGTGGAATGAGCTTTAGGTTTTGAAGGAAGTTCATTATGTCTCAGCTGGTAGATCAAGGTAATAATAGAGGCCAGCCACCTAGACAAGGTAACCTTAGAAACTGGCAGGCCCTGCTTCCCTTCAGCACAGGACAGGAAGAGTTTATCTGATTTTCTTGACTGTTTGGTCCTATCCAAATAAAAACGTAGCTGCCTGTGAACGTCCAAACAGTGTAACTTTTGTTCAGCTCTGTTTGAATAATTAGGAAAAAATACAGGGAGATCAATGGCCTGATTGAGATTTGTCTCCGAGGGTATTTTGGGCAAAAAGGAAGGATTACTCCTGAGTGAAACTCTATCTTTGTGAAAAATAAGATATGGAGGGTGAATGCAAAGGGCTTGAAGTTCCGATACTCTTCTGGCCGAGGTGATGGCCACCAAGAAGAGAGTCTTCCAGGAGAGTAATTTTAAGGAACAAGAAGCTGCAGGTTCGAAAGGAGGGAGAATCAATGAAGTTAATATCAAGTTCAAATCCCACGGAGGGGGGTGGGGATCTTTAACTGGGGGTCTAAGTAACATACTCCCTTTAAGAAAAGCTTTACAAAGCTTGTGGGACATGACAGTGGACTCTGATAGGCTATCGTGAAAATTTGCGATAGTAGCCAATTGTACCCTAATGGTGGCAGCTGAGGAGCCTGCTCGAAAAAGTTCCGCCAAAAAATCTAAAATATTATGGACAGGGGCTGTAAAAGGGTTAATCTTTCTAGCCGCTGTCCAGAAGGAAAAACATTTCCACTTACTAGCATAAGTCTTTCTAGTAGAAGGTTTGTGCGAAGAAAGTATGAGTTTGCGCACTGGCTGAGAAACATATGGAAGCTTGGCTAAGGTTGGAAGTGGAGAACCAAGCTGTGAGGTTGAGAGAGTGAAGGGATTGGTGCAGCCTGCCCGACTGATGGATCAAGAGGTCTGGCACTGGGTCCAGATTCCAAGGCTGCTCCAGCAAGTGATGAAGCAGGAATGGGAACCAAACTTGTCGAGGCCAATAAGGAGCAATGAGGATCATCCTGGATCCCAAAGCGGTTGCTTTCTGAATCAATTTTGGAATCAAGGGAAAGGGAGTGAATGCATAGAGCAGACCCCGGGGCCAATCGTGAACTACAGCGTCTCTGAGGGAATGGCCTGGAAGGGGGAAGAGAGTGAAGAAGTCGTTGCACTTGCTGTTGAGAGGGTTTGCAAAAAGGTCGCAGCAAGGTTGACCCCATCTGCGGAAAATTTTGTCCGCCACTAACTGATTGAGAGACCACTCGTGAGGCATAAGAATTGCTCTGCTTAGCCTGTCCGCTATGACGTTGGACTTCCCGTGGATGTGCGTTGCTATCAGAAACCGTTGAGAGGAGATCGCCCACTGCCAAAGTCTGAGTGCTTCTCGACATAAGGGATAGGACCTGGTTCCGCCCTGCTTGTTGATGTACCACACCACCGACATATTGTCCTTGTGAACTGCAATAGTCCCAGTAGGTAGAGAGTCCTGAAGAGCTTGCAACGCTAAAAGTACCGCTCTCATCTCCAAGACGTTTATGTGCAGATGGTACTCTAGGGGTTGCCAAGTGCCCTGGACAGTCCTGCCCTGAAAATGCCCCCCCACCCGATCAGGGAGGCATCCGTTGTCACCGTGGCAACCGGAGGAGGAAGTACAAACGGTCTGCCCTGAAAAACTTGAGGGGAGACCATTCACCAAGAAAGGTGGTCTTTGCATGATTGAGTAATTATTATGTTGTGAGACATCGGAAGCTGTTGAAAGGACCATTGGGTAAAGAGCATCCATTGAAGAATTTGCATGTGAAAACGAGCCAGGGGAAGTAATGTGATAGCTGCTGCCATGAGACCCAAGGTTTTCAATACAAATCTGGCCTGAATTCTCTTGCATTGTAGCAACGTTTGAACATGTCGGCGAATGTCTAATACTCTTTCTAATGGAAGTTTTGCCGACAGTTCTTTTGTGTTTAATATGGCGCCTATAAAGGTTATAGATTGATAAGGCGACAATGCAGACTTTTCGAAGTTTATACAGATACCTAGCTCTGAGCAAGTTTGGATGGTATAATCCCTGGCTCGGATTAGTTGATGCCTGGTGGAAGCAGTTAGGAGCCAGTCGTCTAGATATGGAAACACCTGGAATCCTCTCCTTCTCAGGTGAGCCGTAACCACTGCCATGCATTTGGTGAACACCCTGGGGGCTGTGGTGAGACCAAAGGGCAGGGCTCTGAATTGATAGTGACTGGCTCCCAGCCGGAAGCGGAGAAACCTCCTGGAGCGTCTGTTCATTCTGATATGGTAGTACGCATCCTGAAGGTCTATGGAGCACATCCAAATGTCCGGACCCAAAAAGGGTAGAATAGACTGAAGCGTGACCATCCGGAACTTCGTTCTTTGAACAGATTTGTTTAACCTGCTGAGATCCAAAATGGGTCTCCAGTCCCCCTGTCTTCTTTGGTACCAAAAAGAACTTGGAGTAAATCCCGGATCCTTGCTGGTCTGCTGGGACTGGCTGGATGGCTCTTTTTCTTAGCAGTTTTGAGACTTCTAGTACTGCTTGTTCCCTTAGACCGGTTGGAACATCTGGAAGGGATCTGTTTGTCTGAATGGGGGTGTGGACAAAGGGGATTTTGTAACCCTCGGATATGATAGCCTGTACCCATTTGTCTTGTGTGAGGAGTCGCCAGGCTTCTGAGTACAGTGACAATCTTCCCCAGACTGCCTCCGGGAGTGGACAGTCAGGCAGCCCCTCAGGGGTGCTGAAAGGGTTTGCCGGAAAATGTTTCCCTGCTACCCTGATTCTGCAGGCCCCCTCTGCCTCTCGGGCGGCATCTGTTGTTGTTCCCTCCTCTGCCCCTGGAGGGAAACTCTCCACGTGTGTCAGGCACGACTCCTTGGGGTTTGCGAAACCACATTTTCCAACCCTTCTGACCTTTAGGGTATGGTCTAGGAGGAGTAGAAAAACGGACTCCCACGGCAGAGAGAGTCTTGCCTTCCTGCTCACACCTGGTAAGGGTATCCTTCACCTGTGGTCCGAACAAAGCCGAACCATCAAATGGGGTATTGGTGAAGGATGCCTTAAAGGGGTCAGCACAATTGCATAACCGCATCCAGGCATGTCTTCTCAAATCCACGCCTGTGCCTGCGGCCCTACTCGCCCCATCGGCTGCATAAGAAATGAGCCGCATGGAGGAGTTGACTATAGAATTAAGGGTCGCCAGCTGGGAGTTAATCTTTTCCTGAGACCCCGCAGCAGATGGATCCTGAAGGGTATCACCCAGTTCCTTAAGGAGATCTCTCTGAAGGCGGGTGAAATGGCACAGATAGTTCAGCGACCGCATAGAAAAGGTCGCTGAAGAGAACATGCATTTGCGTACCTATCCATCGTCCTAGATTCTTTATTAGGTGGATGGACAGAGACAGTGAAGGGTCAGCCAACTCTTTCTTAGTGGCTGCTGCAACCACCATGGCATCAACAGGGACAGACTTTGAGAAACTTTGTCGGACGGGGCTGTGATGAATTTTGTGGGCCTGTGGGGAGTTGGTTCCACTGTGTCAGGGGCCGTCCACGCCTTCCAAGCCACTACTGCCATGAGTGGGTTGAAAGGCAGACACACCCAGGAGGTGGAAGGATGAGAACCAAACGCCTCCAGATACACCGACTCATCCTCGGAAGGGTTGAGGGCAGTCCAGTTCCCCCTCTGCTTAAGGATCTCAAGGATGCCTGAAAAGGAGACATCCTCAGAGGGGGACCTTGGGGACCCTTCCGAATCCTCCAAGTCGGTGTCAGAGGTGACTGACTCGGGGGAGTCAACATGCTTCCCCTTACATTTTCTCTTCCGAGGGGGCTCCTCCGAATGATCAGGGGAGGCCTCGGAAGAGGAAGATGCACCCAATAGGGCTACCTGGAGAGCTTGTTCTCCACGCTTGGGGTCAGGAGGGTGGACAGAGACTGACACAGGCACCATGGGGGGAGGAGCCGAAGAGGTTGATCGCGGAGCCGACACAGGAGTCAGCACGCTCCTCATGACCTCAAAGGCGACCCTATCAGGCAGAGAAGAGGGCCCCCGCTACGAAGCTATGTGAACCCCTCCCGGCACCGAGAGGGATGGCTCCGAGGCCGATGGGGCCTAGCTCACCTGTGCTGAGGCCCCGAGAGGGAGAACGGGGTCGGACAATGGTCCGATGCCACTCGCCCCCTTGGAGCCGACGAGGGAGTCTCAGCGCCCGGATCCCTCCAAGGACAGAACCAATGAAGAGATTGGAGCCAAAGGGTGGGGTATCGGCTCTGACGTTACGATTCGAGCCCCAACAAGCTCCGGCTCCGAACACGGTAGTAGAGTCGGAGTAGGAATAGTTGGAGAAACAGGGATAGCCACAGTCTGCTGAGAAGGGCTAGTCAACATTTTGGCCAGTACCTGCGACTTAAGGAGCCTACCGACCACCCTCTCTAAGTCATGGTCAGATAACCTGGAGGACAAAGAGAAATGGGACCTATGACTCCGCTCAGATTGTAGCAATGGGGACCTAGGAGCCGAGCGAACGGACTCTAAAGAAGGGGATCTCGAACGCTTCCGGCTCAGAGAAGGCTCCGATGGTAAAGTCAGGGCCGACTGAGGTCTCAAAGTGTCGGTTAGGAAGTAGAAGCTCCACTCGGCGTCTGCTCCGAACACGGAGCCGACTGTTTGGCGGGCTTTAAGGATTTCCCCAACGAAGGCTTAGCCGGGGATCCTTCAGGCTTTAACAAGCCTCTCAATATAAGTTTATCCCTACGTTCCTGCAGGACTCTTGGACTGAAAGCATGACAGACCGAACAAGAGTCCTGCAGGTATAGGGGGCCCAAACAATAAACACAAGAAGTGTGACTGTCTGTCAGAGACATATTCTGACAGCACGAGTCACACTTCTTGAAACCTTGGTATCTTTGGACATGGTAGAAGAGATACCAAGGGAAGTTAAACTAGTGCTTAATCACTAAATACAGACACAAACTCACTAGAACAGACAATACAACCTCTACAACTATAACAGTTATAATTAACCAAAAACTATAAAACTATATCTATAACCACACTATAAAGAGATAGGCCTAACCACTACCCCAAAGGGGGATGGGGAGGGGAAGGGAATAAAACTCTGTAATCAACAGAAAAAAGGGGATTATAAGTGGGTCTAAAGGGGTTACAATTTAACAACTCTAATAGAAAAAAGAAAATCTAAAATAGCAACAACTCTGACTATGAAAAGTTAAAAAAAGAATTATACGACCTGGAGCCGGTAAAAAACGCAACCTTGTAGCTGAAGCGGCAAACGAGATCTGGATATCTGACGCCTAGCATTGTGGGATAAGGGGTGGCCTCGAGCCGGTAAACAGCTCTCGAGCTTTAGTATAAGGCTGAGTGGGAGCCGAGGAATAGCTTCGAAGCCATCCAGCAAGAATGAAGGCGAGATAGACAACTTAACATTTAAAGAACCCAAACTTCTGTAGTCATCTGTTGCCAAACAGTAAAAGAGTCAACCTGAGGGACAGGAGAATCTGGTCAATGGGTAGGAGTGGCTGAATGTCAAATAGAAGCAGATTTGTCAAGGAATGAAGACTTTTGACTCTCAGAACCCTGAGAATGCACGTCTGGGGGGGGGGGGGACTCCTAGAAGGCTGTTTAGGCTGCTTACAAATAAAGGAAGGCTTAAAAGAATAATTCCTCTGAAACTTAAGACAGTAAAAGATTTGTTTCAAATCCTGCACAACTCTATCCTTATTATAAAGGGTCTTAATTCAGCAGCAGAAGTGGCAAAGAGATTAGGGTTGTCTAAGAGAGAATCCAATAATTTGGTCTTGATCTCTTCAGGCAAAGCCCGGAGAGACAACCAATACCACCTCCTCATAACAGATCCAGATGTGGCTGCCCTAGAGAAGGCATCAGCAGCATCATAACTACATTTAACAGAATGACAAGCCACCTGAGAAGCACAGCTCAAAAGAGAAATGGTGGAAGTCTTAGGCAAAGTGAGAAGGAATTCCCCAGGTTAGGAGATAAGAGCCATGACATACCTAGTCATACAAGTCTGGTAGTTAATAACCCTGAAGGCTAAGGCAGGAGAGGTATATACTTTTTTTAACATAAGTGTCCATAGCACAGCTGTCCTTAGTTTAGAAGAAGACATCAACTTGGAAGGTTTATCACTGGAAAAGCATAAACAAAAATAACAGCAGGATCAGAGGAAGGGTTTTTATATAAAAACTGCTGATCTTCAGGGGATTTATAGAACCTGCCTGGTTTCTTAGGAGCAGGAGGCTGACAATCACAGGCCTGAGAAGTTGCAATGAAAATATCCAAAAGGGCAGCCAGCACCAGTGGGGGGATGGACGGAATGCAGAAGGCTGAGGAGAATCTATATGCAAGATTTCAAAGCATCTTTTCTGAACATCAGAAACCAGGGAACAGTCCCATTTAAAGTGTTCCATCCTATGAACTACTGTACCCCCAAAAGACAATTCTTCAATGGTAGAGTCAGGAGAAAGTGAATCTTCTTCAGACCCCAGGGCAAGGTAAGAGTGGATATAAGAATAGGCCAAGGACTCCTCACCAGATTCCAACTCTTCAGAGGAATCAGAGTCCGTCGGGCATTTAGAAGGACTGGAAGACTGGAGAACAGATAATCCCTGAAGGGGTTTAAGAGACACAGGAGCACTGAAAAGCCCTTGAGTAAAATCATTGCATTCTTTGTGGTTATCCTTTGCCACAAAGGCTATATGCTTAAGTTTTCTGCTTCTTTTCAAAGGAATATCAGCTTTAACACATCTATGAGGTTCAGACCCCTGCCTACATTCAGTGAGGGTACCAGGGACCCCTTTCCTAACAAGTATTTGGGGGAATCCCCCTAGGCTCTTCCGAAATAATCAGCTGTGGCTCCCTGTCCACATCTGCACCAGACATAGGCAAAGCCTCACTGAACATGCAGGTAAGCCAGCTCATGTCAGCCTCCAACTAGACTGCGGCAGGGGCAGCGGACAGTGACACCAGACAATTCTTCATCCAAACTGACAGAGACATCTGTCGAAGGCTGAACAGCAGCAGGATCAGTTCACTCCTTTTTTGGCTTTCTTTTTAAGAGGCGCCTCAAAATCGGGGCAGATGGATTCAGCCACAGTACCCTGAGTCAAAAGCATCAACTGTTGGTTCTCCAAATGAATAGAAAGGGACAACAGATGACTGCATGTGTCTAAGGGACGAACCCCTGAGAAATCTCACACAGTGTATGGTCGTGGCTAGCACCCAAACAATAAAAGCACTTTTCCTGTCTATTTTTATGGGGAATCTGCCTCCCATACTCACGGTTTTTCCTTCTTAGTTAGCATGTAAACTAAGGTAGAAAGGAAGAGACCCCAACAAAGCACTTACCTTTACAAAGTTTGGTAGACCAACTAGGTGAACAGCTTGCAGACTGTTCAGACTCCAAGCAAGACGTTCTGAGTATTAGGTGCCCATAAGTTTTATTTTATTTATTTTACATTTATCCGGGTTAGTCCAGCTGAGCGGTTAGCTCGTTTTCAGTGGAGACCCGAGGAGAAAAGCTCCGCAGTCAGTACTTGCATTTTACTTACAATTAGTACGACATTTTCATTTGCAGCTGAACAAATAGTGGGATAACATTTACAATAAATCATACAGAAAACAGTTGGGTACAATGTCAGAAATCATACCGCACTATAAATAATACAGAAAGCAGCTGGGTACAATGACAGAAGTCATACAGCAGAAACTTAGGTACAATGTCATGAAAGGACATATGTACCTTACACTTTGCACACTGCTATTCTTTGTGGTGACATACATCTGATGTACGGTGCTCAAAAAGTGTAAAGGTTATGGTACGCTGGCCGGATATTTGTCTATCCTTGGTAGGATATCCCAAGAGTAAATACTGAACACAACAGAGGAATAACGAAGGACATAATTTGGAATCCCCACAGAAAGAGGGTCCCCCGTTCATGTTTGTGACACCAACTAGAAAATCTCTTCCAGTTAACTACATAGGATTTTCTAGCAGTGGGTTGTGTGGCCTTCTGCAAAAACCCATAACAAGTCCTCAGAAAAGGAATCAAAACTCCCACACCCAGAAAGTCAAATTAAGGGCTAGTAAATGAGGGTGAATGAGGAATCCCTTGTCCTGTGTGAGAAGATTCATCCTGTGAGGTAACTTGTGATGGTTGGCCATGGCCAGAAGAAATAGAAGGGAGAAACAATGTCGACTGGGCCAAAAAGAAGTCAACAGCAAGATTCTGAGCCTGTCCCACTTGTCCTACGGCTCTCTGTAACAGAGGAAGAAGGGGGAAAGGTGCACAGAAACATCCCATTCCAGGAAAAAGACAAAGTCTACTTTTCAAGTCAGATGACTTTGCCCTCTGGAAAAGAACCTGAGAAGCTGCCTGTTGAGAGGGGAGACATAAAAATCTACCTGAGGAGTACTCCACCGCTGGAGAACGTCCAGGAATACCTCTCTGTCAACCATCCATTTGTGAAGATCTGTTCTGGACCTGCTCAGGTTGATTGCCACTAGACTTTGCTCTGTGGTAGACTGCCTGATGGGCTAGCAGCGAATCGCAAAATCCCAAGCCCTGAAGAGCCAGTTTAAAAAAGGTGTGGTTTTTGTGCCCCTTTGCTTGTTTATGCATTCCAAAACCATGGTACTGTCCTGTGACAATTCTTGAAAGACCTGGGACCCAAAGGGAGTACAAAGCACGAACAGCCAGAATTAGAGCTTTCATCTTTGACGGACTGCAACTGTCTAAGGGAGAATCTAGTAACTTATCCTTAATGTCTCCAGGTAGGGATTGTAACCTTAACCAAGAATAACTCATCATAACAGATCCTGATACAGCTGTCCTAAAAGACGCATCAGCATCATAACTGCATTTAGTAAAGTGGTGAGCTACCTGGGAAGCACAGCTCAACAGGGAAATGGCAGAGGACTTAGCTTCAGAATTAAGCACATCAGACAGCTCCCCTCCCCCGAAGTTTAGAAAAGATTTCCAGGACACATGTCCTGAAAGCTCATGTGGCAGATGTACAAATTTTTTCTCCATACCATTCCATGGTCCCACGTCCTTATCAGAGGGTAAACATTTGGACAAGTACAATAACTTGGAAAGCTTAGCAGTAGCCAGAGAAAACACTGCAGGGTCAAAAGGGCTTTTCTATAAAACTTTTCAGCCTCAAGAACTTGTCATTTTTCAGAAGGCTGGGAATCAGGAACCTGGGAAGCAGAGGAAAAAAGTGTCAAACAGAGCATCCGACACTGGAGGGACTGCTGAAGGCTAGGGTGAGTCTATCAGCAAAAGGTCACAGTACCTGTTCTGGATATCAGAAATTTGGGAACAGTCCCATTTAAAATGTTCCATCATGTGAATAATAGTGTTCTGAAAAAGATATTTCCTCAAAGGAGGAAAATCAGGGAAAAGGGAATGCTCTTCCTCAGATTAAAGGGCAAAGGGGGAATGAATTTGAGAAAAGCATACCAAAGACTCTCCCCAGAATTCAGTACCATATCATCTTCATAAGATGCAGAGAACAAGGGAAAAGAAAGAACAGACAGCACTCCCCAAAGTAGGGTTCAAAGCCTTAAGGGCTTTGAAAAGCCCCTGAGTGAAGTCCTGCCATTTTCTGTGTGGGACCCTAGTCACAGGAGCTATGACTTTTTTTTTTTTTTTTTTTGTTGCATCGTTTTTTTAAGGAACATCAGCCCTAACAAACTGAAGGGGTTCAGATCCTTACCTGACTTCAATAAAGGAACTATGGAACTTCTTTCCTAACAAGAATGTAAGGAGTATTCCTAGGCACCTCAGAAATAATTAGCCACAGTTCCCCATCCTCTATTGCAGCAGATGTAAGCACAGCAAAGTGTCCGTCTCCAACTGGGTCACAACAGAGGCGGCTGGTTTCTGAAATGGACAGTCTTCGAGTTCTTCATCAAGCCAAATGGAGAAGTCCTTAACAGGCTAGAAAGAAATGTCTCAATATGCTTCTTTTTAGACTTTTTCTTGAGCAGCGGCTGAATGTTGGGTAAGCCGCTCTGTGTCGACCTCCAATTGGGTTGCAACAGAGGAGGCTGCCGTCTGAATTAGACAGTCCTCGGGTTCTACATCCAACCTGATGGACTCGTCCGGAAGAGGCTGGAGAGCAGAAGTCTCAATATGCATCTTTTAAGTGGCGGCTGAACATCTGGGTGGGCATATTCAGAAGCCATGAGTCCCTGAGCTAATACTTTCAGACACTGGTTCTCTAAATATATGGAAAGGGAAAGCAAATGGCTACACAGGGTCTTTGGTACAAACGCCTGACAAATTTTACACGGAGTATGGTCGTGGGTAACACCTAGACAAAAAAAGGCACATTTCATATCTATCTTTATGGGGAATCTGCCTCCCATGGTTACGTTTTCCTCTTCTGAATGACGTGTAAAAGGCAATATAACCAAAGGAAAAGAAAAGGAAGGAAGATGCCACAATGGGAAACTTATCTTTCGATGGCTCAACAACTGTAGCAACACAATGAATGACTTGCTCAAGACTGGCGACAAAGAATTTCTGAGGATTATACACTCATATGTACATATGTACCTTACATCTCAGACGTAGGACATGCGTCTGAAGTAGTGTCCTGGAAGGAGCTAAGGCTTTAGTATGCTGGCTGGATATTTGGCTATCGTCAGCAGGATCTCCCTTTAGTAAGGTTAGTAAGGAATACTGCAACAGTGATAAGGAAGGACATCAATTAATTTGAAATGTAATGTTTCTCCAAGCAAGGCACAGAATGGAATGATGGGATTCCTTTTGGCCAGAGTCATTATATACGCCAAGTACTGACTTTTCTTTCTGTATTTGCCCTGTTAAGAATTTTAAGTAATAACCAATGTAAACAGTGAATTATATTAATTCATCAAATGATCTAATATTTATTAATTAGCATTTCTTAACCATGCTGTGAGCATTCCAGCTGAAGTGCTTAGTAAGTTATTCCATATAATGAGAGGCAGCATTCCATGTTTTGAAGATGGAAGGTTGAAAGCTATGTGCTTCTCATCTTTATGTTCAGTATTAAATGTTTGGTTCTCTGGCAAACTGTTGTAGACAGCAGGCATTTGAGTGTCAGACTTCATATTCTCCAGAAAACATAGTAATCAAAAGCTGTTATTCTAGCAACAGTATGAGTTTACATGAACAATGGTTAAAAACCTGTCCCGATTTGGGACCTTTGTCCCACTAGTCTTTGGCTTGGTCTCATAGCTTCCTACCGTTTATGATCAGTCATGTGTGCATAAGCTGGCAGTTTATATTGCTTCAGTTTTTGGTGCATTCTTCATAAAATGTGTGATTCTCTGGCAAACTGATGGGGAATGCAGACACCAGAGTTACAGACTGCACACTGTTGTAGCATGTAACAATCTTAGTATACAAGAGAAACACTTGAAATCTGTCCTTGGCATGAGACAGATTTCATATTCTCTGGATAACATGTGGAACGGCTCCACTGGGGTGAAGTCTGCCCAAAAGTAAATGGAAAGGTATTTTATGTTTTCCCACCTGATGAAAATGCACTTTTGGAGTGAAATGTCCATGCTATTTCATTATGTAAGTGATTACCATCCTTGCTTACAAGCTGGCAGTGATCAGGTCAGACAGCAGCATTAGCCAAAGTCCCCCTACTGGGCATTCCTATATAACACACACAAACTCAAATTTGGCCAACATCATGGTGGCACTACTCAGTGCAGGGAGTCAAAATTAAAAGATGTCAGAACTTGAGTCTCTCCTACAACTCAGAACACATGCACATTTATATAGTTACTGAGACAGTTTCATTGCAATGACAGCACTCCCTCTATACCATGGTTTAGCACCTATTATGCCTTCAGAACCCTGGGTTATTGCAGGGGATTACCTGTATTTGTTAAAAAAAAAGACATTAGCTTACATCATTTTACACATGATCCTAACTCCTGGAGATCCCAATCATCATTAACAAATTACTTCTTTGCTAGGTACAGATGACCATCAATAGCCCCCAAGAAATTACCTTAACACAACTGATGCATTAAATATAAAAAATATATCTTCTTGCTAGGAGACTTCAACAAACTAAGGTCTGAGAGGCACACTTACACCTCTAAAATACAGCTACTCTCCTTTAAAGTTATTTCTGCAGTGGGAGAACCCCTCCCCATACATCTTCCCAAATGTTAGTAAACTGAAGTCCCATTTTTCCACATTCAGTCACAACATCCCAGAAGTTGTATATGTAAGACTTGAAATTTAAAACTGTTAACCAATGATTTAACTTTACTAAAAGACTAGAATTTTTATATGCCTTTATTTTACACTCAGTGGAGGATTACACAAACATGACGCACACTAATAAATTACTAAATTATACAAATACAGCTCTTGGGGCTAAATGTGTCGCACAGATCAATAAATTCACCATACTGAAATGATCAGGTTTCCATTTAAGTCTGACAGATGTATGACTTGCACATCTATATACCTTCTTTAAGTTCAGGAAGTAATATTCACAGTTAGCAGCAGTTACGGGATGCAGCATTTCATAACACACTATGTTATTGTGCAACAAAATAGCTGGTACAACTGGCAAGGCCACTTCAGGTAGATTTATATATCCCAGGATTCTCAAGTTTTTTTTTGTTTGTTTCAATGGATGGATACAAACAAAATACACTATCCAAGTTATCTGCGTATTTTTCACTGTAATTATATCAGCCATTCTGGGTCACTACTGGTAACAAAAACTTATAAAGGATCCGTTTGATGAGAGTTATCTGTTTATCCTAAGTAATAATGATGCAGTAAACCAAGTAGTATAAAAATGATTAGAATATGAATGTGTCCCATGAGAACACCCGTTAATCAATTTTGCAGAGCAAGACATACCCTTTAATGAAACTTCTACAAAGAAGTGTCAATAACTTATAACACTAGGAATCAAAATGATCTATGATAAAAGCTTAACTGCTAAGCAATGCATTTTCAAACAGAAATAGGAAAGACTTAAGTTTTAAAGGAGTAAGAAGAACTGATGTAGACATATGTCATTGTTAAAAGACTCGTAACTTAATGCCTGTCAGTAGCAATACTTATCCTGATCTTCAACGGAAGACAGGAAAGCTATGGGGAAAATAATGGCCAGCCTAATGTGGGTTAACTGCTGAGAAAAATCTAATGTTATGACTTACTGCTACAGTCACTTCCCTGAAGTCAAAGCCATCCTTACTGGACCCCTGGCTTGGGTGAATCACAAGCAGCATCTGTTATGGTGGAAGGACCAAAGTCACTGGACAATTTAGGGACAAAGTTTCAGGAGGGTGAATTCTGAAGTAGGAGTGGCCTTAGGTCAACTGGTGCCCTAGGCAAAAGAGCTCCCCACATAACAGCTGGTGCCCCCATCCTGGTCTACCTACACCAAATAAATACTGGAAAAGCACCCCTGCTAGAGTGGCCACCTAGTTGGCCTACTCCTAAGGCCGGCTATGAGTACAGATGCAGCAAAGGGAGACCAGGTTCCTGAATGTGAAGATAAGAAAGTATTTCTCAGTGTAGGTGTACAATGAAGACTAACTGGCCATGGTAACAACTGTCTTAAGCAGAGACATATGAAGAGGAAGCACCAGAGGCGGCCACTCCTCGAATGGAGTAGGCTTTGACTGCAGCATTCTTCAGCATGTGTGTCTTCTGCCTGACAGCAAATTATTATTCAGTTGGTAATCCACATGGAAATTGTTTGCTAGGCAACCAACAGCACTTACTTCCCTGGGGCAAAGGAACAAGCAAATTGTTTGTCTTCCTGACCTCAAGACCCCAGTTTAGTTACTGCTTGAGCTAGAGGTGGAAGCAAGTTATAAACAGCTTGCCCCCTCCCAGCTTTTACTGCAGCACACCAAAAATGGAGTTGAATGGATTGTTTCACGGAAATCTCAGAAACCACCCTAGGATGAAAATGAAGGTGGCATAAAAGATCAAATTAAAGGCCGGACGTGTTTCCTTACATGTAACTGCCTGAAGGTCTGAAATCCTACATGCTGAGGTGATGGCAACTATGAGAAGTTGCCTAAGAAATGAACTGTGCCACACTTAATCCAGTAGGATCAACAGTAGATGGACACAGTCACTGTTCAAACATTTTAGTTCTTGCTTGTAAAGGTGTGGGTCTTCACAATGGGATGCAGACATTACATATCTTTAAGGAAATGTCTGACCAGCTAAGTACTGGGCCAAATCTTGATCCCTCAAACAAAGAAACAAGAATGTTACGTCCAGAATTAACTGAGGCACAAGTTATACATGTGTCTGAGGAAGGCCAGGATCACATACAAACTGACTGCCTGGGCCAGTACAGGGTTTTGATTTACCCAGACTGATGCATGCTTCCACTTGGAGGCACAGGTTTGCTGACAGGAAGACTTCCCTAGCAACCTTGATAACCACCAAGACCCTAACTGAAAGATTAAGTGGGAGTAGGGAGTGCACACGTCAGAAATCAGAGCATGTAGTAGTGTCAACAATGCAGACATCTTTGTCTAGGACTAGCACAGTTTCCTATAACACCATTGATTTCAGTACCTGAAACCAAGCCATTCCTGGTTACCATTGAATGACAAGAAATGTATTGTCCCTTCTCCCTTGTATTCTGCTACGATGCATGGAATTAGCAGGAATGGCAAGAAGGTATAAAGGGAATCTACTGTGTCACTGTTTCCCCCTTTGTCCTAGTGTACTGAGCAAACTAGGTGAAGACTATATTCACCTGAATTGTGCAAAGGTACATTTCTGTACTGCTGCACTTTATCTGGACTAAGTATGGCCTCCATATCCTCAGCTCCAGACAGTGAACTTCATACTATACCAGCCCATACACTACTTTGGGAATGTGAGACTCTGAGATGAAGACATCCATGTCTACGGCATACATCCAGATAAGCACAGACTCTTCTCTGTAGAGGGTATATGACCTTATGCAGTCCTGTTTATGTAGATACATGATGGACTAGTTTACCTGACACAACAGAAGCCCTAGAAACATTTTTATTGCTAAGGCCATGAAAACCAAGAGGACTGTCTGAATGTGTGTGTATGGGGGGGGGGGGTCACCATTCAAACTGAGTAACAGGTGAGGTGAACCTCCCATCTAAGTATGCAAAGTGCAGTGTCAGAAGCTGTAACTGGTTCAGCTGCAAAAGGAGAAGATTCACCAACAGTCTGTACAGGATTAGCCACTACTCCATGGCCTGACAAGGGGTAGGAGACCTGCAGAATATCTGTATTCATGATGCCTCTGCATCCACTGACAACTCAGTCTACTGTAACCTCATGTAAATAAGCACTATGAAGATTGTGACTGCTGTTAAGCCCAGTACACCAAGGCCATAACCTTCACAAAAACAGGAATTGCCAGTACTAAGAATGCTCAGCTCTACACCAATGAAGGCTATCGTCTGAGTAATGTAACCCTCAATGGAGCACCTACTACATGAACATATCCTTGGAGACCCTGAACAGGGATATAAGGAGCCCATCATCTAAGCAGGGCAAACACAAGGTTTCAGCCACTGTGGCCAACACCATGCTAAAGAATCTGAGCAATCCTAATAAACTGTCTGCTAGACTGTAAACTGATTATTCAACAAATCCAAAGGAATTGAAAGTTACTGGTATCCTCTCTGAATGTAAAACTAACCTGTGGGGTACTACATGGATCAGTGCTGGGCCCCTCTCCTGTTTGGCAACTATTTTTTCAGATATCAAAGCCAATATCTGTGAAATATGGTTTATCAAGTTTGCTGATTTCTACAAACATTGTCACGATGATTCACAAATCTAGTATACTGAAAACATTTTAAAGCTAAATGTAAAAAAGTGCAGTACAGCAGCATTCTGTATAAAACTTGTTCCCAGCATGTATGTTGCAAGTAGGACTCCTCTTCAAACAGATATGGTCATAACAGACCAGGGTATTTATATGTGCAACTCCCTACATTATTCAGTTACCAGTAGGGTTGCCACCTTTTCAAATGGCCAAAATTGGGACATTTTCGGGACACACATCAGATTTTACAGGCCGACACATACCCACAGTCACTACAAAGGATAGAACTTAACTTTTTTTCCTAAATAAAAGCTTATTCTTGTAGCATTTTAGTTGTTTATTCTGTTTCTTGTAACATTTAGGTATTTTAGATACAGAATAACTTGTTTTATGCAACTATTACATAAAATATAGGACATAATTAAGTCCTACAATCTCAGGACATTTGCCATTTTTAATACTTTTTGTCAGGACACAACTGCCCAAAGAGGGACTGTCGCTCGCAAAGTGGGACAATTACCAGGTTTCCATCACAGTCAGGAAATTATTCTACCTGACACAGTTAATTTCCAAGGAAATATTTTCAAGATTCAAAGAAGTTATGTTACTCTTATCACATGCATCATTAAATACAATGCTTCCCTCCCCCAGCCTTTGGAATGTACAAATCCAACCATATCACTCAAATGGAAAGACCCAAACACTTTTTAAGCATAAAAATGAAAAGCCATAAAAATTTCAACTAGCCTGACAGAACAGCACAACTGTCCTACTCAAGTGGCCTTTATAGACAAGCAGTCTGCCATCTGCTATAGGGTAACTTGTCCCGCTTTTTGAGCCATGAATGACTCAGTCCAATTTGACCTCCTATTTCTTTGCAAAACCAGTGGCTCTACAAATACCTGTAATAAGGATATTTTCTTACACCAACCAATAAACAATACTCACTGGATGAATAGGTTTTTAACTCCACTTATTCCAGGCCTATAAAATAATTTATAAATACAGGTCAAGCAAACTACTGCTTTGTCTGTCTTTAAGGCTATTCTTGATGACAGGTTGAGTAGACACATTTACAACAAGGTTAGCATGCA